>NC_090941.1:349311251-349614281 GCF_040938575.1 Ambystoma mexicanum | reverse complement strand
CCTTCTAAATGATTGATGTATCTGACTGCTAAAATGTTGTCAATTTTCAGCAGAATATATGAATTCACTTTGTCTTTCATGAAAGCCTTGATCGCAAAATATCCGGCTAACAGTCCTAGACAATTGATGTGCAGTCTGAGTTCCTCTGAACTCCACCTGCCTCCTGTCTGCAGCTCTCCGCAACAGGCTCCCCAGCCCGCTCTGCTGGCGTCTGACTCTATTACTATGTCGGGCTGGTCGCCAAAGTTGGCTATCCCGTTCCATGCTTCCTTGTTCTGTAACAACCACTCCAGCTCTGTTTTGGATTTTTGATCCAGGGGCACTAGCTGATGGTAGCGCAGGCCCTGCTGAAGGTGTCTTAATTTCAGTCGCTGAAGCGCCCGGTAATGCAGTGGTCCTGGGAATATCACTTGTATCGACGCCGCTAGCAAGCCTACAACTCGCGCTACGTTCGAAGCGAGATAACTGTTCTGCTGAGACAGCTTCTTATCTCCCTTTTTATGTCTCTTATCTTTCTGCTCAGTAGTTCTAGCGTTGCTGATCTGGTGTCTATGATGAACCCTATAAACTCTATCCTCTTTGCTGGATTCATCTCTAACTTCTCCCGATTCACTAGGAACCCGAGGGACGTCAAGAGGTTCGCCACCCAGTTGGTCTGATAGAGGAGCGTATCCCTGCTGCTTGCCATCAGCAGGATATCGTCCAGGCAGATCATTATTTGGATCCCTTTCTCTCTGATCACTGCAACTACTGGCTTCATGAGTTTCGTGAACGCCCAGGGCACCTATGGTAGACCAAATTGCATTGTTGCAAATTGCCATAATTGCCCATCCCAGTCGAATGCCAAGAAGGGCTGGTAATCTTCCGGCACTGGAATCGTAAGATAGGCATCTTTCAGATCTATCCTCGCGAGCCTGTCATCCTGCCTGAGCGTGTCTCTGAGCTGGTGTGTACCCTCCATCTTGAAATGGTTGTAGACTACCCATTTGTTCATGTCTTTCAAATGTATCACTGGTCTTACTTTGTCTTTCCTCTGAACCAGGAACATATTGCTCACAAATCTCGGTTTTGCTTTGCATGGTTCGATTGCCTGCTTTTCTGCTAGACTCTGCAGCTCTGCGGACAGCACGTCTTTCTCTGCCAGTGTTGCGACTAGAGGGCAGGGTTTTTGGTACTGGGTTGGGGTCCCTGTAAACTCTATGCGTAAACCTTTGGCTGTCTGTAAAACCCAAGCGTCGCTGGAGAGCATGCGCTAATTCTCCCAAAATGTTGCTGTCCTCCCCCCTACTGGTGGATTTGTGAAAACTCTCACCTGTGGGGAAGTGTTGCCCTCTTCGCTGGCATCTGCTTCGCCTTCCTCTCGGGAAATGGCCTCTTGGTGAAAAGAAGGTATCTGGCTGCTTGTTTTCCCAGTATTGGGCTCTGTTGGACTGAGGCCTTCTGGACGTCTGATAGCGGCCTCTGTACCGACCGGTCCACCAAAAACCCTTCCTGGGAATATCTTCTTTATGGATGCTTGTGCCTTCTCCAGAGAGGTGTAGGTCCCTACAAGCCTCCCCATTTCCTTCCCGAAGGTCTCTCAGAACAACAACCCTTGTGCTACTTCTCCTGCTTGACTTGATGACAGATCTCCTAGCTTAGAATCTATCTTGAGCAGTAGTCATCGTCTGCGTTCGGACGAAATGGCACAGTTGGCGTTCCCTAAGAGACATACCGCTCTCTGTGCCCAGTTCGCTAGAACTCCTGCGTCTACTTCCTCTCCTGTGTCCTTCACTCACTCGGCTAACTCCATGATCATTGCCAGTGGACTGGCTAGATCTAGAACTTTCTCCTGACAGCTTCACCATGAGCGATTGATCCCCTTCCTGGGGTTTCTGTTGGACTTGGCTATGAAGGCCAACATCTTTGGGTCCAGTTCTGGAGCCTCTGCCACTTTCCCTGGCAGTTCGGGCTTTGGGCACTCCGTCCTCATGCTCTGTCTCACCTCCTTCTCTAGCGCCATGCGCAGTCTTTGAGTCATGCATTTCGCGACTCTCGGGGATGATACCCATTCCGAAGATTTTGGATGTGTATGTCTTCTGGGTGAAACATATCTGAGGTCTCCTCGTCCTCTATATTCTTAAGCTTTCTCAGCTTTTGCTTTGGCGGGGGCAGACTTCCTTCATCCCCTTCTTTATCGGCTTCCTCTTCTGAGGAGGTCAGAGACCCTACGGTTCTTCTTCTGGGAAGCTCTCTTCCATATCACCTATATTATCATCCCGTGGGTAGGGGGTCTCGTGGCTCGGCACCCCAGACTTATTTATAAAGGCTTCTCGCAGCCTATTAAAAGTGTTGGTAGCCTCTGGGGCTCTTGGAACTGCCCCTTCTGTCTGGCCCAGGGGGTTAGAAGAGTTCTTGCTCTTCCGGGCCTTGATACACCCCTATAGGTCTTCTGGCATGACCTTTGTGGATGTGCTAGCCTTCTGTGTGGTGCATTTGTCTTTCTGGTTCAAAAACAATTCAATCGTTTCCAGTCTGTCTTGGAGGGGAATGACCCCTTGAGCCACTGCCTCGATGAGTGAGTCCCCCAGCACTTCCTTAAAACTATAGGCCATATCTTCCGAGTAAACAACCTCCTGCTCCTCTTCATTCCACTCAAACTCTGCCATATTTCAGTGCTGTAGGTGCCTATCAGTGCCTTTCCAGGTGTCATGGCACATCCACTGGCTCACTGGTGCTTAATGAGGCTGCACCTTGTCTGCAGAGCGGTTTCTGTTAAAGCAGGATTTTCCCACATGATCTCTGAGCTGAATAGCCTGAATTTTCTAATGAAGCTGAAGGTTTCAGAGTTCACTTTCGCTCCATGTGCATGGGATTGTTTAGATTCGTTCTCTTGGGATCATTTGCACTGTTTGACTCGTACAATTCTGAGCGCAATGTGGCGCTCGCACTCAGGCCCCTCCCACCCAAAGTAGGGGGCTCTTAGTGCTTCTGTGAGCCAGTCCGGCTCTTGCAGGTAGAAGCCCTGCCCCGCAAGGGTGGGGAATGGATTCTCCATACTCCTGCAAGCTTCCTTTACCGCTAGCGAGGAGTTTGCTCTGCCCCCATGAGGGTGGGGGCTACTCGGAAGCAATCGCAGTGATCTGGATATGCTAGAGAAGCGGCCGGCGAGCCCCCGGTGTGCTGAGTAGTGCGGCACGGGGCAGCCGGCCGTTCCCACTCGAATAACCATGAAAACTGTGCTCTAACCCTATGCAGCTATAAACAATACATTTTCCTGATACTATAAACTTGTATGTAGGAAATCCGTTCAATCGGTATATTACGCAGCACACACAAATTTTGCCCTTGAAAACGCTGTGCAGACCCTACGTTCTGCTAACTATGTAATTCAAAAGTATGATCAACACTCTTGGTCTTAAAATATTAGATACACATCACTTCACACTCTGTATGCTACGCAGCAAACACAAAGAGGTACTTATCTCTGCAGAGCAGGAAAGAAGAGGAAGATCACAGGAATAGGAAGGGCTAGGTCACGTAACCAGGGCACTGGGGTTTCAGGGACCTAAGACTGATGGGATATGTAGTTTTTTATTAAAAAAAAGTTTATTTCAATGTGAAGATTGAAAAGTTTTGTTATTTGATATAACTGCTCGAGAGCGGAATAAATAAAGATGAAGCATAATGCTCTCCTCCGTCTTGACATAGAATAGGATTAGTTTGAGAGGGAGTTAGAACATTAAAATAGGATTTAGTTGTAGGAGAGATAGATATTTTCAATAGAATAGGCTATCTCAACATAACTATTAGAAGAGGAGATGATCATGGTGACCAACTTGCATGACATACACGCATTTCAAATTTCTTACCAGTGACAAGCGATGAGGGAACAAATCTCCACATTTGTTGGTGGCAGCCACAAGATTTCCTTCATAGGTTATACTTATTTAATTGACCGTTCCATGCTTTGGATGAGACACAATAATAGTTGTAATGAAAAGTGTTGTTGGTGAGCGGTAGGGGTGTATGTTCACTGACTGTACAAGAGCGTGCTATGTTTTTGCAAAAGACACAATACTGGTTGGGAAGAACAGTACTTAAATGTTGAAGGCAGCGGAGATTTATGTGATGGGAATTCTTTAATTGAAACATTCATGGTGTTGTGTGGTAGCAGGATACTACATTTAGTGGTTGCTAATGATGTAAGAATTTATTTAGATGCCTGAGAGAAAATATTAGCTGCAATGAGTTTTGATGAGAAAATAGCAGTGGCAAAAATACTTAAACTTGTTTAGAGGCAGGAGAGTACATTAAGAATGTGTAAGTGAGTGTACATGCTTTAGCGATGAGGCTAAATATGAGTTGTGAAGAAAAAATCGCACAATTGTTTTTTCAGCCTTCATAGCAAATTCAATGGCTTTATTGGGTGAACAGGAAATATAATGGTGAAGTTAATCTACTAGATGCGAAGAATTTTGATGAAATAAAATACCAGTTGAAAAACATATATGAAGTTGCTTAGTGGCATAAGAGAAAATGTGTTGGCTGCCACATTTTTCTGGTGAGGCAAAATCAGTAGTCAAGAGCAACACATCACTGTATGGCCCCTTTCTTTCACTTCAAAATCACATCTCATCAAGATATCTGATCACTATTTTGGCTCTGAATTATCTATGATACATGAATGAAAAAGGTATGTCAGACAATGTTTATTTTTTTCTCTACTTGTTTTATCTGTGTGAGTCAACATGGCTCTAAGCACATGAACCTGAATGCCCGCTCCATAAATCACATGCATACACCACTTTCAGATGTGAATCATTGCCACACCATTTTTATATTGCCTTCAATTTTTTTGATTTCGTCCATTTAACAAAGTCGTCCTTTAACCACGTAAGTGCCAGGCTATTATGCAGGTTTGTGCAAAAAGGACGAGCATACTCGTCCTTGGCACTTATCCTGATGGTATGACCTTATGGAGCTTGGACCTGGATAGTTGCCAGATTAAAAAATAATATATATATATATATATATATATATATATATATATATATATATATATATATATATATATCATAATAATCATAATCATAATTGAATTATTATCATAGTAATGTCTCTTATTTCCCAGCATCACATCAACAATGATCTCCATTACTTCTGCCCCTTTTCTTTGCTTTGATGCAGCTCTGCTTCTCTGCTCATGATGAATAGCAATAATGATTTTTGTATATTGGGCATTTAATTTTCACTGGTTGCTTTAGGGAGGGTCTCCCAGCGAGACAGTCCCTCACTGTGAGGTTACCCTTCCCCACAGCTATTTCTGGGCAACTAGAGCAGAATTCCAGTGGCAATGCTGCTCATCTTAAGCTCCTCACCTCCTACAAGCCAAAGGGACTGCACAGAGCTAAAATATGAAGGTGTGTTGCATTCCAAGTAGCGGTGTGCAAGATTTTGGAAAGCTGAGAAGTTTACCAACCTCTTTCGCCTATGCAGGCAGTGAGTTGTTTCTGCCCACACCATTCATTTATTTAATTCAATTTTACACTAGCCTGTTTGTATCTACAAATTATAGGAAATATGTATGTGGAAAATAATTTTTCCGAGGAATGGAGAAGCATAATCATAATTTGAGAAGATCATCAGAGTTTATCACTTGCTAAAGTATATTCAGTGGAAAATAATAGGCATACATAACCTTCACTTGTCAACATTATCACTGGAAAAAATATTGTACTGGAAAACAAAACACTTCTATCTATACTTGTGGATGTCTATTTAATCATGTTGCGCAACTCGTAAGAATATGCGGATGTCCATGTATGCACGCAACACACAACACTGTGGGATCAGCCTGGCTACTGCTTTCTCTTGGTGATTGCCACAAGATGTTTGTTGTTTGGGAGATGGTTCATGAACTTCTCCATGATGTATGTGGCCTGCCTAATACGCCATGATACATTACAAGACTCAGTTGGTGGATTGCGGTGGGAAGGCATATCCATCCCTTTATGTAAGGTATCATGGGAGAAGCTAGTCTGCAGGATGGATGTGAAAACTGATATCATACAAACCCCCAAATAGACACATCATTGTTGGATAGAAGTGTTGTTTCAGGAGCAAGACCTGCTTACAAGCCTGGGTTTCCGGGCATGGGAGGCTGTAAATCTCTGACCTAGAAGACGAGCAGAATGTGGTGGAGAGCAAGTTAATTAGGAAATCTATATGTCATTTAACTTTTAACTTAAAAAAAAAACAAATCTAAAAACGACACTGTAAATTGTAACTTTAGTTCTAACTCAGTTCTAATTTTGAACGTTATATTTTAACTCTAACTTTCAAAAGGCTAACCTCTAAAAATATTACTTCTAGGCGAACTGTAAAATTTAAAGAAACTGTAAATGCTGAACTATATTAAATCATTTCCTAAATACTAAATGCACCTTTTAGTTTTCTCAAATGAAAAGCAAGGGCCACAGCTGGGAACTTCCAGTGTGCCAAAGAGGTTTGCACAAGTGTGACAACTATACCTTAAGAAGACTTTGCAGAAAGCAGTGGCCTCCCCAACCCAAACTGCACCAGTAGCAACCCACAGCCAGAACTGCCATTGCAAGCAACACAGCCTTCAGGGACCATGGAAGAGAATACATGGAAAATAATTAAGTCGGAACTCATCTGCACCATGTAGAGGAGGTCATTGTTTTTTTGACGGGAGTCTGGAAAGGGTTTTCCGCAACTGTGGCCTTTTACAATTTCCATTTCCCTTCTTCCATGTTCCTCCTTTTAATGATTGCTATCATTTCATCTATTTTTGACTGGACAGCAGGACGCTATTTTTTCCCTTTTTTTGGAAGAAAAATGTGTTCATGAGACGGCCCACCATTTCACAGGAGGCTGTAAATCCTAGCTCTACAAAAGAAGCAGAATGTGGGGATAATTGAGGGAAAGTTAATTGGGAAAGAAGAACATTTAACTTTTTAACTTTCTTTTAAAACACAGTCTCTAAAATCTAAACTCTAACTGGAAACTAAAAACGCAACTTCCACTCTAAACTCTAACTCAGTTACAACTCTAAACTGTAATTTTAAAGTCCAACTATAAAGTCCAACTTTTTAAACACTACACTATAAACACTACAATTATTAAACACTCTAAATTATATCCCCTAAAAACCCCAAACTAACTGCAAAGTCTAAACTAAGAGTAACGTTAATAAAGTGGTTACTGTTTCTGTTGCAGCTGTGTGTGTATTTGTATAATGTAAAGGTCTTTGCATAAACTTAAGGCATTTGCCATTTGTTTTTATTCAGCTCACTGGGACCACTATAACAGTTGGATAGGGTCAAGGTGAGCTGAGGCAGAATGCATGGGTGTCATAATGGTTCATGGTCCAGAGGGCTGTCGTTCTGGTATATGTTGGTTACCTCTTCTTCTATAGTATCGGTATGGGTTGTTTTTTTCGTCTTCTATAGGACCCGAAATGCATTTACCACGTTTAAGGTAAGTATGTACATTACATTTCAATTTCTGCACAATGTCCCTAAGGACATTACATGAAATTGTTACCTTGGGGTAAATTGCAGTGCTCATTTGAAAAACAAATCATATTAAAATATACAGAAAAATTATCAACCTATACCTCTAATGCTCTAGCTCCAACTTTCTCTTCCAAAACATCTTCCTTCTCGAGCTCTCCGCTCATCCACCTCCAACTCTCTGAGGGTCAAGCACCTCTCCAAGCAGAGAGTTGGGGGCAGATCTATCTCCTCGGCTGGGGACTCTCTCTGGAACAGCCTCCCTGCAACTCTCAAACTACAGCAGAATGGCCTCCAGTTCCGGAAGCAACTCAAGACCTTCCTTTTTGCTTCCACTCCTCTCCCCTGCTGAAGCACCTGACTGCTCTGCGCACTGGTCACCTGGTCACCTTCTGACACCGGGCCCAGGCTCCTGCATGTCCAGTTGCCCTTGCACTGCCTCCGGGATCCCCAACACTTAAGGATCTGTATCTGCTACCTTGTAACCCTATAGTCCTTTCTCTCTGCACTTATGAGCTACCCGCTGACTGCACTTGTGAGTTAGCAGCACTTCCCCCTTCCCCTCCCCCTGGCACTTCTCCCCTTCCGCCTTCCCCACACTTGCGCAATCTGAATGACACAAGGCCTAGTAAGATCATAATTTTTTCCTCCCTTTGTTTACCCCTCCTTGTCTTGTCACGCCTAGAAACACTTGTGTACAGGTGCATCATAAATGCCACATCATATCATATCATGAATCATATAGCATTGCTGTTAAAATCACCTGGCATGTTACGCTTCACAGTCAGTGGCGCTTAGGAGCTCGGCATTGTGATTATTTGAAGCCGCGCAGCTCCACGCCAAGTAGCGAAGCGGAGTCGGGTTTTCCGACACTTTAACCCTTGCAAATCCTACGGCCGGAATTCCGGCACAGTTAATCCAAGAACGGAGCACCGGCACTGATTCATTCACTACTTTGCGAGCCGGAGCTCAGACAGAAGATACTCATGCTTTGTCTAAACTTTAATGTAGCTAACGTTTATGCCGGGTTCCGGCGGCATGTCAATGTATGATCTGTTTCTCAAGCATATGTACGCACACTCCTGTTTTTTGGTTCTTGTAGCGGAGTTCCGTTGTTCGCACAGCAAGATAGAACACTGGTGAATTAACCCCGAGTCTCCTGCTGACAACCGAAGCTAAGTGCTTTCCTTTGTTACCTTATTGCAATGTGATTTAAATGTGTGGTGATCTTATGTTCTTGCAGATCGGTGGGTATGCTGTAATATTCATACTGCAAGATAGCGTAATTGTTAATTTGTGCAATCTAGAGAAAGCAGCATCTAGGTTCTAAAGTAGTATATGTGCTCAAGTGAAGGAGCTCTGGGCGAAGTTTCAATTGCTTAACAAAACCCCAGGAGGGGCAACACATCTAAACCACTCAGCCTTCCCTTATCCCTCCTTTTTTCCCTTTCCTGCCTTGTTATCCGGTTTTCCTAACCACCCCAACCTAACCAACCAGCGGACTCTAACCCTCTTTCCCCGGAGGGTCACGGAAGCCTTTGTTGTTAACACCCCAGACCCCAAGACCCAACAGGGAGGTAGGTGTACGTGCTACCTCCGCGCAAGGCCTTGATCGTGACAGGAGCGCAAGCCCACGTATCATTAAGCGCCCAGGTAGCACGTCACCATGGAGGAGGTATTAGATGCCCTAAGAGACTTATAAACTGATTTGCTTGCCACAAGGCAGGACTATGTTAATTTGGCTGGCCAGGTCCATATGTTAACTGTTCAGGCAAATGCCCAGGCCACCCCATTGCCCGTGGACCATGCACCACCCACCCCAGTCCAGGTACAGGTATCTACCGAGCCCACACTCCCCTTGTCAGCTCCAGAACGTTATCATGGGGATCCTCAAAAATTCAACCAGTTTGTAATGCAGTGCCAATTGCATTTCATCACAAAACCAAATGTGTTTCGCACGGCTCAGTCCCGCACAGCCTTTATGATTTCGTATCTTGGGGGTGATGCAGCATCATGGGCCACTCCACTAGTTACTAAAGATGACACACTTCTCTATCAGTGGGACACGTTTTTGGAAGAATTTGGGAAAATATTCAATCGAAGGGGTGCAACTCTAATTAAGGATAGGGAATTGCTCACTTTACGTCAAGGGGGTAAGGATTTGGTTTCCTATGTAACCACCTTTAATCGGTTGGCTGTGGAGACAGACTGGCCTCAGGAGAAGCGCCTAGCTCTGTTCTACCAAGGGCTAAGGGACGAGGTAAAAGACTTGATAGCTCAGGTAGATCCCCAACCCGAAACATGCTCCGCTATGATCGATCTGGCCTTACGGTTGGATCAAAGACAGTATGAGAGGAGGATAGATAAGCATAAGTGGGACCACAAGCCCATGGTCCGGCTGGATCACCAATAAAAACCTGGTAAGAGCGAAAAACCCCTAGACGAACCAATGCAAATAGGGACGGTTCGAGGCCCCTTAACCAAGGAAGAGAAAGACAAACGACGTCGAGAGAAGCTCTGTCTTTACTGTGGGAAGGCCGGACATTTTGTTCGGGAATGTTTGGCAAAACCCAAAGGTGAGCAGTCGGGAAACGCGAAAGCTCGTCAGTGAGGGTGGCCCCGGCGAGCCAATCTGAAAACACCCCTAGTTCCTTAGCTAATACCCTGCAAAGCAAAGTAGCACATGTCACCGTTTCAGGCCATATCTCTTGGCAGGATCATCGGATACCGGTGTCATTGATGCTGGACTCAAGCGCTACTGGAAATTTTGTCGATGAAACCTTAGTAACTCAATTGGGAATCCCGTTACTGTCCAAGGAATGGAGTGAAGAGGTAAAATCTGTAGATGGATCACCCTTGATTTCAGGCCTAATTACCAAGCAAACTCAGTGGGTACGTTTAGAATGTAGTCCACAACACTCTGAGAACATCAGCTTTGACGTGATAGCAGCGCCCCAGTTTGGCATGATTCTGGGTCTGCCATGGTTGAGGACCCATAACCCCGAAGTCAATTGGACCCGAGGACCGGTGCGTTTAATGTCAAACCATTGTAAAACAAACTGCCACCTTGATAAGATCGAAGGTTTAGTGTCCTACGAAGAACATGTTATTGGGAGTGTTGAAATTGACCTACCATCTGTCTATCAGGACTTTAGGGACGTTTTTAGTAAAGCCGCTGCAGAAACCTTGCCACCTCATCGAACATTCGATTGCAGAATAGATTTGGAACCAGGAGCGGCCTTGCCCTGTAGTAGGATTTATGCACTGACAGAATCTGAAAACGAGCACCTCAAAAACTATATTGAGACGAATCTGGCCAATGGCTTCATACGTCACTCTAAGTCACGTCATCCCCTTTGTTCTTCGTTCCTAAAAAGACCGGGGACCTAAGAACATGTATAGACTATAGGGCTATTAACCGGATAACCATAAAGAACCACTACCCCTTACCACTGATACCAACTCTATTAGACCAAGTAAGGGACGCTCAGATATACACCAAGCTAGACCTGAGAGGAGCGTATCATCTGGTGCGGGTGCGTGAGGGGGACGAATGGAAGACTGCCTTTCGAACCAAGTTCGGTCTATATGAATATCAAGTCATGCCATTCAGCCTCTGCAACGCGCACGCCGCCTTTCAGCATTTTCTATACGAGGTCTTGCGTGGGTATTTGGACGTGTTCACTATGGTCTATATTGACGACATCCTAATTTACTCACGCAACATCGAGGAACATCAGGCTCACGTAAAAGCAGTGCTACAGCGCTTGCGTGAGCATCAGCTCTATGCAAAACTGGAAAAATGTGCGTTCCACCAAACCACAATAGAATTCCTAGGGTTCATTTTATCTCCAGAAGGCATTACAATGGATCCGAAGAAAGTCCAAGCCATCACGGAGTGGCCATCTCCCACATCTGTAAAGGAAGTACAAACGGTGTTGGGGTTTGCGAATTTCTATCGTCGGTTCATAGAAGGTTTCGCAGCCAAAGTACAGCCCATCACCCGTTTACTCAAGAAAGGCGTAGCCTTCCAGTGGGATGCGGCTGCAGAGGCAAGCTTTGTAGCTTTAAAAACTGCATTCACAACTGCTCCTGTACTACTCCATCCCAATCCCACGCGTCCTTATATCATAGAAACAGATGCTTCCAGCTATGCTCTTGATGCAATTTTATCCCAAAGAGACGATTCCGGACAATTGCACCCAGTGGCCTTCTACTCACGTTCCCTGTTACCAGCTGAACGAAATTATGTGATAGCCGATAGAGAACTCCTGGCCATCAAGGTAGCATTTGACGAGTGGCGTCATTACTTGATGGGAGCTCAGCATACGATTACAATATTGACGGACCATAGGAATCTTCAGTTCCTAAAATCAGCCAAGGCTTTGAGTCCCCGACAGCTTCGATGGGCGATGCACTTTGCCGAGTACGATTTCGTGGTAACATATCGTCCGGGTACGGAGAACAGAAAGGCTGATACTCTGTCTCGTTACCCAGAACCCGACACTAGTCAGGATAAAAAAGAGGAACCGAAGCCAATGGTACCACCCACGCGTATTGTGGGTAGTATTGTAGTAGATGATATGTTCAATAACATACGAAAAGCCATGTCAGCTCAAGAATTAGTGCAATGGAATCCCTGTACTTACCAACACCTGCAACGCGTAAACAGGCCATTAAGTGGTGTCATGACTCGCCCTTTGTAGGGCACCCTGGAGTGGTCAAAACCCAAGAATTGGTAATGCGTCATTTCTGGTGGCCTCAAATGAGGAAAGACATCTGAGAGTATGTACATACTTGCGAGTGCTGTTTAAGAAACAAGTCAGACCACCAAAAACCGGCTGGCATGTTGCAACCCCTACCCACTCCTCCAGTACCCTGGCATACTGTTTCCTTGGACCTGATCGTGGACCTACCAGCAAGTCATCATTTCACCACCATAGTGGTGATAGTAGATTCTTTGAGCAAATTAGCACATTTCATACCTTGCAAGGGGGTCCCCACGGCGAAAGAGCTTGCAGACCTTTTCCTCCAGAATATAGTACGCCTTCATGGCATTCCACAGCACATCATCTCTGATCGGGGTGCACAGTTCACCTCTAGCTTTTGGAGGGCATTCTGTGAATCATTGGGAATTACCTTGCGGTTGTCCACCAGTTACCACCCCGAAACCGATGGGCAGACCGAGCGAGTAAACTAGACTCTAGAACAATACCTGCGATGTATGACCTACGACAATGATTCTTCCTGGGCAGAAACCCTTTGGTTAGCTGAGTTAGCGTATAATAATGCTATGCATTCCTCCACTAAAGTGACACCGTTTTATGGCACCTATGTGTATCATCCACGGTTCCAGCCTGTGCCCCATGTTACAGACTCAGTACCAGCAGTCCAGAACCATAGGCAACATTTAATAGAAGTATGGCATGTCATCTAAACAAATCTGGAGAAAGCTAAACAAGCATATAAGACTTATGCAGATCGGAAAAGACGAACTAGTCCACCATATAAAGTTGGGGATCGGGTCTGGTTGGCCACACGAAACTTACACTTGCAAGGCCCTAGGAAGTTACAACCCCGATTTGTGGGCCCTTTTCCCATTGAAAAGATCATAAATCCAGTGGCTGTTCGCCTGACCTTACCACCTAGAATGCATGTACATCCGGTTTTCCATGTATCCTTGTTAAAGTCTGCCTCAGCCTTAATGCGCCTTAGTAAGCCTCCACCTATTATGGTAAATAGTGTGCCAGAGTTTGAAGTGAAATGCATACTAGATTCTCGTGTTGTGCGAGGAGTTTTACATTACCTGGTGGATTGGTTGGGCTATGGTCCCGAGGAGCGCTCATGGGAGCCAGCTACTAATGTCCATGCTTCTCGTTTGATCCGAACATTTCACCTGAACAATCCCTCTAAACCAGGACCTGTTGGGAGGGGGAGTACTGTCAGGATACCCCAGGTGGTTGTGTCGATATCGAAATAATATTATACCTCCAATCGCATTATTTTAATGTATGTTGGCCTACGATGTCTAAATACATTGTGTAAATAGATTCCGCGGCAAGGTCTTGACCTTAGTGTACTGTGTAAATCTCCATCTTGGATTTAGCCGCCATTTTAGGTTCTCTTGTAATGTGGAAGTCACCCTGAACATCAAAATGGAGGCCGAATGACATTTCGAGTGGGATTCTGGCCGTTGTGACCTCCGCACACATGAATAAGTAATATGCCTGCAGGCCATTTGTTGGGGTCGCGAACTGAGACCTTGTCCTGTCCCTGACCTATGTGTAAATGAACAACTGTATCAGCGGAACTGATCAAAATGCATACATTATGGGATTGACCTGGCAAGGAACCCTAGGCATGGTCCTAAGAATGGTTTACCCGCGAGGGCTTTGGCCAGAGCTGGATAAAAAGTATAAAAACCTGAGTATCCCAATGTACGGTCTCTCACACTAATGCAGCGAACTACCGTTGAAAGTTAGTTCTATTATTCTGTGAGCCGAATAGCTATCCGTTTGTCAATTGACTTTTTGGTAATTGTTGTAGCTTTTGAATAAAGCACTTTGTATGTTCTTTGTAACCTGTGTTGGTGTGTTTCCTTTGGGCTTCCCGGCCTCATATCAATTTCTCTGTTTCCACAGTTGGCGCCCGAACAGGGACCCTCAAGATTGATGCCGGATCATTGAAGGTTGACGCAGACTATCGAACCGGGATCGGACGGTGTGATTCTGCGGGCCCGACCGATTGAGACGCGATACCTCGGCAGCGCTGCACGATCCAATCCTTGGACGATAGTCGTGTGGTCTGACACGGCATCTTGACGAGGGTCCAATTTTGAGGCGGGCAGATTTGCCGAAACCACCAAACACAAGGTAAAATTTGTTAGGTAAGTTCTTTGGTAAACCGTACGGTCCTCCTTAGGTTTGGTCAGGTGTAGTCGTGACCCGGCTCTTAATTTAACCCTGACATTTTGAATTTGGCGTATTGTATCTGCAGACACAATTATTGACCAGGTAACACCAATTGTTTGTGAAATGCCTGGGAAATTGTCTAGCTGCTTTAGGGCTCTGTTCCGCAGCGATCGACAATCCTTGGAATTTAGCCATCCGGCACCACAGTAGGGGTCGCCGGCGTGTACTATGTACTGTAAGTATGGCATTGGAAGTATAGTATTTAATGATATTTGGCACAGACAGACCAGACATGCCTCCGAATTTCAGTGGCCAATCAACGGTAGTTTTGAGATCCCCCGTATTGAATACTTGGAATCGATCTTGTTAAAGAAAAAGGCTAGACCAGCAGCCCTTGATGTGTTACAGAATTGGAAAAAAGAAGCATTACAGCAGCTTAAAAGTAGGGATAAACATGCACGTCGTCATAAAACAAACGCCGAAAAAGCATGATTATATGATAAAGAAAAGCTTTCAGAATCAGTTAAAAATATGGATAGAGCCTTTTCACTCGGGATCCAGAAAATTTACCCCTCTAAAGATTTCCATGTTTCTGAAGAATTTATCGAGAAATTATTAAATGAACGCAGGCCTGATGCCTCAGCGCCACCTCCGTATGCTCCTATTTTGGGCGCTCTGCCCATTCCTGTTGTTGCTCCTGTTGTTATTCCTGTTCCCCCTGTACAACCTATTGTTCCTAGTCCTTTGGTTGTTGTTCCTCCACCTATTGCACCGCCCCTTCCCTCTGCACCGATAGTTGCACCTTTATTAAATTTACCTACACCTCCGCTCCCGAGTGGCCCCGTATTGACTGAAGTCGATCCAGGTGCAGGATCGAAGATTGTCACTCGTAGTACTGTTTCTGCAGATAAGAAACAGGAATTGTTTGCATGGGCTAAGCATTGCATGGAGAAAGGTGATCAAGCTAATGTTTTTTCCACATTATCTAATTTGAATAGTTTTCCCGAGAAAAATGTTTTTATCGAAGGTTTGGGGACTCATTTGTGTGTGATGTGGGGTAGATTACAAAATTCAGATCTTCCACAAGGGGTGAGAGATCTGAATGCTTTGGCACTTTCGAGGGACACAGAGCAGAAAGTAGATGGGCATGTTGAAAGATTGTTTGAGTTTAGGAAAGTCTTCGAAAAATCACGAGATGAGGACGATGAAGACGATAGAATATATGTACATAAACGGTTCCTTCCGTGCCGTAGATCGGCACCTGAAGAAGTACGAATTTGTACCAAAGTTGCGGTTCGATGGATCTCGGATTCATCGATTCCGCCAGATGAAGTATATGACACGTATAGTCAGTATACATTAGAAATGCAAAGAAAGGTAATTCAGGTGATGGTACAACACCTGCAAGAAGAATGTGTAAGAAAAAGGGTCAGTTGCCCCATAGAATTATTGGGGATTTGTAAAAGGGCTTTTTCGCCCGATACTTCTACAGCTGCCTTAGCGCTCGACCTGGCCCTGTTGCTTAGTAAGCTGCCAGAGGTACCTATATCTCAGTTGCCTATGAGAGAGGTTCCTCAGACCTTTGTCCCAAGAGTTGAGATCCCCGCCAACGCTGGGACTGGTGCCCCCGCTGTGGATATCCCTGCACATTATGTATCGCAATTTGTTCACGTCCCGTTTTCACGATAGGAAGTGAACACAATTAGACAATCGGTCCCCGATATTAGGAAAAACCCGACAGGGTTTTACAAAGAAATAGAGTCCGTTTTACAGTCCTCTGTGTTCACCTTGAGTGACATTGACTTGTTATTCCCTGTACTCCTACCCGTAGATGTATGAAAACAGGTTCGGACAATAGACGATCTGCCGGGGTTGGGAGATACGTGGGCTAATATGATTAGAATTGATGGAGAAAGACCAGCTGGTGAGAAACCACCACAGGTAATACTTACTTTGCCTGATAGAATTGTTGCAAAACTAAAAACTATAATTCCAGAGAAAAGGATTATTTGGGACAAGTTTACGGCTTGTGTCCAAGGGAAAACTGAAGGCGCCACCGAATTTTTTAATAGATTCGAGCAGATATTTTCTGACTTCAGTGGATAGGATTTAGGTACAGAATCGGGGAAGAGGTTGTTCGTGGACAAATTTGTACGTGGATTGTTACCTGACATCCAGTCACAGATTATGTCCTCTGAGAGCGCTTGGCATGCAAAATCTCAATCTGAGGTTTTGCACATGGCTCAGTATTATGAGAACCGTGTTAATAATGAGAAGGAAAAAATTGAAAAGAGAAAGGGAGATTTGAAAACCAAAGTATTATTACAGCAAATTGTTAGAAACCCCAGAGGAGGCATGACACAGACTAGAGGTCAGTACGTCCCAAAAGGAAATGCTCCTTTGAGTCCTGCGAATATTAATCAATGTGCTTATTGCCGCCAGGAAGGTCATTGGCGAGCACAGTGCCCTGTCCTTCGCCAGAGGTCAAACAGTGCGTTTGGGGGTATGGGTAGACGACCTAGGGGCCGCCCTGGAGCAGGGGGCCCTGATAGAGGTCAGCTTTTACAAGATCCTCAGCAACCTTTTTCACGGGAAAATCAGACCTCGAGTATGGACTCGAGGAACATATTTGATCATCCTTCTGCTGCCTACCTTTCTGAAGAGCTTCCTTCTGACGAGGCTCTATTTCATTAGGATTGCCCGAAGCAGGGTTTGGAACCTTCACCTATTCCCGTTAAACAGAAAGGCCCCTACGTTGAATTATTAGTAGGGAATAGGAAACACCAGTTTTTGATTGACACTGGAGCACAGAAGTGCTCCATTGATCATTCTCGGGTTCCAAACATCCCACTGTCAGGGCAAACAAATGTTTCCGTAGGGTTTTCTGGTATACCAACTGTCTGTCCGGTTTCTGCACCGGTATCCGTTTCTTTGGGTCCCTTTACGGACCATTGTCCTTTTCTTCTCACTTCGAACTGTGGAGAGAATTTGCTGGGGTTGAATTTGTTAAAGAAATTGAACGCAGTAATTCATTGTTCTTCGGATGGAGTACGGCTAACGGTTTCAGCAACTTCCTAATTCTCAGTTCTTGATTCGACCTTTACCTCCCGAGTTCAGCATTGTCCCGGAATGTTTGTGGGCGGTGGACGACAATGATGTCGGAGTGTTACAGATTGAGCCCGTTAAAATAGTTCTGAAACATGGGGTGAAACTGCCACACATTCCGCAGTATAAAATATCAGTTGAAGGCGAACGTGCTTTGAAATGCATTGTCTCCGATTTTGTACATCGTGGGGTGATCGAGGAGATTACAGGTAGTTTGTGTAACAGTCCGATCTTGCCCGTATATAAGAAAGGCGACAATGCAATTCCATACTGGTTCATAATTGATCTTCGTGCTATTAACCGAGTGGTCGCCCCACAATTTCCAATCGTGCCTGATGTGACGACAATATTGACAATGATCCCTGCTACGGCTACGCACTTCAGCGTTGTGGATTTAAAAAACGCTTTCTTTAGTATTCCTATACATAAAGAAAGCAGATATCTGTTTGCATTCACCTTGGGGGGACGCTCATTTACATTTACAAGGGCACCTCAAGGGTATACTGAAAGTCCCAGCATTTATAGTAGAGCTTTGAAAGAGCAGCTCGACACCCTTGAATTGCCACCTACTTGTACGCTGCTTCAATATGTTGACGATTTGCTTTTGGCTGCAGACTCTGAGAGTGCTTGTAAAGAAGGCACTGTACTGTTGCTTGTTCACCTAGCTAAAAATGGTCACAAAGCTTCGCTTAAAAAATTTCAATATTGTTGTCAGGAGGTTGCCTATTTAGGCTACCTCCTGTCAAAGGAGGGGAGAAGATTGACACCTGAAAGAATAAAACACATTTCTGGCATGTCTGTTCCAAATACACAGAAGGAAGTCAGAGCCCTGATAGGTATGGCTTCTTACTGTAGGTTGTGGATCCCGAACTTCTCACTAGTGATAAAACCGATGTTGGCTCTGACGAAGAAGGGCATTTCTCTGCCATTGCCATGGGAATCGGAACATCAACGATCATTTTGTTCTGCACCGGTTCTGGGTACTCCAAATTATGACAAGGCCTTTGTGTTGTTTGTGCATGAATGTGATGGATGTGCTTTGGCTGTGTTAACACAGGAACACGGAGGGAAGAATAGGCCGTGCGGCTACTACTCCTCCGCCCTTGATCCTGTCGCATGCGCTTTGCCAAGATGTTTGCGCGCTGTCGCTGCTGCTGCCGCGTCTGTAAAACAGAGTGAGGGGATGGTCCTAGGCCATGATTTGATTTTGATGGTACCTCACTCTGTTGATATTTTATTGAACAAAACTCAAACGCAACACCTCACCTCTGCGCGGTTAACAAGGTATGAACTAATTCTGTTTGCCCCTCACATCCAAATTAAGAGGTGTTGTGTTCTTAATCCGGCTGAACTCTTACCTTTCCCGCAAAACACTGTTTGCGGTGACGAAGAATTACATGACTGCCTGTATACCACTGAACAAGGAACGAAGGGGAGGATAGATCTCATAGATACTCCTTTGGAGAATGCAGAAGGGGAGCTGTTTTGCGATGGCTCCTGCTTCAAACTGTCGGATGGTACATCAACAGCTGCTTATGCAGTTACTACATTGAGCAAAGTTGTCGAAACTAAGAGAATTTCGCATAACTCCACGCAGGCCGCAGAGATTATAGCGTTGACCCGAGCTTGTGAACTTTCCCAAGGGCATAGAGTAAATATATATACTGATAGTCAGTACGCATTTGGGGTGGCTCACAACTTCAGAAAGCTCTGGTCGGAAAGAGGGTTCCTGACCTCACATGGGACCAAGATCCAGCATGGCCCCTTGATAGTGCAATTACTCTCGGCACTCTCACTCCCTAAACAGTTAGCGATCATGAAATGTGCAGCACATCGGAAGGTCATAGATGATGTGGGCAAAGGGAACGCTTTTGCGGACTTGATAGCCAGACAAACGGCCACAGACCTTAGCATGAACATGTATGTCTCGAGGGAAATGAGAGATGCTTACATAATGGATGAAGGTATTGGGTCTGTGCGAGATATTCAAACTGATGCCACAATAGAAGAATCTAAAAGGTGGGCTGAAGGAATGGGGAAACTGGATGATGAAGGGTGTTGGGTGGATACATCCGAAGGGAAATGGTTGCTTCCTGATTCTTATGTATTGGCAATGGTTACGATGGCACACGGTCCTACGCATGTGTGTGCCCAGCAGATCACGAAAATGTTAGAACAGGTTTGGGTAAATGACAAGATTCTGGAAACTGCAAAGAGGCACGTCCAGAACTGTATGATCTGCCTACAGCACAATGTGGGTAAGGGGACAGTGACTCCAAGGGGAAGCTTTGGGCCCCCTTCTGTTCCCTTCGAGATTATTCACTTTGATTTTATTGAGATGGAACGATGTAATAATCTAAAATATGTTCTTGTAATTATTTGTGCCTTCAGTAAATAGGTCGAGGCTTTCCCCGTCAAAGATGCTACCGCCATGACCACTGCAACGATTATGGTAAAAGAATTCTTTCCTCGATTTGGGCTCCCGAGGATAATCTGGTCGGATAATGGCCCTCACTTTATTGCAGCAGTAATTTTGCAAATATGTACAGCTCTATGTATTGAGAAACGATTTCACTCAGCTAGACATCCTCAAAGCGCTGGGTTGGTGGAAAGACATAACGGTATTTTAAAGAATAAACTTGCAAAAACATGTGCTGATACCAAACTAAAATGGCCAGATGCCTTGCCTATTGTGTTATTAGCTATGCGTACCACACCTCAGACTAGAACTGGGCTTTCTCCATTTGAATTAGTAATGGGGAGACCTGCTAACATTTGGGGTCTCCCGAAACCTAAAGCCCTGAGGGAGGTGGAAAATGTATTGCTTGTAGACTACTGTAACCAGTTAACTAAAAACCTGTATTTCATTTATCACCAGGTGCACTCTGCTTTACCTGTACGGTTCACGGGCCCAGGTCACGATATACAGCCTGGAAGTTGGGTCCTAGTGAAGGCCTACAAGAGGTCTTCCTGTCTCGTGCCTCGCTGGCGGGGACCCCATCAGGTGTTATTGGTCACCAGGACAGCAGTGCGGGTGGCTGGAAAGAAGAACTGGATTCACGCGACGCACGTCAAGAAACTTCCTCACCTGACGCCACACGTTACAGAAGAAGCAGAACCCCTCGCTGATGCTACAGTCTCTGATCTTGGAGTAGCAAACAGCGCTGTGAGTGCGTCAGAGAAGTTCTCTGAGCCTGAGGAGCTTGGGGAACAGTCCATTTCGTCTCCGCACTCTCTTGAAAAATCACTTCCGGAAAACATTGTTTCAAGCTCTGCGACTTCCGTCGCCTCCGACACGTCGCTTCCCTCAGGAAGTGACGATCCTTTACTTCCGGACCAGACAATTTTGGGTACCACCAGGTACAACCTTCGATCAAGGAAATAGAACTACGGCACGAGTTTTGCGTGCATTTGGAAAAAAAAGAAGTGATTGGAAATTCTCATGTTATGAGGAAGTTTTGTTGAATAAAAGGGATTCTGCTGGCTAGGGTTGGGAAGGACTAAGAAATCACGCGACCGTAGTGTCGCCAGCAACGAACATTGGGGCCGTCGATTGAGAAACTACGATGCCTGCCACCTCCACCGCTGTTCCCCGCACTGGACTTGTAAATAAGGGGGTGACCAAATCGAACAATGAACAATGTGCCTGGGCCCCGAAAACGTACTGTTGTGTTTTGATAATGATTATTGTTATTTTTGCAACTGCTGCTGTAGGACTTTGGTATTTTGAAGAAATCTATCCTTTGAAACCTTTATTACCGACCGAGATTGTACCAACTGTTTTGACTCCCTCTGTACACCTTCACACTCTGTCCCCTAGAGACTCCCAACATAGACAGAAGTATCATAATAACACTCTGATGATAGTAATGAATGCTACTCATGCCATTTTTAATAAGAGTAATTGTTGGATTTGCACTCATTTTCCGCAACATGGGAACAAGGGTCTGGGATGTTATATACATCCTCTACCTTTAACGACTGCTTGCTATGCTTCTCTTAGAGCACTATTCTTTGGCCGATGGAATGATAGCATCTCAGGGAACTTTGATGCAACTAATCTGAATGATTTCGAGAAACGTGAATTGACTCCCCTGGGATGCTCGCTTTTCGCGTATAGAAGTAAACCTAACGTCGCTTCTATTAGGCCGTCCGACAAACTATCTCTTCCTTTTCAAACTCTGATTTCCTTTAAAATGGCTCCGATAGGCAATAAGGATGCCGTACCTCCTTCTTATTCTATAAATCATAGTCCTGACTCAGTTCCTTTCTGTGTACAGAGAAATGGCACTAGGCCAATGGGAGATTTTGAAGCTTGTAAAAACGTTGTAAATTTGACTGGGGAAAACAGGCCTCTGTATGTAGGGGGGGCCTGTTTATTTTGTTTGTGGTAGTTTAGCATTTCCCTGGTTACCCACGGATTGGCAGGGAACTTGTTATTTAGGGATATTGTTACCCGGGGTATTTGTAGCAAGTACATTAGAGATTTCTAAGGCTCGCCCGCGGCGAGACGACAACGGAGATACCCCTGGGCAAGTATTGGGAGACATAGCGAAATCAGTTGTGCCCTTTTGGGGACAAATAACAAACTCAGAGAACATTAGGGGATTAGCAAGGGTACTGGAGAGAACGATCAACTGGACCACGGATATACTCTACAATATGACCTTAGAGCAAAAAGCAATAAGATTGGTAGCACTTAAAAATCGGATGGCATTAGATGTCATTTTGGCAGAACGAGGTGGAGTATGCAAATTAGTGGGGTCCGCTTGTTGTGTTTTCGTACCAGACTCCTCGCCAACAATTTTTAAAGCAATACAGAACTTGCATACTCTTAGTTCTGAAGTACACATCCCTGTAGGAGACTGGAATCTTAGCACTTGGTTCTGGGATTCTTTACGATCTTGGGGTTGGAAGGTGCTTTCCGTTATTCTGGTTATTTTGGGGATCCTGCTATTCCTTTGTTGCTGTTTTCAATGCCTCCCAAGTATATGTGGAATGATAGGGGGATGTTGTGCCCAAGCAGTGAGCGCAATAGGGCATACAATATATGCCCCAGATACAGCATCTAAAGAATTCATGTTACAAGAGGTTTTTATGAACGACCTAATGGCTATAGACATTACAGACAATGATGCGGAATCTGTGGATGATAGCACATGGAGTTATTTTCAAAAGTATTAGGAATAATGTTTAGCACTTGGCATAGGCCAAAAGGAGGGTCTGTCGGAATCGAAATAATATTATACCTCCAATCGCATTATTTTAATGTATGTTGGCCTACGCCAAGTTGTCTAAAAACATCGTGTAAATAGATTCCGCAGCAAGGTCTTGACCTTAGTGTACTGTGTAAATCTCCATCTTGGATTTAGCCGCCATTTTAGGTTCTCTTGTAATGTGGAAGTCACCCTGAACATCAAAATGGAGGCCGAATGACATTTCGAGTGGGATTCTGGCCGTTGTGACCTCCGCACACATGAATAAGTAATATGCCTGCAGGCCACTTGTTGGGGTCGCGAACTGAGACCTTGTCCTATCCCTGACCTATGTGTAAATGAACAACTGTATCAGCGGAACTGATCAAAATGCATACATTATGGGATTGACCTGGCAAGGAACCCTAGGCCTGGTCCTAAGAATGGTTAACCCGCGAGGGGGTTGGCCAGAGCTGGATAAAAAGTATAAAAACCTGAGTATCCCAATGTACGGTCTCTCACAGTAATGCAGCGAACTACCGTTGAAAGATTGTTCTGTTATTCTGAGAGCCGAATAGCTATCCGTTTGTCAATTGACTTTTTGGTAATTGTTGTAGCTTTTGAATAAAGCACTTTGTATGTTCTTTGTAACCTGTGTTGGTGTGTTTCCTTTGGGCTTCCCGGCCTCATATCAATTTCTCTGTTTCCACAGTTGGAGGGAGCATGCAGCACCAAAGTAATGTGAGTGGTGGGAATCACGCGAAAAGAGTGACACAGAGGTTAAAACCCCTTTATTTTAGGACCTTGCTTTGTGTCCTTTGCAGACAAAGGGCTAGGTGTGGCCAAACCAGCCCCCTAGTCCTTCAAAACAAGGAAAGAAGGAACTGGACTACACTTCCCAGCAGCCTCGCGTGCAGGAGAGTCACCGGGAAGCTTCTGGAACCCGCCCTGCAAAACGCGCATGCGCGCCAGGAACACGTGGGGCGCCGCTTGCGCTACGGGATCTTGAAGAGGCAAGACGTGTTTCCAGCGGGCTCCTGCAGGCAGCTATCAGCGGGCCACACCCCGCCTGCAAACTCTGCAGGCCCCGCTGAGTCCTACAGATAAGTGCACTTTTATCCTTGTTGCTTACCCAGTCCGAGCACTCGTACAGAGTGA
Source organism: Ambystoma mexicanum (assembly GCF_040938575.1). Lineage (NCBI taxonomy): Eukaryota > Metazoa > Chordata > Amphibia > Caudata > Ambystomatidae > Ambystoma > Ambystoma mexicanum. The sequence continues at coordinate 349,590,395 of NC_090941.1, read as the reverse complement.
ATTACGCTTCACAGTCAGTGGCGCTTCGGAGCTCGGCATTGTGATTATTTGAAGCCGCGCAGCTCCACGCCCAGTAGCGAAGCGGAGTCGGGTTTTCCGACACTTTAACCCTTGCAAATCCTACGGCCGGAATTCCGGCACAGTTAATCCAAGAACGGAGCACCGGCACTGTTCATTCGCTACTTTGCGAGCCGGAGCTCAGACAGAAGTTACTCATGCTTTGTCTAAACTTTAGTGTAGCTAACGTTTATGCCGGGTTCTGGCGGCATGTCAATGTATGATCTGTTTCTCAAGCGTATGTACGCTCACTCCTGTTTTTTGGTTCTTTTAGCGGAGTTCCGTTGTTCACACAGCAAGATAGAACACTGGTGAATTAACCCCGCGTCTCCTGCTGACAACCAAAGCTAAGTGCTTTCCTTTGTTACCTTATTGCAATGTGATTTAAATATGTGGTGATCTTATGTTCTTGCAGATCGGTGGGTATGCTGTAATATTCATACTGCAAGATAGCGTAATTGTTAATTTGTGCAATCTAGAGAAAGCAGCATCTAGGTTCTAAAGTAGTATATGTGCTCAAGTGAAGGAGTGCTGGGCGAAGTTTCAATTGCTTAACAAAACCCCAGGAGGGGCAACACATCTAAACCACTCAGCCTTCCCTTATCCCTCCTTTTTTCCCTTTCCTGCCTTGTTATCCGGTTTTCCTAACCACCCCAACCTAACCAACCAGCGGACCCTAACCCTCTTTCCCCGGAGGGTCATGGAAGCCTGTGTTGTTAACACCCCAGCCCCCAAGACCCAACGGGGAGGTAGGTACACGTGCTACCTCCGCGCAAGGCCAAGATCGTGACAATATGGATGGTAAACCACCATGTTTGCCATAACCTTGTCTCTCTGTTGTAGGGTGTGCCAGCAGACACATGCAGCACTAGCGGATGAACATTTCATCCTCTGCATCTGTGTCACCTGAGTCATCATCAGCATGACCAGGTTCAAAGTCTCCCAGATGTGCTTGCCCAAAATCCTCATCTGCTGAAACAGTATAGGTATTGGGTAGGAAGTTCACCTTCAGCATCATTAGGATTCAAACATTTTTGGCTGACAGACTTGTTCTTCTGTCTCCCATGACTGCCCAGCAGCAATAAAAACACATTGACACTGGCTGCAGGGCACACTAGATATTTGATTGCCATGCTGCTGTTTTGGCCACTGATCTATATTGCTCTTTTAATAAAGCCGAGACTCAATAAGCATTATCACCAGTTACACATTTCCTCTGCTGTCCTTCTTGCTATCAATTCTGCTGGCTGAGTTTTGAATCCAAATTTGCATAAGCATTTCAAAATAATATTATTTGTGCCAAAACACATAACATTTTAGGTTTTCCTTAAGAAAAAGGTGCTTATTAGGATGTCGATCAAAACTAGAAGTCTTGTCCTCTAGTTTAAGCTCTGCTGATGCTCTAACTGGCCCTACCATTTTGAAAAAAAGTATATAAATAAGGAGAGCCATGTACTCTTCGATCTTCACAAAGCTATCTTCGGCTGTCCCAGGAATCCCTCCTGATCTGGATCCAATGGCTAGAAGTAAACAAAAGTTCCACTCAAAGAGAACAGTTCTTGTCACTCTATCAAAAGTTTCTCAAATAAATTAACAAAGGTTCTTCTCCATGAAAACAGTTCTTGTCAGTCTATCTAAAAGGTTCTACAAAGATATCCAACATTTCAAAATAGTCTCAAGTTCCTGAAAAAACAAAACGTCCAACTCCTTTCGGTGGTGGGATATTTCCCTGGTCCCTTTCTGCTAACTTGGTCGATATTTTCTCAATTCAACCAACTTTCTGGTGCCTCTGTGATCCAGTGATATAAGATTTTTACTATGATTTGTGTGGCTCTGTGGCTCCTTTCGGGTCCCCTGATTTCACTTAGTTCTTTAGAGTTTCTATGACCCCTCTCTGCTTCTAGTTTTCTTGGGCCCCTGTGACCCTTCTCAGTGTTTATGCTTCTCAGGTTTCTTAGCGTACAGCAAGCATTTTCCTAGTCCTGTTCTCTCTCTTCTCTCAGGTGCCTGTGACCCTTCTGAGGTTGTTGCTGCTCAGAATATTTAGCTCCTGTAACACTTTTTCTTGTCTTGATTTCTCTCTTCTCTCAGGTCCCTATGACCGTTGGATGGAGGTAAGATATTCCTTCCCTTTTCCCCGCTTGTTCTCTTTTCTCTTTTCTCCCTCTAAACTGGCAAACCTACATACCAGCTGTGTTGCTGTGCTTGCTCCAGTGAGGATCTGTTTCATAAGCAATGGTATTGTTCTCCACGACTTGCCCCTCTTCCACCCTGGATGCTAGCGATCATAGAGTTCCGCTCGTCTCGTCTCATCTCTCTCTCTCTCTCTCTCTCTCTCTCTCTCTCTCTGGCTGGCTCTCAGTCTGAGAGCGGTGGATTCAGTCCGCCCTTCACCATGGACTCTGCATCTGTTTGCAGGATCTGGCCCCTCCACATCCTGCGTGTGGTCATTGGGGCCTCAGGTCCAGTTCAAGTTATGCAGCCTCTGTCTCTCAGGTCTTGTGTTTTTCCTCATCTTGCAGATGGCGTCTCCCTCTGGTGACCGCCTCCTTCTGCCCTGCAGCTGGCTCTGCTGTTTTTCAAGGTTCCTCTATTCGCTGACGTTCCCACGTCTTAGACTTTCCTCCGAGTTGTGTTTCTCCTCCTCCATTCCAGGGTGGTTGGTCTTCTATTCTTTCTCCAGGTTTTCAGAAGGGGCGGATTGTTTCCCACAGGTTGTCAAACATGGGGAAAGTTCAGCATTACCTGCTTGTATTATCTGCATTACCTTGTGCCAAACACATAGATGTATTGTCAGCATTACCTTGAGGCAGCCCCATAGATGTACTGTTAGTATTATCTATCTTAATACTCCTTGACCTGTCCACTGCCTTTGAACCTGTCGATAACTCGTAATACTCTCCTTCTTTTCATGGGATTCACAATCAAGCCCTTGCCTGCATTTAATCATACATGACACCTCATTCATTATCTGTCTCCTGGAAAAACAACACATCTCAACTCACTGTTTTAACTGTTGGTGTTCCAAAAGGCTGTTTGTTGGGTCCCCTCTTCTTCACACATTATACTTGTGCTTTTGGGAACTGATCTCCTTCTTTAGGTTCCCATACCAAATCTCTGTGGATGACACCCAAATCATCTTTTCTTTTCTTGAGCTCTCCTCTGATCTCTCTATCAAAATTTCCAACTGTCTCTCTGCCATTACAAATTGGATAGCTTTGCACTTTCTGATATTAAACTCTTACAAAACAGAGGTGCTCTTCATCCCTGCCAAACTGCCAAATAATGTCAAATCATGTCTCTTAGCTCTTCCCCTGCCTACCCAGTTTCCACTTGACACTCTCCCTTAAATATTTTCGGCTAGAAACCTCAGTGTCATCCATGACTCTTCTCACACCATCTCTACTTTCATCTCCAAAACTGCAATGGCGGCTCCCCTCAACCTCCTTAATATTAGGAAAGTAATTTACCTTCTTCCTTTCAACACTAGCACGCATCTCTTAACCACTCCTGTCTTCTCTAAACTGGACAACTATGAAACCCTCATCTACCTTTGAATTCCCCCACTTCACTTCCTCATACAATCACCAGGATTGTTGGCTGATGATGCAAAAGAGGGCCAGATGTAAATGTCTTCTCCTGGTTCACAAATATATCCATGGTAAGGAACCACTGTATTTATCATCAAATGCTGCAAGCATTCTCTCAATCTACTACTCTTGTTTTTTGTGGCAACTCATCCTCCATGTGCTTCCTCTTTTTCTCTCTTCTTGCTCTATTTGAATGACAAACTCTTTTACCAGACATCCGAGAAAAAGTTCATAATGATCTGTTCCAAAACCAAACTAAAAGCCTACCTCCTCAACTCTGAGTTACCCTCTTAAGCTACCTCTCAACTGCCTTCTAGCTAACATGTTTCCTTAACTTGCCTCTGTCTCTCACTTTGTCTACCTCCATTCTAGCACTTCATCCATCATGTTCACATCCCTAACCCAGCTGGCCGTACCACCCACCTCAACTTAAACAAGTCTAATGTTGATTGCCCTTAATCTATATAAGTACACTCATGTATTGAACCATGTGAATGTATTGACCCCTGCGACTGTTCCATTTACTCAACTCCACGACCTCATCAGAATGGTCACTCAAATTCACCTCATTGTAAGAAGCTCACTGCTTCCCGTCAAATCTGATTTCTTTCCTATTGTATTTTCTTTTGTGATCAAAAGAGCATTGTCCCTTCCTGTATAAAAATATATAGAGAAATAGTCACAAAACCGAGTCCACCTATCTATGATGGAGACACCCTGCTGCAGAAGGTTAAGTTGTCACTTTTATAGGCAGAAAGAATTGTTCACACCCATCATGGTCCTGTTAAGCACCGCCACTCAAGGTTGGAGAATGTTCTATTAGGAAGTTTGTTGTTAGTACAACTAATGCACAGTTGTTAATACATCTAAATGGATCATGATGACTGTATGTACCTAATTGTTTAAAACCCTATACAAACCCCAAGAAAACAGCATTTGAGACCTCTCTCTGAGACATGGAAACTCTTCCATTATCTATGACCATTTCTGTACAGCTCTATGAAATTAACCTGATGTCCATGATTTGTTTTCCCAAGGATTCCTCATGCCAATCTCAAACGGTAATGGGATTAATAGACCACTCCACTTAGAACCCCTATGCACACAAAAAATATAGGAAATATAGGTAAGAAGCCAGAGTGAAACATCTGAAGGTGTTTCAGAGGAAGGCCACCCATAGATTGTGGTCTTTTTCCTTACACAAAAGCACTTTTATTTAAACTAAATGGCACCAGAGTAGAATCTGTGCCGGACATTTGGTAAAGTTTGATCGGACATGGACAAAATTACACAATGCAACATAAGACAAATTGGAAAAAGTAGCGATAATGGAAGGAAAGGTTTGAAGGGATATGTGAGGAATTGCCATTAGATAAGGGTGTAGAAGCAGTGGCATGTTTTAATTAATGCATACAATGATGCAGGTAATTCTGTCTCAGAAAGGGTGACCGCCCACCAGGTCCTACTTTCCTAAGCTCCATGCCAAAAGCATGGTGTTATGGTGTATACCTGTGCCCTGCTGGATAAGTACCCTAATCTTAAGCACCTGCTCTCCAGTGGCACAGAAAAAGGTTCAGGGATCACATCTGCCCACTTGGCATCTGTAGTGACAGCCATGTCTCTTCAGCACAGGGACTACATCTAAGACATTCAATCCTGTTCCCAAAAGAACATAAATATGAGATCTACTATCCTGGGGGCAGCTGTAAACTTTAAATAGAAGTCATAACTGAGTTTAAGGAATTGGAGTGCAGTGAGCGGGAGTACAGTAGCTCGCTCTGGAGTGGACGACTTTGGCTGTGACACCGGCAACCTTCTATTCTAGTTTAGTGGCATGGAGCACACAAAGCAGAGTGCAGCCAGTGGGACTGCAGTTGTTTTCGCTCTGGAAAGGACGCCTATGGCTGTGACAAATGCAAACTTCTAATCCAGTTCACTGGCTTTGAGTGCCCAAAGCAGAGCGGGCAGCAAGCAGGAGTGCAGTCACTCGCAGGAGGCCGTAGGAGAGCAGAGGAGGAACAACAGTAAGGTATTACTGCTTATTTTACCTATTTACCCTGCAGAAATATACCTGCTACCTATAGGTCATCTGCTTCAGAGGACTATGTGCGCACTTCGAAGTAAGACAATAGATTTAAGCCTAGGGAGTCATTGGAGGCAGATCCCTAGTTAACTCCACCGCTGGTTTAGAAAGTAAAAAATACCCTCTCATTTGGGCAGAGCACATCTTCTATAATGGCCCAGTGCTGCAGAAGGAACTTCCATGATTTTTTCCCCTCCAAAAGTTAGAAGGGTGAGTGTAATCCACAGAATGATGCTGTGGACTACGAGAAATAAGTGAACTCGGCTCATCCTTTGAATCCAGAAGATGGGCAGGAGAACGAGGGAGAAGTGAAGTCTGACAGGCTAGCCACAGATGCCCTTGCCGTGACTGAACTTGATGAATCCACATTCTAATAAAGTACTTTAACAAATTGTTCTCCCTCTAATACCCCTGCCATTTTCAAAGATAATTTTGAAAATTCATTTGTGAGTACATATATTACCTCATCTGCATTTGTACACACATCACGTACATCCAAGACTGTAAGAGTAAAATTAAGCAATGGATCAGGCGTTCCAGCACAATATTACCTTTGTTGGTGTGGTTTAGGCTATAATTCTTCCCAGCTTGGGTTTAGGGTAATTTAAAATGTTTGTTAACTCTGTAGTGTTGGTTGGACTGTACAATACATAGGAACATTTTGAGATGTATGTGTATAGATATAGATGCCCTGCCGTCAAGTACTGTTTCAAAATAAAAGTCCTACCTTGTATTTAAAATATAATGAATGTAAAGATTGCTTATAAGCATCACAGTTTTGCATTGTGTGACATACTTTGCAGTTGGTTATCCTGGTAGTACTGAGTGTGCATCAGAATGTCATCAAAGACACATGGTAAACTGAGCAGGGATGCCATTTGCCTTCATTGCACTGAGCAGCTTCTGTAAAGATGTCTGAATGGAAATCGTTATGGGACACCTTTAAAGCTGTGAAATAGTGTGTACCTTTGGCACACAGTTTTTGTTCTTACTCTTCTATGGCTTTGGGTATCCTTTTACAGGTTTCTTGATGCACTTGCAAATTTCAGATTTACTCTTCCCCATTTTAACTTCTCTGTGATATATTTCATGCTTACACATATTTAATATGTAAGCATACCTCTGACATGTGGGACCTTTGAAAGGAAATGAGTGCTTGCTTCTGAACATCATTTTATTGCCACCTGTGGGAACTCTGTGCTTGACCTAAGCATTGGCATGTGTTTAATATTGTAAAATTATGCATAATTGGAACAGATTGCCACTTTTGAAAGACTTATGAGACGGGGTTTCAGGGGACAGAGGTCCCCCCATAAGCGGCGTGGGCGCCTGAGAGGTAGGAGTAGTCAGAGGAGCCAGAGGAGGTCAGTGAGGATAGTGCAGGCAAGGGAGCCAGTGTAGGAGGGGCCAAAGGAGGCGAGGGAGCCCCAGATGTGGTGGCAATACGCGGAGGGGCACTAGAGTGGAAGGGGCTGACAAGGTTCTCAGTGCAGTGTGTGAAGGCAAGGGAGCCTGTACAGATGAATCCGAAAAGGTAGCCGTTGTGAGAGAGGAAGTGAGGTTAGTAGGAGGCAGGGTAGCCAAGAGTGGCATAGCTGGCAGGGCAGCCTGGGCCGACGTAGACACAGATGACAAGGGAGCCCATGAGGATGAAAGTGGTAAATTGATAAGGTGAGCAAGAAGCCTATCAAAAGTTGGCTGGGTTAAGGCCGTTGTACCGGGAGGCTACCATTTCAATAGACATTTATGATGACCCCGCAGGTGGAGAAGGAGGCAGGAAGGGCCTCCCAGCGGGTGGCACCCTGTATGTGTGAGGAAGAGTAAGGAGAGAGCAGAGCGATGATATGTGCAGTCCATAGGTAGGGAGAAGGAATGACAAACAGGATGTTGGTGAGAGTCTGTGTAGCGGAGAACTAACGTAGGTGTCAACGAAAGGCAGGCCTGGGTTGGAGCCCAATGTGTCCTTCTTGAGTTTCTTCCTGCCAGACTTAGTTTGAGGTGAAGGATAGGAGATAGAGAAGCATTTAAAGAAGATTGGAGAGACAGAGAGCACCATAGTGAGGGGCACAGAGTGTGGTACACTTTACCAGGCAGAGCAGCTGAAGTACATGGGAGGAGTAGGGCGGAGGGAGCAGACACACATGGAGACACAAACAGGACTGGGAAGAGACAATGGGAACTAAAGAGGGTAAGGAAACAGATAACAGACCACAGCAGAGGGCAGAGGGAGTAGCCAATCGGCGCAGTCCCACAAAATGCAGGGTGCACACACACCTAAAAAATTGATTTTAACTAGCAGCAGAACAATGCAGGATGTACACACACCTACATTTGTTGTTTAACTAGTAGCAGAAAAATGCAGGATGTGCACACACCTAAATTCAATGTTTTAACTAGCAGCAAAACAGTGCAGGATGTAGACACACCTAAAATCGTTTTTTAACTAGCAGCAGAACAATGCAGGATGTGCACACCCCTAAATTCGATTTTTAACTAGCAGCAGAACAGTGCAGGATGTACACACACCTAAATTCGATTTTTAACTAGCAAAACTAGCAGCAAATGATATGCATCATTTTTCAGGTACAAGCTTTAGATCCCCAATCAGCTACATACAGGTGACTGACCTTTCCATGTCCTATAACCTATCTTTCACACTATACATGTTAACCGCAAATTGATCAACAGTGCAGTCCTCCAAAAGAAGCTCACATTTTGTGGGCCCAAGTACCCAAATACTTGCATTCATAGTTTGCTAGTAGTGCATTCATATCACAAAATAGGGAATCCTGCAGTGGGTATCTTATTTTCCTCAACAGAAGAAGGGCTTTCCAGTGCACTCTAAATTTCAGAGAAGTAATCCCCGATTCGAAACCAATCAAGGCTAGATTCTCAGGAGGTGATGTAGGCTGGTACTTAAGTACAGTGTAATCCGCAAGCATCCACAAAGGAATGTTCGCACACTGTATTAGTTAAAACACAGTCTTTATATAATTAATATTCAAGGTTATGTACAATATCACAATAACTCACTTTGTACTTGGTTCTCTATAATGGCAAATATACAGTTCTATGTGGTACCACAATTACTATTAGATCTTTTTAAAGTGCATCAACTATACGGATAAATGGCACATAAATCAGTTCGTAACGGAAACCAACAATAGATATAAGAGGAAAGCAGTTGGTTAGAACAAGTGGCAGAATATTGGCCCTGATAACCAGACATAGTTCTGTGTGGAGATCACCCACCTGGGCAACCTGTAGAATAAAGATATATCACAAGCCCAGTCCATATATTGTTCACAAGAGATTTTCCAATAGTTCTGCAATCCCAAAGTACTTGGTATTGTAGTATTCCTCGTCGGGGAATCGACCGCCTTTCTTGAGTGCCCTCCCTTTAAGGCAGGAGTCATGGGTCATTGAACGTCTGACAGAGAACAGGGTGAACCACAACGGTGAAGTGTCAGCTTCTTTCCTAGTGGTGCTCGCGGACAGGGAAGTGTAAATGTCCTGCAAGGAAGAGGCGTGCAGGCACCTCAGTGTCGCTAGTTCAGGACCACAAAGTGTTTGAAGAACTGTGGCCCAGCAAGGGCATCGAGTCGTCAGTGTCTCTGTGGTCTTTGGGTGGTGGAAAACCCACTGGTGGATGCTGCTCGGTACGTCGACAGCCTGGCCTTCTCCAGCGGCATAAGGCAGGTGGCTATGCAGACGAGCACGTCGGCGAATCAGAAATTCTTAGGCAACGGGAGCACAGCAGCTCCGGTCGGCAACAGCGGTCGTCGACAGTGGCGGACAATAGTCCAGGTGCTTCTCTTTGGGATTCCGCGGCAGTCCCCGTCTCCGGTCGGCAGCCTGTCGTAGGTCTGTCTACCAGGAAGCTTTGGGAAAGATCAGCTGGTGCACGATGGTCCCTCGTAGCTCGGGAAGAGGGCGTCTTACCGGGTCCTCTCTGAGTCAGTCCTTGGAGACACAGCAGCTTTCAGATTGATGAAGAAGGGCAACAGCAATTCTTCTCTTACAGCAGGGCTTCAAGGTCAAGCTTCAGTTTCACTCTAGTTACTCTTCGTAGTTTGGACTTCAGCTTCTGGATTCAAATTGTAGCATTGAGAGGCACCAGGTATACTAGTTGATCTCCCATTCATTCTGCTAGGTCACACTCAGGCAACCAATCGGTCAGAAAGGCATTCATGCAGGCAGGCATCCAACCAGGTGCATAGTGCATTTAGTCCATTCACTTTTCTCCAGACATTCACAACTATTTATGTGTATTGGGACAAATACCCAGCCATTCAACACTGCCATCAACTGCTCTGTTGTCAGATCGGGAGAGAGATGTACTCCCTCCACGGAGCCATCCTGAGGGTTGCTATGCAGCAAATCAGGAAGGGGCTCACTCTCATCCTCTTCTTGCTCTGAAGCTAGCAAGAGACATGAAACTTATGCTCGCCTGTGGAAAGGCTTGAGCCTGTTAACATAGAATACCTGAGGGGCTACCATGTCAACCAGATAATTGACTTCACCCATTTTGGAGATGATCCTGAAGAGTCCAGTCCACTTGTCTGCCAAAGCTCTAGGCTTGGTAGGCTCCATCACAAGGATTTCCTGTCCCCGAGTCCAATCCACTTGTGAGGCTTTAAGGTCATGCCAGTACTTATTCAATTCCTGGTTGGCCTTGAGATTCGCTGTCGCCTGACCCATCATCTGTGTCATCCTCCATCTGAGGCCTAACACATAGTCCCCCACTTGCTTGGCGGGACCTGGAGGGGTGGCCTCCCAACCTTCTCTGATCAAGGCAAGGGGCACCCTCACGGGATGTCCAAAGAGTAACTCAAAGGGGCTGAAACCAACACCCTCTTGAGGTACCTCTCTGTAAGCGAACAGCAGGCATGGCAGGCAGAGTTCCCATTTCCTCCTTAGGGGCTCTTCCAAAGTGCCTAGCATGCCCTTGACAGTTTTATTAAATCTCTCAACCAGACCATTCATCTGTGGATGGTAAGTGGTGGAGAACTTGTAGGTTACCCCACACTCTTTCTACATGGTTTCATGGATCCTCTGTCAGAGACAACCTCCTTAGGGAATCCAACATGGGTGAAAATGCCCAGGAGGTCCCCGGCAACCGCCTTGGCAGTAACAGTCCGAAGGGGTATAGCCTCAGGGTACCCAGTGACATTATCAACCAAGACCAGGATGAACCAATGTCCACCTGAAGTGGGAGGGTCAAGGGGACCAACAATGTCGATGCCCACCCTCTCAAAGGGTGTGCCAACCACTGGCAATGGTTGCAGTGGGGTAATGACACTGCCTCCAGTCTTGCCAGACAACTGACAAGATGGGCAGGTCCTGCAGTGGCACTCCACTTCCACACCTATCCGTGCCAGTAGAATGGGCAGAGAGATTCTGCTTAGTCTTCTTGGTACCAAGATGACCAGCTAAGGGCACCTCATGCACCAACTGCAGCAGGAAGGGCTTGTAAACCAGGGTACCATCAACCTCTTGAGGGCACCAGGTTCAGGCTTAGTGGGCTCACTAACAATGAGCTCACCCTCCCAATAGATCTGGAATGTCCTAGGCACTTCTCCCTGTGCCTGGGACAGGGTCTGTTTCCCCCAGCCCTCAAGAGAGAGTGGCACTCTCTCTGTCCCTTACAGAAGTCCACCCGGGAGGATCCCCCTTCAGCCAACAGGCATTGAAGGTCAGGGTGGTCCTCTGGGTTGAGAACCTCTTCCACAGGAGAGTCTTCTGTCTCTTCTCCCTCAGGAGTTGAATTTGGGTTTCTCACTGGACCCAGCCCGTCGGGAGCATGGATCCCAATGGGTGCCGTAGGAACAGCAGGAAGAGAAGGCTCTCCCTTCACAGAGGTGGCCTTCTTCTTCTTCCGTCTTCTTGCCTTAGGCCTCGCCTTTGTCTTGGGTACCTGACTCACAGCCATACCCTGTTTGACCTGTGACCTAGTGACTGCAGCAGCAGTCATGGGGAGACCATCAGAGATCAAACCCAACTCTACTAGATCATTACCTAACAAAATGTTAGCAATACATTGTCCTGTGCCAGGACAGGACATTTTCCTGTCTTGTATCCAATCATGAGTGTGACTAAGGCTAAGGGCGATAACCTAGGAGGGCCACCAGCTAACCTGGTGGTTCTCAGAGGAGCACCTACATCGTACTCTGGCTTGAGCAGGGTCCTGTCCACCACTGTAATGCTTGCCCCAGTGTCTCTCAAACCAGTAGAAGGCTGGCCATTCAAGAGGACACATCTCAAAAACCTACGGGTGTTCTGTGGGATAGTCACCAGTACTTCTGCGTACTGGTCCCAGGCCTCAAGGAACACTAAGGAAATTTCTACAGGAGCACCAAATGTGATCCCTGTAGAGGAGGGGAGGACAGTGGCCTCCATCTCAGACATGGGGTAAGGGTAGGTCAGGCTGACAGCCTGGACTCCAAGTACCTTACCTTTACACTTGGGGTCACCCCTCTTGCGATCCAGAGCCCCACAATCCCAACAAGTGCCAGGAATGCGGGGTATGGTACTGGATCCACTGGGAGCCTGCTTTGCAGCAGGTGGACCACTACTCTTATTCCCACCCACAGATGACTTATCCCCACTAGATTTTTTGGTCACAGGAGATGAAGGTTTTGGTTTACTCGACTGTGATTGCTTCTGGGACTCCTCAGCTTTCTGAGAGGTCCCCTTTTCTTTGTCCTTGTCCTTTCCACTGGAGTCCTTAGAGGACACCCAGTGAGAGATCCACTTGTCAGCCAACCTAGCCAGCTTAAAGGGATCCAAAATGTTCTGATCAGCAACATACTGACACAGCTCTGGTGAACAGGCTTCAGAAAAATGCTCAAAAAACAAAAGGTGGGACAATTCAACAAACGTTTTCACTTTGTAACCATCAATCCAGCCCCTCATGTTTATGTGCACAGCACTCACCCAGTCAATCCAAGACACATTCTCTCTTTTCTTAAAATCCCTGAACCTTTTAAGGTATTGGGTAGGTGTCTTGCCAAACTTGGCAATCAAAGCAGACTTCATGCACTCATACTGACCCCTTTCTTCCAGACTCAGTTTCAAAATACAGTCATATCCAGCCAGGGGCACTCTGCTTAACAAACACTTAGCCCAATCTCTCTTATCAACATCACAAAATTGCACAAGCCATTTGAAACACTTAAACGATATCTGAACCCTCCACAAACACACCAACCAAATCTTTCATGAACTTGGTGGCAGGGGACCAGCCACTCTCAAATGGTTTAGCTGAAGTCTCCACTCTAGCTTTCTCTAGCTGGATTCTTTGATGCTCAGTGTCCCTATCTTTGATTATCACTTGCTGTGCCAACTCCTCTTTCTTCAACTCAGCTTCTGTTTCCAAGTTTTTGCATTGAAAGGCTAACTGTTCCCGTTGTAGCTCCAATTTTAAAGGTTCAATCTTCAGGTATTCCCCCTGAATGTCAGTCTTAGGGTTTGGAACAGAGGCAGCAGGAATGGTGGCATTCCCAGAATCAGATTCAGTGACTACCCCAGGGGCGGAGACCTCATTGGTTGCATTCCCCCCTCATCAAGAGTTTCACCATCAGTCTGATATTCCACCAGGGCAGCTATCAGCTCAGCCCTAGACTTATCCACAAAGTCTAACTCCCTGGCTTCACAAGCACTCTGGAGAGCCTCTAAGATCATCCTAGTCAAGTTAACATTTTCAATAGGCTCCATTGCTTGTAATGCAGTTATCTTGTACACAACTAAACCTCAATTTAACAAAGTGCTGATATTTTGTAAGTGGCACAGTTATACACTGATTAAAACCATAAGCATCCCACCGCTGTCACCAGTGTAAAGACCGGAGGGGGGTGTCTGTACTTCTGCTCTCTATATAGTAGAGTAGAGGCACAGAGGACCCCAGCCAAGATTCTCTATTGTGGTAGCAATGGACAAGCAATCAAGGCCTAGCTTCTCAGGAGGTCATGCAGGCTGCTTCTTAAGTGCAGTGTAGTCCCCAAGCACCCACAGAGGAATGTCTGCACACTGTATTAGTTAAAACACTGTCTTAATATAATTAATAATCAAGGTTATGTACAATAACTCACTTTGTACTCTGTTCTCTATAATGGCAAATATACCATTCTACATGGTACCACAATTACTATTAGATCTCTTTAAAGTGCATCAACTGTATGGTTAAATGGCACACAAATCAGTTTGTGACGGAAACCAACAATAAATATAGGAGGAAAGCAGTTGGTTAGAACAAGTGGCAGAATACTGGCCCGATACCTAGACACAGTTCTGTGTAGAGATCCCCCCACCTGGGCAACCTGTAGAATAAAGATATATCACAAACCCAGTCCATATATTGTTCTCAAGAGACTTTCCAATAGTTCTGCTACCCCAAAGTACCTGGCATTGTAGCGTTCCTCATCGGGGAACCGACAGGCTTTCTTGAGTGCCCTCCCTTTAAGGCAGGAGTCATGGGTCGTCGAACGTCTGACAGAGAACAGGGTGAACTACGACGTTGAAGTGGCAGCTTCTTTCCTAGCGGTGCTCATCGACGGGGAAGTGTAAACTTCCTGCAAGGAAGAGGTGTGCGTGGCACATCGGTGTCGATAGTTCAGGACCACAAAGAGTTTGAAGAACTGTGGCCCAGCAAGGGCGTTGAGTCGTCAGCATCTCTGTGGTCTTTGGGTGGCGGGAAACACACCGCCGGATGCTCCGGCGGGATAAGGCGGGCGGTGGTGCAGATGAGCGCATCCGTGAATCGAAAGTTCTTAGGCAATGGGAGCACATTGGTCGGTGACGGCTGTCTTCGACAGTGGCGGACAACGGTCCCAGTGCTTCTCTTCCGGATTCCACAGCAGTCCCAGTCTCCGGTCAGCAGCCTGTCGTAGGTCTGTCTACCAGGGACTTTGGCAAACATCAGCTGGTGCAGGATGGTCCCTCGTAGCTCGGGAAGAGGGTGCCTTACCATGTCCTCGCTGGGTCAGTCCTTGGAGACACAGCAGCTTTCAGATTGATGAAGAAGGGCAACAGCAATTCTTCTCATCCAGCAGGGCTTCAAGGTCAAGCTTCAGTTTCACTTCATTTACTCTTCGTAGTTTGCACTACAACTTCTGAACAAGAATTCCATCAGTGAGAGGCCCCCAGATATACTAGTTGATCTCTCATTCATTCTGCTGGTGTCTCGACGCTCACCCCAGACTCCCACTGGCAAACCCACTTGCCAAGTGGAATCAGGGCTCAGGTCTCCATCAGGGCCTTGAAGGCCTGGCATCCACTCACAAGGCTCTCTTGGGGCCAGTCCTGACACCTGTGGCACCAGGCTCATGCACCTTGGAGAACATGAGTGCAGGGAGCTACCTTTTTCATTTGGGGCCTTCAGCCAACATGGAGGCATCCACATTACTTGGCTCCTAGGAACCAAGCTATGTGGTAAAGTGTTTTGGGTGTGGTGGCCTAGTGACTACTTTACCTGGACTACTTTGTTGAGGCTATTTAAACCACACCCGAACAGGAAAGCACGCTTCACGTTACTTTGTAGTCAGCAATGTGACGCTCACCATGTCCTGTGATACCCACAAGCCTCGGAGAAGTAAACCTGCAAGGAGACAAAAGAAACACGGTTAGCAGCATCTTATCTGCAATCTCCATATTATTAGTGAACAGCTTCCTCTGGATCTGCATGCCACCCGGAACCAAAGACCTGAAAGAGGAAGGGAAAGGACAATATTAATGATGGCATATTAGACATTGCAAAACCACGAACTGCACAACAAGTTTACCTGGCTGGTCGTATCCCGGCCGGCATCATTCCGGAATTCCACACATGCTGGGAAAACACTGCGACCTGCAAGAAAGGAAGAAAACAGGTTAGCAAAGGCAAGAAAATGCAGTGCTGCGCATATCGCTTACTTTCTGCATCGTAGCGCACATCACGCGCCATCATTTACCGGCGAGGCCCAACTCAGCTAGTTCACCACGCTGAAGCTCTGCACACCTAAGGGAGAAAAAAAGACATTATTCAAATAAAGAAGGGCATGCAAGAATAACAACGCTATACAAAAGCTGCAGTAAGACCTACCTGAGAGACACCAAACGGGCCCGCGCCAGTGAAGTAACATGGCCGCACATGCCCACACAGACAACGCGCCCCTGCCAAGAAGGCAGGATGGAGAGCACGCCTAATTCCACAAAATGTTGAGGAGAGGACCCTGAGGGTTTGAAGTCACACGTGGTGCTGGGAGGATATTTACCTCAGTCGGCCAGTCTTGAACACCGTCCTCCTGTATTTTCAGGCAGAATCTTCCCCGCAGGCCATACCTGGGAAAAAACTGGGAAGAGGATACCAGCATCCAACCTGGCTGAGTGGCGTCCCCGTGGATACCAGGTGATCATAACAACTGGGTCACACTCAGGCAACCAATGGGTCAGAAGGGCATTCATGCAGGCAGGCATCCAATCAGGTGCATAGTGCATTCAGGCCATTCACTTCTCTCCAGATACTCAAAACAATGTATGTGTATTGGGACAAGTACCCAGCCATTCAACACTCCACATTGCATTCATACCAGTTTCGGGCAGGGATGTCTCACTCATTGTGTCAAAAACCAGATACTAAACATCCACAACACAGAATGTGTATTTGTCACAGTCTCCATGATCATCAGTCTGGCTTTAGACCATCCAATGGCATGGAAACTGCTCTTCTGAGCACCTGTGAAGACCTGCTCTCAATCCTTGACTATAACTCTCCGTCTGTCCTCATTCTCCTTGAACTCTCCTCTGCTTTTGATATAGTAAACCACAAAATCTGTCTCTGTGATATCCTGGGCATCATAGATCAGGCCCTGGTGTGGCTTGCATCCTTTCTATCTGACCGTCCTTCGCAGATGGGTCTTTTCCCTCTGCTATTACTCTTTATATCTGTGGTGTCCCCCAGGGATCTAATATATCCCCCTGGTTTTTCAATGTCTACATGGCACCACTGGGCCACAAAATCTCTGCCTTTACCTTCAACTTTCAGTGTCAGTGGATGATACATAGCTTTCTTTCAGGCTACCCTCAGCCTCTTCCTCCTTCTCGATCATTCCTGGCTGTCTATCCGCAATTCAGTCCTAGTGTGCTGCTAACAACCTCTGCCTCAATGCCAGCAAGACAGAGATCGTTCTCATTGGGACCCATGCTCCTACTTTCGCACTCTCACTCTGGCCGGCCTCCCTTGGTCTTGCACCCCCACCCACCAGTGAGGCTAGAAATCTGGGGGTCATCTTCGACTCTGCTCTCTTCTCACATCTCGGACATGTCCAAAAAGTATCACTACCAGCTGCACCTCCTCAGAAGTATTCTACCTTTTGTCACCTTCCCTCAGATGCTCACTTTCTCCAGACACCTGGTTCTCTGCTGTGTGGGCTTCTGCAACAGTCTCTTTATCTTCCTAAAGCCCAGGGACTGCATCGCTCTGGTGCTGAACTCCCTCCACTTGCTCCCTGTGGATGCAAGGATCAAGTTCAAGACCCTTTGCATAATCCACAAGGCTTTCTGGGATTGTTACCCACACTATCTACAATGCTTTCTTCCTAAACACTCTTCTTCTAGAGCCCTCCGCTCATCCTCCTCCAAATCTTTGCGGGTGAGACATTTTTCCAAACAGAGATCTGGGGTTAGATCTTTATCCGCTGCAGGTCCCTCACTCTGGAACAACCTTCCTGCCTCTCTCTGTCTTGAGCCAGATCACCTTAAGTTCCGGAAACTCCTCAAGACCTTCCTATTCTCTTCCTCCTCCTCTCTCCCTCTCCCCTGCTAACCTCCTTTCTTTTCTCTACCTCCTCCCTGATCCTAATGTTCCCTAACTCTGTTCAGCTTCTTGCTGACTGGTCGCCTGGTTCACCTGCAGAGCCTTACAGGTCCCAGGCTCCACTACCAGTCTTGCACTTGCATCCGGGACTCTGGACTATGTTTAGCATTACTGCACTCCCGAACATGCTATGCAGTGGGTTCACAGGTCTGTATTTTGGGTGGAAAAGAGAGAAAGAGCGTGAGAAGTGCCAGAGTGAGGAGTGAGGAAGCACCCATCACCTGAACAAGGCCTGAACTGAGAAGCCCTAAAGTTGGAAGAGTGGAAGCTTGTACGCGAAAAATTAGGCATATTGCCAAAATATCTAGAAACATTCCCTAATTCCAGTGATAGAAAAATGAGTTTCAGGATGTATCTGTTAAATACGAGAGAAGTACTGTTCACAGGAACAGGAAGGACTATCCTGGGCCTACATGTCATCAATGCAACAAGCTGGAGGCTAAGGAAACTGTAAGGCATAAAGTGAGTGATTACCCAGGCCTTCATGACATTTGCATATAGATTGTATGTTATGATAGATAAAAATGCATTTGCTCATGTTTCATCGCTGGTGCACATATTACATAATCTGGCCACTGGAATCTATTGTAAATGCTGTCTGCGCTCCAAAGTATAATATACCTTTATTTTTTATTTTTTCAAATCCGACACTAAAGCAAGGACTAAAGGTAATTTCACTCTGAACTTTTGCATTCCATTTTGCAAAAATTGAAAATTCCATAATGGGTAACCATCGCATCTAACTGTTAGCGTTGAAATACACCTTCATGTAATTGCGTTTATATTTTTACAAAATGAGCACCTGTGATTTTTAATACAAATATATACAAACTTTAAATATACTTCACTTGAAAAGTTCAGGTCCAAATATAAAAGGCTTCCCCTTTGCCAGCACAAACAATGATGTCCCTATTCCTTCAAATATAACTTTACTCTTGTTGAAAGCAATGCAGTTGCTTCATAATGTATGAAACTAATGGGACATATATGTTACATGTTTAAATCCTTTTAGGGGTGTTGACCTTTATATTCTAGCATATTTGGGAAATTTAAAGTCGTTATTTTGGTTTAGAATAGAATAAGCCTTAATCAACAAAAGTCACAGAGCTTACATAAACCAATCATATTCCATTAAAATGGTTACACGTATAAATATATGAACCCTATTAAAACATGATTCCATTGCTCAATCTGTGAAAAACCATGTACAGAAAATATAATCAAGAGAAGGCATATGCCAAATCCGGGTGGCTAGCAGATCTGCACATAACTTCAGCTTGTGACAAGTAATGCCATCAAGCCACGATTCTTCAAGCCTTGTGTGCTTGTATAAGGCACAAAAACATATGAAATGTTGTATAGTTTCTGTCTGACGTAAAAAATGTAGGCATTCATCAGATGAAACCATTTCAAAGGAATGCAAAACTGACACCAAATCTACAATATGAAACCTGCAGCCCATGTTCTCTAAATAATGTTCAAAAACCTTAAGCCTCTCTACATTAGACGTACAATTGTACGAAATTCACACTAAAGGATTTTGCCAAGAACTCTTCTAATAGCTAAGCAAATATAATGTCAATTATTGCACTGTGTTTATTGAAAATAGATCTTTCCACAAGTTAGCCCAATTGAATACGTCAAAGCTTTAACATGGATTATCCAAGCTAATTGTTTTCACCATGGAAAATTCATCACATCCCACTATGGCTAACGTGTAGTCAAATGCAGTCCATGGAGGATAAGGAATTGCAAGGGTATATATTTAGGAGAGAGAGGGTAAGTATAAAATATACTGTGGTTTCCAGTATAGTTGAGGCAGTTCAATGGGAATAGACAGTGGGGGTCATTCCGAGTTGGGTGGTAAGGGAAAAACGATGCCGGTAAAGGCTGTCATGATCTCTGCTTCCAAAAGATCAGGACTTGCCCGACTCCCTTGGAAGCAGACCCATAACCCCGGTTCCGAGTGCCAGCCAGTCCCAATTGGGACCTTTTGGACTCTGTCCTGGTGCCAGTGGCACCAGGCTCATAAAGATGCCCAGTCCCAGCGCTGGAAGCGCCGGGCTCATAATGCTTGGGTGGACTTACCTGCAGCAGACCATGCTGCTTACTTACCTGCCAGTTGAACCCCTGATCCTCTTCTGTTTGGGACTACTTTTCCTGTTGGGTGGGGCAGGAGCCACTCCCTAGGTTCAGAACACTGGAACTCTTCTGGAAAGCAAGAACTCTTTTCTTACCTAGGCGTGGCTGTGGAAGGAGACACCTAAGCACTACAGGAGGCTATTTAAACCACACCCGATGGATGAATCTTGCTTTGTGTTATTCTGCATTCTCTGCAGCAGAACGCTCATCGTGTCTTCTGTTTCTGATCCTGGGCCTAAGGGAACAAAGGCTTACCATCCTGGAATCCAGTCTTCAGCAGCACCTGTAAAGACAAAGAAAGAACAGGTTAGCACTACGGTCTTCAGTGGCAGCGCATCTCTTACCTGGTCTATCGGCTGTCACCAACGCCTCGCGCTGCATTCCGGCATCTGAAGACAAAGGCTTACCTACTCTTCGCATGCTCCGGAGGTCTTCGCACTGCATTCCGGCATCTGAAAGACAAAAGCTTACCAGCTCTTCGCACGCTCCGGAGGCCTTCGGCGCTGCATCCCGCATCTGAAAGACAAAAGAAGGTGCGTTTAAAGACATTGGGCAACTTTATTACTCACGTGCCATTACTCCTTCCCACGCCGAATCCAGTGGGCATTCCAGCACCCTTCAGCTTCTCTAAAGCTCCGAACTTGTACCTGCAAGATAAAAGGGACAGTTAGTGCGCATCGTGAAGCAGGCTACAAGCGCTTACTTACGTGCTTCCAGGCACTTCTATTCCTCACGCGGGTTCGATCCTCAACTCTCATCAGCCCGCCATCCGCCATCGCCGGAACCCTGCAAAACAAGAGATATCATTACAAAAGACTTTTAAGACATTTGAAGTGCCCAGAACTTACCGTTCGTGCAGTTAACGACGGACAGCAGTCCTCTGAGGTCAAGAGGCCTGCACCCTTATCCAGTGAAGAAACTGGTTACGGCACCCTGCCCCGAGGCAGATGGAGAGCTCGGCATTCACTTACCTAAGGTGAGGGCGTTAACCTTTGGGGTTCTACAGGAGAAGAGAAAGGGAAGAGGAGAGAGGCACCCAATAACCCCAGTTCATTAATCCCATATTTTCTATCTGCAGACATCTTACTCTTCGAGTCAGACATACAGTGCACAGAGGTCCAGCCCAAAGAGCCAACCGTGTGTTACACATCACCTTTGAAGATACGGCATTCACCCAGTCAAGACCGGCGCCTCTGCGGGAATCAGGTGAGCGTTACAAAGGACTACCGGCATCGTTTCCCGTTACGGCCCATTCTGACCCACCAGACCGTTATTTACGGCGCAGTAAAGTACGAGGCCGTAAATAGTGGTTTAGTGGCGCGCGCCCAACACGCCATGCCGAAAATAGCGGCATGGCGTAAACCGGAGCTGATCCCAAGTAAAGCGGGCATGGAAAAAACAGCCTCCACAAGACCGCAAAGTACCTTACCGCCATGCAGTAAATACCGGCATCGCCGAGAAGGTGTTAAGAACCCAGAGCAGTGTTTCCAAGAGGAACAGGTGCACTCAATCAGCACAGGTGGAGGCAATGGAGTCTGGCACAGCACAAAAGGAGCACACCCACACACCACACCCCCTCCCACACCAAGATGATACCAATTGTAGCAGCATTCCTGGAGCTGGAGGCCCTGCTTGCAAGGCAGCAACTACAACAACAGCAACAACAACAACCACAGCCCCCACCACAGAGGATACACAGGAGGAGAAGGAGGGGGAGACAGGCCCAGCATGCCCTACCGGTGCAGCCACCATTACCACGCCGGCAGACCCCAATCCCCCGCATCAGAGCCACCCCCTTCAACCTCACACCAGAGCAGATCCACACCCTGTACCGGCTTGACCGGGACACCATTACCACCATAGTGGACCTGATCCATGAGGATATAGTGAGCCGCATAGAAATCAGCACTGCCATCCCCCCTCTACTGAAGGTAGTGTCTGTGCTCCACGTCCTTGCCACAGGCACTTACCAGCATACAGTGGGGCACATGCATGGTATTTCAGAGCCCATATTTTCCCGGATACTCAACCAAGTGCTGGATGCCCTCCTCAATCACACAAGGGACTACATATCCCTACCCCGGACTCCCCAGGAGATATATGACACCAAAGTTACCTTCCATGCACTGGCAGGCATGCCAAATTGCATAGGTGCCCTCGACTGCACCCACGTTGAATTGGTGGTCCCGCATGCCATGGAGGTGCCGTATCGCAACTGCAAGCAATACCACTCCATCAAGGTCCAGATGGTGTGTAATGCCAGTAAAGCCATCACACATTGCAATGCCCGATACCCCGGATCAACTCATGACTCCTTGGTCCTGCGGAACTCAACACTACCACGCTACATGGAGCGGCATGCTGGACGACGTGCCTGGCTGCTTGGTGAGTAACCTGAATGGGCCATGGCAGTGCATTGGGGCTGTGAGTAGGTTGTCTGCATACTCCACCTGGGTGGGAAAGGGGGGGGGAGATGCATACTCCACCTGGGTGGGAAAGGGGGGGAGATGCATTCTCCCCCTGGGTGGGAAAGGGGGGGGGGGATGCATACTCCACCTGGGTGGGAATGTTCACGCCAGTGCACGATGTGCACCTCACAGCACACTGTGCCCCAAGGCAAGTGACACGGCACATGACCACATAACCACACAGTGATGAATTCGAGCCGACACCTAACACTACATGACTAACAGGAAACCTGGCCAGATACCACAACATATGCACCACTCATCGGCGGCCCTTACACACCGTAGGGGCACCCTGTACCATGCAGTGCAATAGCACCATGTTGCTGACTCCTGCATCTCAACACACAGGACAGTCATCCCTGGGAGTGCATAGAAGTGAGTCTAACATGGATCCTACAGCGTGTCACTGGTTCTGCACCCCCATAGGATTGCTGCAAGTCACCATGGTAGGGATCCGTGCAGAATGACGAGTATGCTACCAACTGCAGCCAACACCCCCTTTCACCAAGTCTCGCGCAAGACATCAATTAATGCAGTCCAACACTGCTGCATACATATACGATGCACATGCAACAAGACGTGAGTGCACACCATGACCCATCAGGGAGAAGCTACCCCCTCCATCATTCCATTGCACATGACACATAGCCAGGCCCGTAATGGGGTGACTGTATCCTGGGACATGTGTGTATGGCCAGTAATCACCTGCGGCCATGTAAGACTAGTACAATTCTCCACCATGAATGCACAAACACTTAACTTCATTCCACTCTCATTCAGGTGATGCTGGCTACCCTTTGAAGCCGTGGCTCATGACCCCGGTCCGCAACCCACAGAACAGGCACGAGGAGGACTACAATAGATCCCATACCCGTACACGGGTGGTGATAGAGCAGACCTTCGGCCTGTTGAAGGCACGATTTTGTTGCCTCAGCCGGTCGTGTGGGGCACTCATCTACAGCCACGAGAAGGTGTCCAAGATCACCATGGCATGTGTAATGCTGCACAACATGTGCATCCGTCAGAACGTGCCACTGCCCCCTGACGTGGAACTGCTACCACCAGATGATGATGAGGGGGAGGAGGAAGGAATGGCAGGACAGCATCACGGTGCCGATGCACAGGAGGGACGTTCCGTGCGGCAATCATTGATCGGACAATATTTCTGACTCACAAGTCAGCTGAGGGTGTGAGGATGACAGGACATTGGGCACTGGCTGTGGGGATACATGTACACCATGCACTGTGAGACATTAAAAGACACATGCACAATGATCAATGTCCACTCTGTTTTTTAGGGATGATCAACCAGTGTATTGAAAAATAATGTAGAAACGTGTACAACAAAACCTCCACCCTCACCCCCCTCCCCCTCCCCCCAACTCCCACACACACCCTCACCCTCCTCCCCCTCCCCCCCAACTCCCACACACACCCTCACCCCCTCCCCCTCCCCCCAACTCCCACACACACCCTCACCCCCTCACCCCCAACTCCCACACACACACTCACCCCCCTCCCCCTCCCCCCCAACTCCCACACACACCCTCCCCCCTCACCCTCCCCCCAACTCCCACACACACCCTCACCTCCCCTTCACCTACCCCCACAACAACCCCACAATAGTCCCATCAGTGCAACATAGGCCACATGTGTGTGGCAGTATGGTCAATGTGCACTCCCAGAGCCAGGGGGATCCATGTCGTGGCGGCGCAATGTACGCAGTGACCGACGGACAGGGCTGGTCTGCGTGGAGGAGCTTTGGGAGGGTGGGTACTCCCACTGGGGCTGTGGTCTGGGGGGTGCTGCCTCCAGGGCATCTGCGATCCGGCCCAGCACCTCACAGAGCCGGTCTGTGCTCGCAGTGATCACCTCGCCCAGAGCCTGAGGGTCATTGTGCCACTCCAAACATGATTCGCGGTTGTCCCGGATGAACTCCTCAATCAGGCCCGTGAGGTGCTGGGAGCGCACTGCATCCATGGCCGATGTGGCCGATGTGCTTGGCAGGCTTGGTATTGAGCCTGCAGCCCTTTCGGGACTTTCTGCAGGGGAAGTGGATCCAGGACAGGCAGGTGGTACTCCTTGGCCTGTGAGCCCTGGGGTGTCACTCTCCCCGGAGTCGCTGTGTGCCACCTGGCTGTATGATGGATTGTCTGAGCTATGTCCAATGTCATTGGGGTCCTCCACGTTGACCACGGAAATTGATGTGGGGCTGTCTGGCACATCGAGGAGGCACATGGCAGCATTCTCCCCTGCCACACTGGACTCCTCAGAGTGCACCGTGGGGCATGTGTCCGGCGGCACTGCAGGCATCGGTAGGGGCGCGGGTGGGGGTTGTGCACCCTCCATGGGGGTTGCTGGAGCAGGTGGTGTTGCATGTGTTTTCTTCCTGCTTGCAGGTATACGGTGTCCCCTGGCTCTGCCCCTGGATGTACTGGCCCGGGTGGCTTCCTGGTCCTCACTTTCATGCCCGCTGCCTGTGGGGGGTAAGAGAGAGACGGCATGAGCAATGATTTGGGGGTCAGCATTTCTTCAACCCTATGGTATCACAATGGGATTGCAGCGTTTTATTGACATTTGGGTGGTGAGTGGGACAGTGATCTGGGCTTGGATGGAAAATGCATGAAGATGTCTGGGTCACTCATGTTGGCGGAGTACTGTGGTGACTCACATTGACAGCCTCTTTGTGTGGTATGGCCAATATGGGTTGCAGCCTTGCACCTGACATCAGCCTGGGTCCCACTTGTTACGGCATGATTTCATTGGGGGGGGGGGGTTTCCCATACATGATGTCTTGACTCATGACACTCACCTCCATCAGCGGATGACGGAGCACCGCACTCCATTTCGCCAACCCCTTCTATGGCTTCTGTGCCCATCATGTCCGCACACTTTTCCTCCCAGGGCATCATTTTGATGGGAGAAGCTGGGCCTCCTCCTGTCTCCAGGGCCTGACTTCGGTTGGCCCGCACCCAGAGACGGAGGTCATCCCACCGTTTCCTGCAGTCCTTCGTGGTGCGGGGGTGTTTCCTACGGCGCTCACCCTCTGTGCAACCAAGTCCCAGATCTCCTTCTTCCTGACGACGGTGGGCCTACGCATGTCACTGCTGAATACTATCTCTGTATGTCCATGCAGAGTGTCCAACAGTACCTGGAGCTCGTCCTGTGTAAAGCGCTCCTTCCTTATGCGGGCGGCACCCCTTTTCAGTGCTTTCGGCATGATGCTGGTCTCTAATGGCTATTTTTCCGATCCAAATATGCCTCCGGGTCCTGTATGAAGAGGATGGCAATGGATTGTGTTTTTAAAGATGGCCACTGTGCTCCTTTCCGTTCCTGTGCGATGACGTAATTTCCGTATCCGTTGATTCACCGCTAATTACGGACGGCGAAGCTTCGATGGCGGTGTTGTTAAGAACGTCTCGCTTCATGCCGGTAAGGGGTTTAACGGGCCCTTTTGCGGTATGCCGCTAGGGGATTTACCGGCATGGAAAGCCTTACCTCCAACCTCGGAATGACCCCCAGTGTTTGTAATACGCTTGGTGCATGCTGGTCCAGACACAATTAAATCAATGATTATGAGTTCAGAAATGTAGAATGCATATGCTTGAGTGTTTGTGGGATAAGAGCATATTTATGTGAGGGCAGTTTTTTTCAGGGAGATAAATATGTTTTACAATCATAGTTTGAGGCAGGTCGATGGAATAGTTTCAGGCATATGCTCTAGTGGGTCTTTAAAGTGTGATGGCTTCGTCTTTGCAAAGAATATGTTCAATCACCCCAGTAGAACACATTCCAGAATCATCATTCTGGGACTGTCAGTTGCAGAAGCCAATGGTAGCCAAGTCAAGAATAGGCTGTCTGAAAGGTGATCGTGAAAGGAGACATACTTTGTAAGCAGAGCGAGATGGGGTGGGTGCCATCATTCTGTGTACACTCAAAGTCTAGCATCCTTTTGTGGGATACATTATAAACGGTGTGATTAAGGGGAAACAGCAGTATACAGTTGCCATAGTTCACTAACGAGTTTATTTACTAGATTACATCTAATACAGAACGTTGCATCTGTTGCTGATCTAACAATAATTTACAAAACATACCTTACTGAATGAGGGTGTTACTATATATGGTAATTTTGGGAAACCTTAGTATGAAACAAAGTATTTGTTTTTGAAAGAAAGATGAAGCATAGTTGGGTTATCCCCCAATTAGGTTGCATACTGTAAATACTAGTGGCCCTAACGTAAAGACAATGCCAATGGAATTCCGTTGCCTGGAAACATTGTCTGGCCCCCTGAAATGGTATGGCATACAAACAGATGAAGAACTGTGATGAGCCCTCAGAAGAGTTAAGCATCATAGCTCTACAATGCATATTGATTACATTAGGTCATGCAGGCATGTTTGTGGCCACATATCAGACAGTTCGTTAAATCACATTTGAATTTGGCAGACATTACATAAAACATACTATTTATATATTGCATGCACATTTCTCAGTCTAAGGCCAGGCCGCAGAGCTGCAGGAAATGACATGCCAAAACCACATAGCATTTCAAACGGTGTACACCCAACCATGTGTTTACCCAGTAAACCACAGTCTTACCCGTTATCGAACAAAGCAGCAGTGCATAGGGGAAGCTAACAGACAACAACTGCACCCTTCTATGCAATACACTTCCAATCGAAGTACAGTCATGCTGGTGGAGAAACAACCCTGATGACTGCCAAATAACCCTTCTTCCATCATCTGTCACCCCTCCCTTGTGTCGAGACCCTGAGAAGAGCATTGCTAACTCCCGCCCCGCCCCCCACACCACTAAAGCCAACCCCAATCAGCAAACACAAATTCAAAAGCTATTTCAGGGGATACTGTATTATTATTATTATTATTATTATTATTATTATTATTATTAGTATTATTATTATCATCATCATCATTTAGCGTGTGCAAGCAGTAGAAACAATAACAGTAGTACATTCAGTTCTTGATAAAAGTGCCAAGAACGAGTATGCTCGTACTTTTTGCATAGACTTGCATAAAAGGCTGGCACTTAAGGGGTTAAAAGGTAAGGGCAAAGTTCCCATGTGGGTTTAACAGTCTCGAGGGGAATAGGGCCTCCTGTAATTGATCTTTATAAAACACCCTAATGAGAGCATCCACCATCAATATCACCCTGGCTACACATTCATGAAGAGGACTCTAGGTTACCCTGAAGTTTGGCCAATGACTTTCAAAAATATCCGTGCCTTTTAGAAACACGTAGTATATCATCATCTCACCAGTGTCACTAAAAACATAAAAAAGAATCTCAGTGCACCCTGAGGACATTGTAATGTTATCAGGCTCGGACGTTATAAATACATCACGGGAGCTAGGCTTTAAAATAACATTTTGAAAAGTAAATCATGAAAGATTGTTTTTTGTTTTTAAAAGGTAGCCCTCGCGAGAAAATACCGTTCTAGCTGCTAAACAATTTAAATGCTGCGACCTACACGTTGGTTCCTGAATACTCAATATCGATTCCTTCAAGTGTGGATTGTACAGCCATTGCCCTGCCATGTCCTTGAGACAGTCTTGCAGGAATCCAATTGCCCTCTCCTTAACCTCGCGCACTACCGCTGCTTTTAGTTATTGGGTGGATGAGCCCTGTGAAATAAGAGCGGCCCCTTGAGAATAATGTAATATAAATTAAACAAACAGAGGTTCTGGAACAAGCTTGCAAATTCGATGTCACCAGTTACCAGCTGTACACAGCTCCAAAGCTAAATCACTTTTAAATCTCCGCTTGGTTAAAGGGTAATACCATTTTCAATGCAGCGTATCTACCGGATGAATTTACAAACACCTTTACTTTGAAATCAATTATACTATAACTGTAAATGTGTTTTTGATAAGTAAGTGTTCCATACTTAAACGAGAGTGCGCGGATTAAGAGAGTGGCATACACTGTCTAGGGTAGCGCAAATGGAGATGGCCTTATGGTTTGCAACCTGAAAGCACAGCATGGGTGAGACCCATATAGTAAATGTGATCTGTGCAGCAGATTTTTGAAGGCACGACCGGTAGAAGAAATGTGCAGATCAACCGTGCAGGGAGCAGTGCACATGTTAACATTATAAAGGAGATGCATTGGTAGATCATGTGCGACCACGGATCAAAAAGTAAAATTACACCAAGCAACGTAAATAATTCGAGTTACTACATGTCAGTTGTGTAAAGAATTTCTGAACTCCTCAGCATTCTAATTGTAATGCTGACAACAGATGACATATGAAAACTCCCTTTTCACACAGGTTCCACATCTGGCTAATCTGTGCCACCAGCCTAACTGATAACAAGTCCACAGTCAATATGAGCTAGGACACAGCAAGATAACAGCCATTTACAACATTCATTAATACCTCAAACTAGGGCCATTGCAAGCTCTAGTCACGCTAGGCTGGCGCCCAGGGCAGGGGAAAGTAGAGCACACCAAACAGCACGGTTTTCATAGCACAGGCCAGCCAAATCAACCACCTCACTAACAGGAGCAAGAGGGAGATGGGGTGAGAATAAGGGTGTCTGTTTTGATGTAGTCTTGTCCCTGTGGCCACCTTTGTCTGCTGTTAGAATATTGGTGTCTGAAGTGATTGCAGCTCATGAGAATGTTAGTGAGTGCTGCTGGTGAGTGTTCCAAGAGTGTGAGTTGGGACCTGAGCTGGGATGTGTGAGGATAGCCGGTGAATGTGCTGCGTGCTCTTGTAAATAGCCTATGAATAACTGGAACCCTATTTTGTTTGGTGTGTGCCTTTGGAGTGAGGGTGGAAGATGGTGGATTGCATACCCCATTTTGTGTTGTTGCACTTTAATATGTTTGTCACCACACTTTCTGGTCAGTGAGTTTGTTGGACGTGGGTGGTCTGGCTGATCCACCCGGGCTCTATATCCATAAAGGGGTGCACATCCTAGTCCCAGGCCCATTTTAAGCACTTTTCGGGCCCTGGGCATGGACACCTTTGGGGCACCCCCTCCAACAAACCAAAGAAATGAAGGGAAACAGAATATCTGGTCAGGCCCCCCCCCCATCGCAATCGCAACACATAGCTTCACATGTTGCCTCGCAATGATTAAAAAAGCCAACAATGCTCGCATTCAGTCCCCTTACCCAAGGTCAACACCACCAGTCCACATAAAGGCTACTTGCAATCTAGCATAGGTACAGGCAACTTTTCATCATTAGCAGTTACGAGGAAGTTACAACAGTCATAGTATAAATTCAGGACACAGATAATATGTAAAAGGTGCACACAATCGAGAATAGACAGACGACTCAGATTAGCCCTCTCACAGAATGCACATGTGCTCTAGTGTGGATACAGGAGACCAGTTGGAAGCAAGGAGAAAGGTACACCTACCATAGTATAGATAGCGGATGAAGGTTAGAATCTACCAGGAAGATGCAGGTGGCTGTGGTGTGCAATATGCCAATTCTCGCTATTATAGAGGAAGCAACACTATAGCCAGTGAAACCATGAGTAAAGCTGTTTTGAAGATCATACCCATAGAACAACATCACTCCGAAGGAAGACAATTGTGAATGATTTAGGGACTGGCAATTTTGACAGATTAGGCAATGCAAGATTGAATAAAACGGTCAGGATTACACATTAGTCAAAAGAAGACAATGGGATTTGCGCCCACTCTGCAATTTCTGCACTTTACCACTTGCTTTTCCAGTATGTACCATGAAGTAAAATAATCACATTTTTTAGATCTCACTTGGAAAGTGGACAAATCAAATGACCTAACATGATAATTTAAAAAACAAAATGTTATAGAAGTGTATTATGCAAAATGGGAATTATTCCATATTAATTATCTCCATCATCAAGGGAAGTATATAAGTACCAAATTACTAATAGATGTGAACCTAAGAAATGACATCTTGGTTTCTGCTTTGTATTTTAAATCTTTAAATTCTCCCAATACACAGGCTTGTGAAACTGTTGTTTATAAACATGCACCAAAACCTTTCAGTTTATTTATTTATTGGTCACTTGTTTGGCGCGTATAAAATTAGCAAAACTGTTTCAATGCGTCCACAGGGCAACCAAAGTGGGGGCAGGGGGAAGGATGATATTGAAGTACAGCAAGGATACATAATTAAGTTAATAGTGCAAACAATAATGAGAATAAAGAAAAGGGGAGACAGACCTTCTATGCCTTGTGAGTGTTTAGAACGTGCAAGTGAAGAGGGGGTATAGGTTAGACAAAGGGGCTTTGATGCTCATGGAGAAGTGCTCAGGGTAAGTGCTAAGAGGAGAAGAACATAACTGCAACCACCCATAGGTTGGGTGAGCCAAGGAAGTGCAGCATAAAAACAGTGGCTGGGATGAGAGATGTGGAGGATCAAGGCCCCAAGGACACACGAGGGCCCTGCACACCAGTCACACTGCTGTAAGATTAGCAGGGAAGAGAAGAGGAGAAGGAAGAGGTAAAGAGAAAGGTCTTGATGATTTTTCAGAATTTAAGGAGGTCATGCTTAAGACACAGAGGGAGAGTGAGGCTATTCCACAGGAGGGAGTCAGCTGAGGAAAGTGATCACCAACCAGCTCCCTGTTTAGCAAAGCACTTAACACGCAGGGAGTTGGTGCCAGAGGAATGGAGAAAAACATTTTTTGTGCCAAATGAGCAGACCTTAAAATATGCTTGCCAGAGGCCTGCAATATTGGATCCGCTCTCTTCTGTCTAGGACTCCTTTCACTGAAATGGCCTACATAAAAAGTCAGATCAGGTAACGAATGGCTAAACAATACCCCTAGCATGTCAAAAGCAGACCTTTTTTTGAAGGAAGACAGTACAGTATGTCAGTGAAATGAGATGATTTGTCCGGGATCACTGTATCTTCTGCTGGCAAAGCCAGGATAGAAGCCTGAACACTTTGGCTACACAGTCTTGAATTTGCATAGCTAATCATCTCTCAGACTAACACATTATAGTTTTCATTGGTGGTAGCTGCCTAGGTTTTACAAGCCTCCATTTGAAGAAACCAATTTCTAGACCTTTACTATATTGATGCTATATTCGTTTTTTATAGCAAACACTGAGCCTGATCACGACTTTGGCGGTAACCCTTAAATCCGGCAGTAGCTCTATTACCGCTGGATTTAAGGGTCCGCCAAATCAGGACTTTGGCGGATTTCGCCCCAGCTCTGAGCTGGGGGGAAATCTGCTGAAAATTCATGCTATTACCACTGTGGGAAATCCGCCGGCGGCAAGAGCGCGAAAATTCCCCATTGAGCCCATTGGGGAATGGGGCATTCCCGAATGGGCTCAATGGGGAATGGGGATTAACATTACCGCCAAACTCGTGATCCAGCGCTATTAGCGCCGGGGAGTTCGGCGGTAGGGCTAATAGCGCCAGCGGTAATACCACCAGCGTTACCGCCAAAGTCGTGATCAGGCCCACTATCTGGTACTGGTACACTGCTGATAATAGCACCTGTTGGTCTACAAAACAAAGTACACATCAACTTCAAACAGAGGAAAGGCTTAGTTGGCCTTGCTGGGATTTAGTACTACAATCTTGCATAAGAACACAGATGTTAGCAATCAGTGCTGAAACACAGCTGTTTTCTGAACCTGCGGAGCACTCACATTGATCAGTATGCATTTCAACTTTGGCTATTGCACATGATCAATATCATTCCCATAGAAAGGTGAGAATGCTACAGGAGTTGTGTCGTAGTGAACGCACAATCTATGTGCAGGACAGTGAACACAGGAAGCATTACACGATCAATTGATCAGAGCAGAATGTATTTGTCAACAACAGACAGGCAATATGTTCAGAGCCTCAGCAGCACACCCTAACATATATTGGTGTGTGCTATTTAAATTTTGTAAACAATGGTAACTGATGTCTTTAGCTTAGGCAGCCTTGTGGAGCCCCCTCCAAGGTGGCGGCCCAGGGTAAGTGCCCCTTTTGCCCTCCAGTAAAGGCGTCTCTGCCTAGTCCTGCTGTATTACAACCAGTGGTTTCCTGCCCTTGCCAATTCCTACACCTACTAGGTGTGTCGTGATTTATTTTCTGGAGATTTCCCCTCGAGGGAATGTTTATGCTAGGGTGTGGCAGGCCCTGGGTTGAAGGGTGGCAGTCAAGAGGGGATGTTGTGATGTAGTCTTGTCCTATCCTGCCTGCCATCTCCGTATGCTGTTAGAACGTTGGTGTTTGAAGTGATTTGCAGCTCTGGAGAATGTTGGTGAGTGTTGCTGGTCAGTGCTCCAAGTGTGTCCGTTGGGGCCTGAGCTGGGGTTTGAGAGGATGGCCGGTGGATGTGCTGTGTGCTCCTTGTTCTGTAAATAGCCAAAGAGTAAATGAAACCCTTTCTTGTAAATATTTACAATAAACACTACCTGTTTTATAACAGTGGCTCCACAGCTGTTCTGTGTCCAGTCTCTATCTTCCCACCAGGGACCAAAACAGTGTCAGGTAAGTTCAGCAACAAGGAGCCAAATAACCCTTTCCATACATTCCCAGAAGAGTGGGCACACTTACTAATTGTGAGTCACCGTATACTGCATGTGAGTATTTTCATAGCTACAAATATTAAATTTCAGGTTGTGAAAAGTTAGCTAACGAAAATGGCAAAAAGCTTGGCAATTTCTTTGCTAACATTCGAATCAAGCACAATGGTCAGGGCTTGCCTGTATATGATAGGCTATGTTTACATATTACAGATATAGCAGCTGTGAGAAACCTGAAGGCATCTCACTCGCTAGTCCCCGGGGATATTTCATCCCAGTGGCCAGGACACGGCCATCGCTATTGCATCCAGTTCCTGAAGGGTGGACCAGTGAGGAAGGATTACCTGGATGAGGGTCTTCGGGAAGTAAAAGTGGGACACTGAAGGGTGAGACACAGTATCCCCTTCCTTATGACACCTTTTCTCCATCCTGCCAAGTAGGATATTTAGAAACTCTAACCCCCTCTTTTCCAACACAAACACTTTCTCACACCGTGAGCAACAACAGACTAAGATCCGATCCGTTTACCTGACATGTCCCAACACAAGGGTCATGCAGAGTCAGGCAATTGAAAACTACACACACCTAACCACCCTTTCCCTTTCCTATAGGGATAAAAGGCAGATCACGCGAGCACACTCTGAGCAAGGCCGAACACATGAGGAGACAGTTATTCCAGGACGGCAGTTCAAATGGAGGAGAAAGATGGTGAGAACTGAAAGGACATTAAGAAGGGAGTTGCCCTTGCCCTTTTAACCCAGACCCACGAAAAAGGAACCATAAAACCAGGAATTACAGCTGTTGAATGGTGTGACGATGTGAAAGGTATGCAGAACCATCACGTACCTATAGACAGGGTGGGGAGACATACTGTTCATCGAAAGGTCTCTAGCTGGTACCCCTCTCCTGAATAAAGACAATGTGAAAGTACTAAAGTGGTGAAACAACAAATACCAAGAGGCCATAGGGAAGGCCGGTGTGGGGTGTCAAGGTGGTCATACATGGGTCTAGCCAAACCCCTTGTACAATTGTAAGTTCTTGACACATTGTAAAAGTTTGAACGAAAGTGAAATGGTGAATCCGACTGAGGGACTTGTGAAACAGACATTTGCACCTGGCTGAGGGGAATGCCATGCAAACTGTGATTTTGTGAAAACCTGCACTTGCCATAGGCTAACAGAGTGATCCAGCGAGACATGATCACCCTTCGGAAGTCTCTGTTTAAAATTGGCAAATGCTTTGGGAGGTCTGAGCCTGGATGAGGGGGATCTAACTTGAACATTGTGTGATTGTTTAAAAAGACATTGAGACTTTGGAATATTAGAAATGAAGAGATGATTGAAAGGCGGTAGTGAACCCAACCGAGAGACGTCAAAATCATAGCATAGGAAAGTGAAGCCCACACTGTGAAGAAGCTAAGTGAACTACATTGTGACAACAAGAAGCCGACTGAGGAATGTCCACTGTGTTTGGTTGGTCTGAGCCTGAATGAGGGAGGCTGACGACAGAGAGAAGGATCAGAGCCCGGTTGACTGTGATCCAAGGGTGAATGGTAATGACCCAACGTGAAGATTAACCAAAGTAACTTTTTGTTTGTTTTGTTGGCATATCTGACCCTCTGAAGCAAGAGACTTTGCACAAGAAGAGACTTGGGCATAGAAGGCCCTGAGGTAAGTGTGTGCCAGAGAAGCCTAGAAGTGTGCTGTGCTCAAGAGTCCCGTCTTGTCCTGTGTTAAAAAACGTGGGGAAGGGAGACACCGGCCATAACATCTTTTTTATTTTGTGAACATTTCTTTCTGTTCTTGTGAATATTATCCCACACTATTTATTAGCACAGTGGTAAGGGTTGGCAATAGGTTTTCTTAGTGTAGGCCCTTTTTCTTTGACTAGAGGCCACAAGGACAGTATTATTATTATCTGATGGCCGTAGCTTACTCCCATTTTAGATGTAGGTTTGGATTAGGCATTTATCCTACGCATTTTACAGTTTAATAAACACCCTTGAACTGCAATCACTTGTGTCTGTCTTACTTTGATACCATGCCTTTCTTGCACAGCCCATGTGCCAACGTTTTATGTAAGTCATCTGATAATATATCAAACTTACAATAATAGGCGTTAAAATATTTAATCATTGAAGAGGACTGTTAATTTGATGAGACGAAATGCCTGAATCTCCAAGTTTCTATCACTTAAAAGCACGGATGAAGCAACTAACCGGGCACTGGGGTAAAAAGGATTATAACAGGTGTCAACTGTGTTTTGTCAGCACTCCACTTGTGCTCCAAAGATCTATGTATGCACCAGTTCAGCAGTGCTGGCTAGCAGGCTTTGGTCTTCTGCCCTGGTCCAACCCTTCCCGGGAAAGACTGGAATTCACTAGGGGGCACCCTGGGGATACTTGGAAGTGGAGAAGTTCTACATTGGGCAATGGTCATGCCCCTTTTAGCGAGTTAAAATGTTATCAAGACCTTGTAAAAGAGTGTTTTGGAGTGCACACAACTGCACATATAACTCTATTTTTCCTTGTGATGCCCTTCCACTTCTAGAGAATAATCTCCTGTACATGTCCCTTTCCCCAGCCAGCTTCTGGTAGGAGCTACTGATTGGTGAGAAGGGAATCTGAATGCAGAGAGATTTCTGTTCAATTAAATTACCAGGCAGAAGGGAGCCAGCAGCAGAGCTGAGGTTCATCTCTATAAATTGAACTTGCACTCACATTGTCCGTTCTGTACATGTACCTATGTTTCAGCCTGTTTAAAATGGCCTACCCATGCTGCACCTGTAACCATGTGTAATGTAAGCTTGCACTGTACTTACACATTGTGCAACTGCATCATGTTGTGAAGGAAGCTTACACTGGCCTGTGCCTTACATGTACCATTTGTGAAAAATGTTTGCTCACTGAGGGGGAAATGAGTCAACTGAAACCTAGAAGAGGAGACCTCTCCAGTGAGAGGGAGAAAAGCTCCCTGAACCCTGAAGTTGTGTCTTTGCCAGTGAGGGGATGAAGATCCCCCTTACCCCACAAAGTGGAGATTGCTTTGTGAGGAGGAAGTGAGGCCTTGCACCTCAGAAGAGGGGGAGAATCTAGTGTAAAGAGAAGAGCCCCTTTTGGTCAGAAATAGAGACCTATGATGCAAAAAAGAAAGGGATGCAACTTAGAGAAAGAGAGAGAAAGACTTTGGCTCCAGAGGAGGGGGTGTGTAGCTGAATAGGAGAGCCCTATGAACCCAGAAGAGGGGCACACTACTGTGAAGTGAGAAAGAGAGTGAGAAGGGCACTATATCCCTATTACTGAGAGAAGGGCACCACATTCCTGGGACTGTGAGCAGGCCCTATATTTCTGGGAGAGTAAGTCGGGTACTATATCTTTAGGTGCAGACTAGTGAGCAGGGTCTGAAGCCATAACTTTGTTTTATCCAGCTCCCAAAACATGCTTTTCCACTCCAGTCAGAATGAGAATGACTATAAGAAAGAAATTGATGGGTCCTCCTGGAGGTGCTGTCAGTGGTCACATGTGCCCATCTGTCAACTACAGAGGCCTGAAAATAGTAGGACAAGTTGTACAATGTTCAGAGAACAACAAATAATGGTGGTCCAGTCAGTGTGAAAGGGTAAAGATTCAACTTAAGTATTGGTAGGGTCCGAACGGACATCAACCGCAGACACGTCATCATACTGCAATGGCATAAGTATATTATGATGTCTGTGTCCACCTGGGGTCATGCCATGATATTTGTGAATATCAAAACGCTTCAGTGACTACACTTTGGTGCATCAGTGTGACTGTGGCTCCACATTGACATTTGCAAACTAATTAAAATTGTCTCATGACACTGCTGCCATCAGGTGCTGTTCGCGGATGTCAGCACACCCACATTGATGTCACTTGCTGTGTTGGAGGGACTGCGACTCCACTTTGACATTTGCAAACTAATCAAAAGTTAATTATTGTGTTGTGGACATTGGTGCCTATTCACAAACATGCCAGGGCCCTTTGCAAACATGTTCATTGACCGTGGACATTGTAATAGTGTATAGGGGGCAGAGATTTGAATATATGAAAGCTGTATCTCAGGTGAATTCCTGGAAAAGTTTGTTTGTATGACATGAGTACCACCTCCCCCTCAAACTGAATGCAGTGGAGGTAAACCCCCTCTACCTCCAACTGAATGTCAATATCTTATTAGGTTGATCAATGCTTTCAAATGTTTCAGAAATTAGAATTATAGTGCTTCGCAGGAAAGCACTTTAAGGGATGATTTAGTTTATGGAGTAAGAATGTCATGAACAATAGAGAATGTGTCAGGTAGTAAATGTTATGATATATTTTTTAAAGAATCTAGATCCAAATCGGAGCAGACCCAAGCGTTAGGCAAAATTTGGGTTGGTCGGGCATTTCATAAGGTATCTGCCATTTTGGGTTTTGTGACAAGGTCAGGCACTTTAAAATGGATACTTGTTTCAGCAGACAACATGGACAAGTTGTGCTAACTCATTAATAACTAAGTGGACAGTTTTTTTAAATAAAAGTTCATGCAGGGGACAATTGTAGGGGAATGAGAGAGTAGAACCGCTCTAGACTAGGTCTAAGAGGCAGACAGGGTGGTGAATCACAAGTAGGAAGAGGAACTGCACATTGATCATGCCAAATAAATCAACGAATCACAGACAGGATAGGAATTGCACTTTTTATCAGGCCATTACCTTACCTCCCTAGAGTGTATATATGGGTGGGTGAGCCTAGTCATTTTAGCAGAGTTCCTGAGATGTCCTTGCTGTATGATGTGTCTTGCCTGGAAGAAAATAAAAAACTTGCATTTTTGAAAAACCTGCCTCAGCCTGCTGTTGTGCTCCAGAGTCTCTTCTTCATCTGAGAAAGGCCAAGGCCCAGAGAGTTGGGGTGGTGGGACCCTCATGAACAATGTATGCATGTATATATAGTTTGAATTCATGGTTCTATGTTTGGTTTTCTGTCCGTGGACTTGGTATGTAGTCTGCAAACATCAAATTGTGGATTTAAATATACATACAATTAAATTACCAATAATTAAGATAGGGAAGTAGACTCAGTGTGTTAAAAAATAGGGGAATTGGGAAGTGGTATATGTGCATGATTGGGGAAGGAGAGATAGAAATGTTATTGAAGTGTTGATCACTAATGTCTTCTAGTATTGATTGGGTCGATTGTTGGGGCAAGGGTCACAGGAAAAAATAGGGTAATGAAAACTGACATATATACAGTAAATGTTTTATTTAATTCAAATTGAGGTGTAATTGATTTACTCAATGTTCTAGTTTTTCAAATCTTTTTTCAATATTTGGTGATTCTACATTTCCCTACTTTGTGTACATGATTTTCCTCAATGTCCTTCTTTTTTTTTCTGCTCAATCTAAATTGTGAAGGCAAACATATACATATAAAAATAAAAGTATCTAGCAAAAATACTGTAGACCGGCATGATAAAACTCTCATCAATTGTTGAAAATGAATGATCTTATATGTCATTGTTCCACCTCACCCTGGCGTGCTGCAGTCCTTTGTGATACATTGCGGTGCACATGACTAAGAAACTGTGCTTCCTAGGGTCTTGAAATGCGGTCCTATAGGACCTCAAGTTTTGGTCCTTGTGTCCCTTCCTGGTGAACATGGTTTACGGCTTCGTTGGCAGGCACCATCTTGCAAAAATCATATGGAAATGTAATTTGACCTGATGCAGCAAACATTTGGAAACTTCTGGAATGATGCCTGTCTTCACCTACACCTCTTTGGTCCATTTGCCTCTCATAGTTATTTTTTGTTTCCCTTCTTGGTGAACATGCTATTGCACATGGAGAATGGTGATCCCTAGCACATGTATTGCTCTAAAATACAATGCAAAGGTTAGACGGATTTACGGGTTGTCAGTGCACTACATTTAGATGGAATTGGGAGTGCACACTTTGTGTTGCACCTTATAATGTTAGTCTGTCCATTGCGCTCGAAGATATATGATGGTAACCTATCCATTGCACTTAGAAGATCTATAAATTAGCCACTGTAAAACAAAGATATATGCAGGTCAGTGGTCGAAGTGTACAAAAAGAAGTAGTGGAACTATGTTCCCTGCTGGCCTGCACCCACTCCCCACAAACCCCATCACCACACCCCCTCCCATGCACAATACACACATCCAAACACATGCGCCTGCTGTTGAAGGGGACGTTTGGTGTAGTGCAATGAAAGTGCAAGTTTCAACTTCTTCCTACACTTTTATTTTAAAACAAAACCATTCCGGAACGGTTTCTTTTTAAAATAAAAGTATAGGAGCTGTAAAAGGTCATTTAAAAAAGTAGAGGATCACCGCTCTCGACCGCTCCTGCTCACTTCGACCACTGATGCAGGTACCCTTGAAATTGCACTTAGAAGATGCCGGATGGTAGCCTATTACGTAACTTAGAAGATATATAGTAAGACTATAAGGGTAGCCTGTCTATGAAATTTAGAAAATCCTTTGATCCCAAGATCTTAAGGTAGCCTGTCCGTCACACCTAGAAGATATAATACGATATCCAGTCTATTGAGCTTAAAATACTTTGAGGGTAGCCTGTCTATAGTGCCTGGAAGAGCCTATGAGAGTAGCTTGTATTCTCAGACAGATGATCTGATCACACAGCAAGATTAGAGATAAGCTCCATCTGATCCTATGTTATGGACAAACCCACCAATTCAGTGGACATCTGCTGCAGGCATGGCTATCCATCCATAGAATGCAGCTACGACTACAACACAATAGTAGTTGTAGTTGAAACACAATTCCTTGATGTATAAGCTCCTTACAAATGCACACTAAATAAAAAATAAAAATAAACAAACACATTTGGTCTAGTTGGACACATAACGTCTTCACCGTCTTACACCAGATTTGCCTCAACACCTCTGTCATTAGAATACAGCAACAACCTATGACAATATTCGGTCTAGCTGGACACATAAGGAGTCTCCTGCATTAACACAATCGTTTGACCTCCTTCAGCACCCATCAACATTCCTGACCTCTTGGGTTGCTTACTGGAGCCTCGCAAGCCCTAATCTTGGCCGAATACACACACACATTCTAAACCTTTTCTGAGAATGTTGCCATGCCTGGGCTTCAGTCGCTGAGGGTGTTCCCAACACAAGGGCATTGAGGCGTTACAAATGGGAAAAGGTGCTATATAAATGACTACTTCTAACATATAAATAATGGGATAATGGCATGAGGAAGAGTGGAGTTGTGGAAATTCAAATGACTACTTTTGTGGTACATTGTTGAGGAAGAGGGAGCTGTGGCAACTGCATTATCTTCTATTCAGGTACTGGAATGAGCAAGAAGGAGTTGAAAGTAATGTGAATGGACATGGAATCGATTACTATTTGGATACATGAGTGAGGAAGATGGAGGTGGGGATAATGCCATACAATATGAATGAGGTACTGGAATGAAGAGAAAGGAGGGGAGGGTAATGTAAGGGATTAGTAATGAGGTACTGAAATGAGGAAGAGAGAGTTTGAGTCTTGGAGGACAGTGAAGTAGAAGAAGGAGGTAACAATAATCTAACAGATTAGTAATAGTGTACAGGGTAAGTATGTGCAAGGTAGGTTAATGTAATGTATAGGTAGTTGAGGAAGAGGGAGGTTGAGAGAATGGCCCACACTGCTAATGTCATTTAGGATAAGGAAGATATAGGGGGTTATATAATCAATTACCAATAATGTACTTGGTTGAGGAAGAGAGAGTGCTCAGTTTTGGAGTGCTGTGTCGATGAAGTGGGAGGTAGGATGCATGTAACAGATTGCTGATGGTGTATTAGGATGATGAAGAGGATGTGGGTTAATATAAAATATTACTAATGGCAAAATAACATGAGGAACTTGATCGATTTGGAAATGTAAAACACTACTATTGGGGTACTCTTTCAAGAAAGGGGGTAGTTGAGGTAATTGCATACATACTATTGGAGTACTGGTATGAAGAAGAGCAGGCTGAAAGAAATGCTGCGATCTTGGAATGGAGTAGTATTTGGGTACTGGAGTGAGGAAGATGGTGGTGTGAAAAATGCACAAGAATACTAATGGTGTACTGTTATGTTATGTTATGTTAATGGCATTTATGTAAGCGCACGTACACCCATAGGTGAGCAAACAAAGGTGAAGCAGGATCATGTAGGGCCACTAGAAAAGCAGAGTTTTCAGTCTGCGCCGAAAGGCCAGATGGTCAGAGATATCTCGCAAAGCGATGGGAAGGCGATTCCATGCTTCAGCAGCGGCAACAGAGAAGGCATGGCCACCCTTATGGGCTAACCTTAAACGAGGAACCGTCAGCCATCGGGCGGTGAGAGATCGAAGGGTGCGAGTTGGTTGATAGGGAGTGAATTTGATTTGCAAATATTCTGCCCTCTTTCCATAAATGGCTCGGTGGACCATGCACATAGATTTGAACAGTATCCGTTGGACAACAGGAAGCCAATGAAGTTGTCTCAATATGGGTGTCATATGAGCACCAAAGGGAGGACGGATAATAGAGTGAGTGGCGGCATTCTGTAGTAGCTGCAGGCGCCCAATAAGATAACTGGGTTGGGCCAGGTATAATGAGTCGCAGTATTCCAGGATGCTAAGGACCAAAGCTCCAACTACAGGCGCCTGACTGGCCATAGGAATGAAGGGAAGGACTTTCCGAAGGACCCTAAGTTTGAAATGGCCCGATTTACAAACTGCTCCCACCTGTTCATCCATGGTAAGGGTCGCTGAGAAATGTACACCCAGATTCCTGATCGATAGAACCGGTATCGGGAGGGGACCTAATGAGGAGGGCCAAAAGTCGGCCGTCCAAAACGATTGTGGAATAGCTGTACCCACAACCAGAACTTCGGTTTTGGAACCATTCAATTTAAGCCAATTCATCGACATCCAGATACCCAGCTCTTCCAGGCACATTTTTAGCCTCTTTGCTGTTTCCGGTTTAGTCAGGTCGAGACGAATATCTGGGTGTCATCCACGTAAGAATAAAAAACGGAACCCATGAGATTCAATCAGAAACATTAAGTATCTTATGTAGATGTTGAATAAGATGGGGGAGAGTGCCGATCCCTGAGGTACCCCACAGGATAGGAGGACCGGGGCAGAGCAAAACAAAACAGAGGCATCGACACTGATTGCAAGCGACCGGTCAAGAAAGTTGTGAATCATTCCAGATCCTGGCCAGATATACCAGCTTCAAAGAGGTGGGAGATCAGAACTGCGTGATCGACGGTGTCGAAAGCAGCCGACAGATCTAACACCAGGACTGCTCCGACACCGCCCTGATCAACAAGGCACATAAGGTCATCCATCACCGAGTTAAGCACAGATTCAGTGCCTCTGCCCGGCCGAAAGTCTGATTGAAATACATCAAGGAACTGGGTGGATTCCAGGAAAGTAGAAAGCAGAGGGGATACCAGCGCCTCCAAAACCTTCATCAGAAAGGGCAGGAG
Organism: Ambystoma mexicanum; assembly: GCF_040938575.1. Lineage (NCBI taxonomy): Eukaryota > Metazoa > Chordata > Amphibia > Caudata > Ambystomatidae > Ambystoma > Ambystoma mexicanum. Next base: position 349,548,202 of record NC_090941.1, on the reverse strand, counting down.
GGGAAATTGGGCGATAATTAGCCAGCACTTCAGGATCCAAAGAGGGCTTCTTAAGCAAGGGGATTACCAATGCATGTTTTAGGGAATCTGGGATGGTTCTCATGGTAAATGAATGATTGACAGCTGACGTAATGTGATCAATCAAATCAGTGGATATTCCTTGCAGAAGAGCCAGTGGTATTGCGTCTGTAGGAGATACAGATTTGAGTTTATGGATCACAGATAGGACTTCAGTATTGGAGAAGAGGGGGAAGGTCGACCAGTGCCCTTTAGTAGGAGGAGGCTTCACAAAAACTGGGCTAGCCAAAATGGCTGCAGGCTCAGTCTTAATATTGTCTCGAATAGTGGTTATTTTAGAGATTAAGAAGGTAAAGATAGAATCGCAGAGCTCTTGGGAGGGAGGAACGATATCTTGAGGTACTTTAGGTGTAGAAAGATACTGGGACGAGGAAGAGGGAGGCAAGGGTTCTGCAATGTATTAATAATGAGGTACTGGGTAGAGGGAGAGAGAGTTTTAGTGTTGGAATACAGTGATGAAGAAGAGTGAGATAATTACAATGGGCCTCATTACGACCCTGGCGGTAAGGGGTTTACGCTAGCGTTAGCTGCGCCGACCCCTTACCGCCAATTACGAGGTCCCTTAGCGCCATGGCGCTTTTAACACCTGCTTTTAGCAGGTGTTAACATCCATGGCGCTAAGGGACCATGGAGTTAATTACGCCACCGTAATTTACGGTGGCGTAATTAACGCCTTCCCCACTCCCATTATGCCCTATGGGGCAAAAATGGGAATGGGGAAGGGTAAATGGGGATTGGGGACTTACCGCCCCGCCGACCTCGGAATGGGGCGGTAAGTCCGCCAACCACCATGGCGTAAACGTAGTTTACGCCATGGTGGTAAAGTCACGGCCCAGGCGGTAACTTACCGCCTGGGTCGTAATGAGGCCCAATGTAACCAATTACTAATAGGGTAGTGTGGTGTGGAACATAGAGGTGGAGTTAATGTAACATATTAGTAGTTGGGTAGTGTCATGAGGAGGAGGACATAGACTAAACATGAGGACTGGGACCAGAAATAGAGATATGACATTTGCATAATCAATAAAGAATGGGGTGGTGGGATGTGCAAGACACAGTTTCAGCCTTGGAGCACTGTGATGAGGATGAGGGAAGTGTGTGGGAGTGAGGGGCCAGTAGGCCCCCGTCCCGCCTTTCCTTGGTACAAACTTGGACCATGTGCCTCCAATGGTGGGGAATGCCCCCGTTGCCCTTATGTAATGCCAGCATCGGCTGGCACCTGTGTAGATGGGACCGTTGCGCAGGACACAGGGCATCCATTTTGTGTCTCCTTGACTCCATCTTGTTAACTAGGCCTCACTGCGATAATACGAAAAGGTTCTCTCCCTTTTGCAGCGCCACGCACACAGCACATATGGCCCCCGCCTTCTCTCTCACTGTGTCTGGAAAACTCTGCAGCCCTATTTTCACGCTCGGGCCGGAGGTAATTGCAACAAGGAACAAATGTAACATCTCACTCTTCCTCTGAGATCACTGCCCCGCGTGTGAACCGACTTTAGCCAGGCGCTGTAGCTCATCTGTCTCCACAAATCTGTCCATGCCCCCTCACCCTCGCTATTGGAAAATGACTGCAAATGTAACCCTGTGTCCCTGCAAGGTATTCTCTTGATGTGCCAGATATGCAACCCCACCACGGTGCCCACCTAGCAAGCCCCCAACTAACATTTAGACCTCTGTTGCAGTAAATTGTCTCTCACTATTTAACAAATGACAACGTGCCAAGCTTCTTTACAAGTCTATACCCTTGCTTCAATCAATGTTATCATGATGGTCAAAACCCTTAACCTGATACCCCATATAAGCCACAGTTATCAATGATGTAAATGCATGAATGAAGTTTATACGTTTACAATGATTTGTTCAAAATAGTTGCAATGATCATTATTTACTGCATGCCTCACAAAGATGTATTATGTTAGCTTAGTTAGTGACCACCCTGCTTCACGGTAATCTGACCTTCACCCCTCCTGGACACTGACAACAGGACCACGTGATCTTCACCCTATCGCCAAAGGAGCAACCAATCCGGATGAAACGGTGCCGCCACAACTATATAGTACTATAATGAATGTCCAATCCTGCGCTGACTTAGTACCCTATGCTAATTGCATCACTTATGATGAGTTTTTTCTTGAAAATGTGACGTAATTGAGATGTTTGCAGAGCACTCTGGGGCAGCAGAGTTCTTTGGATGCCAATTACATAAAAATATTTTTTGAACTTTCACAACCTATTCTCTTAGCCTTATTCACTGTCAGGGGTGTGTCTCATTTATTCTTTTTACATGTCTAAGACGGGGAGGGCTCTTACATTTGGTGACCCCCTGTGACGGGATTTGGGACAGGTGCCTTGAGGCCCGTGCAGTGCGGCGAGGTCCGGGATGCCCCTGCAAAACCATTGCCTCCGCGGTCGACCAGCCTGTGCGCACAACAAGAAGGGGTCAAGGGTTCCTGGTTAATGAATACCCAACTGTAAAAGCTTCTTGCCAAGGCGGGCCACAGCTTGGTTGGGGTGCGGACCAGATTGTGGATAGACCGTGAACGGTGACTCTCTGACCACCCGACTGAACACGTGAGTACCGGTTGCGAAAGTGCCCAACAGGTAAGGGAAGGGTTAAGGGAGAAGGGGAACAGGTAATAGTGGGAAAAAAAGAGTTAGGGTCTGTGCGAATGATACTAAGGCTTTTCTGATCCATCCTTTATATGGGCATTAGGTTTGGTTGAGATAAAGAAGTAAGAGAAAAGTGAGGAAGCATAGCCCGAATGGGGTAGAAGGCAGTTCCGCATAGCATTGTCTCGTCCAGTGCAGATAAATAAGTGAAGATAAAGAGAAAATAGTAGGAGTCTTGCATATGTAGTAGACTCTGAGTAGTAATTTAGAATATTCTTTTTCTGTGTAAAAAAGATTCTTGGCGAGGTAGTGAGGGGAAGTAAGAGGTGGGCAGTGCATGAGGAAACTAGAACAGGGGGTGACAAATAAATCTAATTGGAAAAAGTGGAGTAAAAGCGCGCAGGTATTACATGTTATATGTTATATGTTTTCACGTTTTATGTTTCCATGTATGTCAAGGCATCATATGTTGATCTGTTGATAACTGTTTATGTGCATATAAGTTGAAAAAGATAACTAAGGTTGGTAAAGAACATTGGAAATGCAATGTATGCAAAAATGTTTTAAATAATGATAAATGACGAATGTCCATAATTGAAATAATTTACGGTTTTGGTAGGTAGTGAAAAGGGGAAGAGGTTGTTGAAAAAGTGTTGGTACCAAAAGTAAGAAGAAGGTTGCATAAAACATTGAGGTGAGAAGAGAGTTAACCAAGTGCCTGTGTGCCTGCACGCAGGGAATTGTATCACCATGGGGGGAATAACACCACTAGCACACATCTGCCAACATCTCTCACTGTATAGTGAGAAGATACAGAAGTATCATGACCAGTGGGTCACAGAGATAAAGGGAGATAGCGTAACACCCATATGGCCAGAGGGAGGTTTTTTCGATAAAAGGGTGCTTGATCTAGTATCCACACATTTGCTGGCGAAATATAAGGGAAAGCAGTTAGAGAACAGGAGGGAAGAATTAGATTTGTGGCGGATGTTTGAGGAAATAACACCCGCAGGTGAGGTAAGTAGAGATAAAGCGGCCAAGAAAGAGAAGGCGTCAGAAGAGGTAGGTGGGGCAGCAAGAGGAGAATGTACAACAACCACAACTGAGAATGAGACAACTAAAATATACCCATTGATGACAAGGCCTGTGTAGGATACAGCGAGCCCAGTACGTGCAACACCTTGGCCACCGCAGTAGAGGCAGCAGCCGCTGCCCCACCCCCTTATGACAGAGGGGGGGCTCTACAGTCCCACTAGCACCCCACCAGTGAAGCTAGCACGACTAACTGGGGACTTAGACAGACAGCTTGCACATGCGCAGATAGAAATAACACGATTGAGAGCATTATGCGACAGGGGCCAGATGCTACCAGGTGGGGGAGAAGTGCCACCATTAGCAGCGGCAAACCTCACACCCCCACCAAGTGTCGCAGTAGAATCGGTGCCAGCGACGCCAGTACCATCACAATCGGTGCCCTCACAATCGGCACCAATACCAAAAGGGCAAGAGCAGAAGTGGCAATCGGGAGAGTTCCTGTTCCATTCAAACGGTAAGCCTGTGAGAATAATATGCCCAACAACCGCAGATAGTCAGCGTGGGGAAAGACAAGAAGAAGAATGGGAGCAAGAACAAGAAGTAGAAGAGATGTGGTGTGATCTTGATGAATATGAAGAAGGGGTAGGGGCAGTGGGATCCCACTGCCATTTCAATTTGATGACCTAGATTAGCAATAGGGGACGTAAAAAGTTTGTTGGTGTCCGCTGTTGGTGATCAAGCAGAAGCACTGTGGGTGAAGACGGGGTTCCCGGGAGTGACCATGAGTTGTGACCGCTATGATGGATCGCCATTCAATAACGTTAGAGCGCAAGTATGGGATGCGTTGCAGTGGACATTTCCAGATTTACACTTAGTGATGCAGTGCACCATGGGAGAGGAGGAGGATCCTACGCAATTTATCCTCTGGGTGCAAGACCTGTGGAGAAGTGAAACGGGTACAGCGTGGGATCAGTCCACTACCCTGTTTTATTTTATAATTAAAAAGGGGCTTCCGAACGAGGTAGAGAAGGCCTTGGATAAAACAGCTGGGATAGAAGCCAAGGGCTGGCGAGAGATTCAAAGCATAATTGTACACCACTGTAGGAGGATCAAAGAAAGAGAAAAAGAGAAGGCTGGCAGACGAAGCGAAATTAGTACAGAATAAGTTAGTGAAGGTTGCAGCGCTGAACACAACCACACCAACTGAAAGAAGCAGTGAAGGGGATGACAGAACAGCAAATACACCAGTCAGAATGGCCGCAACATGAGCGGCAGGAGGACAAGAATAGTGGGATGGAGAAGAACAATACAGAGGGCCCCAATGGCAAGGGAGACCAACAAGAGGACGAGGTGGGTACAGAGGGCCACGAGGGGGATTTGGAGGACTGGGAAACAGAGGATTTGGTAGGCCTGGGATGAGAGGAGGATCACAAGGGTCATGTTGAAATTGTGGAAGATGGGGACACTATTCAAGAGATTGTAGAATGCGACCCATGGGTTACTTTCAAGGACAGCCCCTATGGGAAATGAGCAGCAATACGGACATCCACACCCAGGTAGCCCCTACAGGTTACCTATGGGGGGGTTGGCAAAATGATCAATATTATAATGAGCCCCAAATGCAACAAAGACAGCCACCCCCGCAACAGCAGCCACAACACAGGGGAGTGCAACAGCCTATGGCCAGACAAAACACAGTAGGGTACGCGAACAATAACATTTTTGAAACATCAGCTAATGGTGCGCCTGCACCTTTTCGCGGCACAGCGATGGTAGGAGATACCGATTTCTCAGTCCCAGGAACAGAGGCCCATGCAGATTAGGACAGCGATCAGAGAGCCCTTGCGTGTCCAGTCCTATCCACTTCCCTACGTGCAGAAGAGGAACCACTAGCAGGAGCAGAGATAGGAAACAAGCAGTTTATCTTTATGGTAGACTCAGAAGCGGAAAAATCATGTCTCATAGTAGGGCGGTTTCCGCTCTCAGGAAGACATTTGGAAACGCAGGGGTTCTCTGGGGCTATTTTAAAAGTTCCTTAAACAAAAGACCTTTACATAACAGTGGGGGGAAACACACCCTTACTGTATCACAAAGATGCGCCAATCATTTTACTGGGAAGAGATTTGTTGAGTAAGTTAAATATGACTATCTCTTTTATTGAGCAGGGAATGGTGTGCAATCCCAGGAGTATGCCCCGTACGAGAAATGCTAATGATCAGTACTATGACAAAGTTGCAGTAAGAGGGGGTGCCCATTGACATGGATATGTTCATTTACAATATCAGAGTGTTAGCCCGGGTAGTGCCAGAGATAACAAGAAAGGAATGGAGGGTGCCCTCTGACTTTATCTTTTGTCCAATTGTAAATACAGACGCTGTGCCAGGAACCATTTTATCTATTGATCTAGAGGGGGTTCAGGTCTCAAGCAAACATATTGCGGTGATAGGACTGGACACACATGGATTCGAATGGAGAATGGTACTATGCATAGACCCAAACATAATGTTGCATGATTTAACTGATGAAGAACTGTTCACTGACAATTAGAGTGATGGAGAAATAATAATGGAAATAAGCATACCATGTGACATCATGATTCAATACAGGGAGATACACAACCCACTCATGGCTAGTGTTAATGTGCCGCTCTGACTATTTGAGAAAGACATGGAAAGAGTACTGCCTGAGATTTGGACAACAGGCCCCCATGATGTAGGATTATTGCATGAAGTAACACCCATTAAGATAAAATTGAAGCCATGTGCCATACCCCCAAGGGTTAAGCAGTACCCACTATCAAAAGAAGCGGAGGAGGGGATCAGAGAAACAATTAAACTATTAAAACAGGGAATATTAGTTCATCCAACTCCCCATGTAGTACAGCGATTTTTCCGATCAAAAAAGCAAAAGGTGGGGTTGGAGAATGATACATATCTCCGTCCACTCAATGACGTCATTCAGAAAGAGTTCCCATTAGTGCCTAACCCGGCATCAATACTGTGCAGCATACCCAAAGAGGCCACGTGTTTTACGGTGGTAGACCTGAAAAATGCTTTCTTTTCAATACCACTCGACCCAAGTTCCCAGTACCTCACGGCATTCACGCTAGGGGGGAACAGATACGAACATTGCGGGTTACCACAGCGATATTGTGAAAGTCCCAGCATTTTTTATAGAATCTTACACGAAGATCTTGGAAATATTGATGTGGAGAGCACAATAATACAGTAAGTAGATGATTTGCTCATCTGCAGCAACAGTGTAGAGGAGCATATAAGATAGATCTGTACCTAGGGCAACTAATATCCAAAGATAAAAAAGAATACTTCCTGACAGAGCAGATGCTATATGCCACATGATAATACCGAAAACAGTAAAAGCCATGAAAAAGTTTCTTGGCATCTGTAATTACTGCTGTGCATGGATACTTGACTACGCGGCATAGACACGCCCAATACTACAAGCACTAAAAGAGTCACAAAAGAATAATGCCCCAATAAAATGGACAAATGAAATGATGACACAATACTTTAAGTTACAAGACCTGATTAAACACGCACCAGTTCTCACAAACCCAGATTATGATAGGGAATTCTACCTATTTTCACACTGCAACGGTACACTAATGACTGCAGTATTGACACAGAAAACATCACTAGGGCTCAAGCCATTGGCCTACTACAGCGAAACGCTGGACACGATAATGCAAGGCCACTTCGCATGCGAACAAGCTCTTGCTGCAGCGGCCTTCGCCATTGAAAAAAACGCCACAATCGTAATGGGTTGTTCGGTGACACTGTATGCAGAGCATTCTCTCTTTGCCATTTTAGAAAGATCCAAATCAACATAGAGGGCGACAGTGTATGAAATAACAATCTCCAGCGCAAATGTGCATGTTGTCAGATGTAAAACAGTAAATCCAGCCACGTTCATTACAGAACAATGCACTGTAGAAGATAGGCAGAAACATGATTGTGCCACATGTGAAGGAGAGGAAGATGACATCCCCAAAGCAAGTGAGAATGCGCTACAAGAAGGGGAAATATACTTCATAGATGGGTCAGCATCCATAGATACTGAAACAGGGGAAAAACATGTGGGGATGGCAGTGATAAGAATGGAAGAAGATAACTATGAAACGATTGCCCAAAACGCCTCCCTTCTCATTATTCCGCACAAGCGGCTGAACTAGTGGCATTAATTGAACCGATGCATACAGCATAAGGATGTGCAGTAACCATATATTCGGATTCAGCATATGTCACAACAGTACATTCAGGATTATCGCTATGGAGACGGACAGGGTTTCGAAGGACAGATGGGTCACCAGTTCAACATGGTACATTACTAATAGAAGCACTAGCAAAACCATCAGTAGTGGTGGTGGTGAAATGCCAAGCCCATACTAACAACACGGATGCACAGATGTAATCTCATTGGGAAACGCGGCAGCAGGTGCATCAGTGAAAGACACCCCGTATTTCAATGTTGCCCCAACAATTGAATGCATCATCACAACCACCCATCGCACAACCATCAGAAGAAGGGTATAGCAATACACCAATAACACAAATAATAGAATTGCAGAGGAGGGCACCAATAGAAGAGCAAGAGTTATGGGCCAAACGAGGGTGCAAGCAATCACTGACAGATCTAATATGGAGACAGGAAATGACTGGGAAGGTAGTAATGCCAGTGGAGCTATTGGAAGTAGCATTCCAGCAGCTGCCATTCCCGGCCCAAGTAGCAAAACAACACATCGCAGCAGACATACAAGAGCACTGGTTTGTTCCCAACCTGCAGCAACATCTGTCCAAATTGACCATAGAATGCACCACATGCCAAACATACAGTTCAGGGATGACCCTAAGAACATTGCGAGGCACTCTACTGCATCCTGTGGGGCCCTTTAGAGAGCTCCACATTGAGAGATGTAATGGGGCAAGGTATTTGATTGTAGTGGTATGCCCCTTCTCAAGGTGGGTAGAGGCAGGACCAAGTCCCCACCCGGATGCAAAGTGTGCAGTGAGGTTTTTGGTGTGGGAGTTGTTCTCAAGGTGGGGAATTTGCGATGTAATAAGATCAGACAACGGCACACATTTTGTGAATGACCTCCTCAAAGAAGTGACTTCGCTCCTGGGGCTTAAGCACAAACTGTGTTTTATTTACCATCCAATGGCTAATGGGGTGGTGGAAAAGATCAACAGCCTGCTCAAAAGTAAATTGTCAAAATTGTGCAACACACTCAAGAAAAACTGGGTATATTGCCTGCCCCTAGCATTGTTCCAGCTCAGAACGCAGCCAAGCAAAGACCACCACCTAAGCCCCCATGAAATTATGACGGGCTGGCGTATTCATATGCCACTCTCCCCAATAAGGAAAGCATCAGATGCACACCGGGCTGCCACAGTGCTGGGGCAAGAATTTAAGGAATACCTTATCCAGTTGACGCGCGCAGTACGTAGCATAGAGCGACAAATTGCACCACCCTTTACTGAAAATGCTGTGACAGACACTGCAATGCCAGCCCCAGACAGTCCAGGTGGCCCATTAATGCCAGGTGACAATGTATATGTAAGGAGTTTTGTTCGGCAGTGGAACACGCAGAGATTTCATGGACTTTATGAGGTTGTTTATTGAACACCCACCGCAGTAAAAATGAAGGGACTGAAATATTGGAGGCATCTCTCAGATGTGAGTAAGGCACGCAATAGTGCACTCCCTCAGTGTAAGCAAATAAGCAATGAAATAGTAAATGAAGTGGAAAAGTAATTGCAAAAAGGGTAAAAACAAACAATGAATATGAATGTGCTTGCATGAACCCCTCTCTCTCTCTCTCTCTCTCTCTCTCTTTCTCTCTCTCACACTCTTTCCTTCTCTCTTTCTTCCCTTCTTTCTCTCTATCTCCTGCTCCTGTGTCGTGCACTCTCCATCAAATTGAATAAAGAGTAAAATAAATTGTGTACATAAAGAAATGATACCAGTAGCCCAGTATGAGTAACATGTACAATGAGTAGAAAAGTGTTATATTAAAAGATGTATAGCAACACGTAAGAAGATAATAAGGAGAATATCACAAACTGTAATGAACTATGCAATGTAAATAATTGATGTATGCTCATCACTTAACCATTTTATATCACCCCTCCAGGTGACACAACGGCCAAAACGAGCGCGCTCACACAAAATAGCTTAATGTTAGTTAGTGATAGGATAGCCAATAGGGCCAATAACTACAGTAATGTCGAATGTGCTTTGAAGTATTCTGCTGTTTTGTTGTACATAATGTTATTCTTCATGGCCTGGTAATACACCATCTTATGTATAGCCCATGATATGGAAAAAGTGGGGAGCAAGGCACAGCTAATACGAGAAGGGTCGGTACTATTATCGATAGTGGTAAAAACTATGTGGAAAGAAAACTATTCTGTTAATGACTACGAAGCTAATACAACCTACACTATGATGCATTTTAATGACACAGCAACACCCCCCCCATTCTAATTGCTGCTAAAAACTTGTATAGTGACAATGAAACCAACAAATATGATGGTGACTACTTTTGGCCAAATGAAGTCAATCAAATGAATGTTAATGCACAGACAACCAGAGACCCTACCTCACTTTATATTGCTGCTACTCATGAATCAACAGAACCACTAGCTGAACACACAATGAATGATGTTAATGACACTGGGGTGTTCCCAATACACTATCGAAAGGTTAGAAGTTATCGCAAAGGGGGAAAAAAGGAGAGGAAAAAGGGGGGCAGATGGGAAAAGATATGACATCTACCATGGCCTGGGATTAGATGAAATAGAGGACCCCCACCACCCCGACCATTCAAATAAATGGTACTCAGATATGAGTGACACAGAAAAACAAGCTACGAATAAGAGCTGCTATGTTTGCTCACTCATTCCGCACGCATCAGGGATGCCCAAAACACTGGTGCCACAAGAAGTGCCCTTGTCAGACACCCAATGTTTAATTCATCTCGTATTGTGTAGGATTCAGAGCACCTTCCAGGCACACACAGTTACGATAGAGATGCTACAGAATGAGAGAACATGCACAAGCAGACGCCAAGGAGTAATTTGCGTGAAGGAACCAGTCTTCGTCATAAAAGGAACAAGATTCACAGAAAACAAATGGTATGATAAACAATCGAGTGCAAAGCTGAAGCACTCAGAGGACTCAGTGAAGAGAACTTTCAATGGGTAAAAGAAATCTGTGCCCCCGTCTGGTCCCAGCATTTTGCCAAACTAACATGGGTCACTGCACTAGAAAAGCCAATAAGGAAAGAGATACCACATGAACTATGCTTCCACAGGGAAGGAAAAGTGCCCCTGGGTGCCACCAAGCAATGCAATAAGACAATAATAATTCCAGACATGAAGAAAGGCACAAGCAATCCTCATGGACATGTATTGGGTCTGTGGCAAACAAGCATACCTGCATCTACCGGCGTCATGGAAGGGCACTTGTGCCCTAGCCACCCTACATTCGACTCTGATGGTAATCCCAGAAAGCCACATCCAAGGTGGAAAAGGAGAATCGACTGGCATATCGGCAGCAGGACAATCGGCTGGTATATCGGCTGCAGGGCAATCGGCTGACGTATCGGCAGCACCCCAACCAGTGGTAACAGAGCCTCCAGCATACGAACTGTTATCAGAAAATGACATAAAAGACCAACTCTCTCGCAAAAGGAGATCATCCAATAACATCTCCACTGAATCACCTGCTCTTCTTACTGAGATCCTGCCAAAGTATAAACTCTTCAACTCCGCAGAGACATTCTTTGCTCGCTCCTAATGCCAGGACTCCAGGCCTGAACTAACGCCAAGTGGTTACAGATAGTCCGCTGGGAGCTGATCCAACTCGCCAACGACACTGAAGAAGGGTTCAATATCATAAAAGTAGAATGACAATGCAGTACCGGTATGTCTTAGATCTCCTTAGGCAAGGGACGGCGGTGTTTGCCAAAAAATCAGTAGCGCATGTTGCACATTCGTGCCATCTGAAGATGCAGATAATGGAACACTTTCCCATGTGATCTCAGCAGTGCACTGCCTGGGAGAAAGGATGTCGAAATAAGGGGGAGTAGAACCAAGCACTTGGTTTGACAACATGTTCAGCTGGATACCGTCCTGGTTCAAAACCATGATGAAAATGTTTGTTCCTGTCATTGTCTTCATAGTGCTATTTTTATGTGTGTGCCAATTAGGTATCCGATGTTGTGCAAAATCTATGCCTAGTTCAACTATGATGATGGAAACTTGGGTCGACAGGCAACGGTAACAACTATGACAGATGCACAAATGCAAACTGGGGAACCTAACATGCCAAAATATCGCATGACAGCGGTATACCGCCAGAATGGGGACAGGGTTGACAATCTGTATCACACCACCATAAAGGAACCAAGAGAGCTGCAATGGTACAATGAAGTGTGGGAGGACCTGGATGGGGATGGAGGGATATATATGACATGTACTCCTGATGAATATGCGAGGAAAGGGCACAGTCTGAAGAGCGTATGTAGGGCATGGATGCTCATAAAAGGTACACCAGCCTGGGATGAAGCGATATCTCAAAGAGAGAACTAAAGTACGGATAGTTCATTTCTTTAGATATAACGAAAGGGGGGAATGTGTGGGAGTGAGGGGCCAGTAGGCCCCCCGTCCCGCCTTTCCTTAGTACAAACTTGGACCATGTGCCTCCAATGGCGGGGAAAGCCCCCGTTGCCCTTATGTGATGCCAGCATCGGATGGCACTTGCGTAGATGGGACTGTTGTGCAGGACACAGGGCATCCATTTTATGCCCCCTTGACTCCATCTTGGTAACTAGGCCTCACTGCGATAATACAAAAAGGCTTTTCTCCCTTTTGCAGCAATGCCCACATAGCGTACATGAACCCCACCTTCTCTCTCACTGTGTCTGGAAACCTCCGCAGCACCATTCTCATGCTTGAGTCGGAGGTAATTGCAACAATGAACAAATGTAACATCTTACTCTTCCTCTGAGGTCACTGCCCTGTGTGTGAACCGGCTTGAGCCAGGATCTGTAGCTCATCCGTCTCCACAAATCTGTCCATGCCCCTTCACGCTCGGTATTGGAAAATTACTGCCAATGTAACCCTGTGTCCTGCAAGGTATCCTCTTGATGTGCCAGATATGTGACCCCGCCACAGTGCCCACCTAGCGGGCCCCCAACTAACATTTAGACCTCTGTTGCAGTATATTGTCTCTCACTACTAACAAATGCCAACGTGCCTAGATTATTTACGAGTCCAGACCCTCGCTTCAATCAATGTTATCATGATGGTCAAAACCCTTAACCTGATGCCCCATATAAGCCACAGTTATTAATGATGTGAATGCATGAATGAAGTTTATAGGTTTACAATGATTTGTTCAAAAGAGTTGCAATGATCATTATTTAGTGCATGCCTCACAAAGATGTATTATGTTAGCTTAGTTAGTGGCAACCCTGCTTCACGGCAACCTGACCTTCACCCCTCCTGGACAATGACAACCAGTCCATGTGATGTTCACCCTCCCGCCAAAGGAGCAACCAATCCGGATGAAATGGTGCCGCCACAACTATATAGTGATATGATGACTGTCCAATCCTGCGCTGACTTAATACTCTATGTTAATTGTGTCACTTATGACGATTTTTCTCTTTAAAATGTGATGTAATTGAGATGTTTGCAGATCGCTCTCAGGCAGCAGAGTTCTTTGGATGCCAATTACATAAAAATATTTTTTAAACTCTCGCAACCTGTTCTCTTAGACTTTTTGCACATCTAAGACGGGGAGGGCTCTTACAGAAGCAACAACAATGTTACTGATTACTAAATGGATACCTTCATGAAGAAGAGGGCGGTGGGGTTTATGGAACATGTAAGTAGTTGGGTAGTATCATGAAGTAGAGGGATGGTATGGGAATGCCACTCATTACTAATGCAGTACTGGAACACATATAAGGGAGGTAGGGTAATGTAAGAGATTGTTATTGGACTAATTGGATGAGGAAGCGGGAAGTGGGGCAATTAATATAGTATGAATGTGGTAGTGGGATAAGGAATAAGGGGTGGGGTAATGCAAAGTAGAATTATGTTAGTAAAATTATAATGTAAGAGAGATTACATACATATACTTAGCTTTGAGAAATGAAGGAAGTTGCCTTTTGGATTAATATACTCTGAAGGCTTCAGGAAGTATGATGCAGAAAACATATTCAAAGTTTAAACCAAAATGTTTTATTAACTCAAATGTCAAGATGGTTGAAGGCCTAACTTGCCCTATCCTATGGTGAGATTTGCTTACCTAAAGAAACTAAGGAATGTCTGAATCAGAAAGTTCCACTTAAAAGTCTGTCTATGTCCAAAACCTATACTTGTCCTCACCACTAAAGCTAAACAATATGTAGAGATGTCAGCTATAAAAGAAATAGGGCCTCATTCCGAGTACGGCGCTAACCAATGGCGCTATTAACGCCTTGGTTGACGCCGTACCCGGAACGGCAGCGCCTTGGTGGATGGCAGAATCACCGCCCCATTCCAAGGTTGGCGGGGCGGTGATTCCCCATTCACCAAGGCCCTTCCCCATTCCCAAATGAGCCCCCTTAGGGCTCAATGGGAATGGGGAAGATGCAAATAATGGTGACCGTTCATTACGGTCACCGTTATTGGCTTGGGGGCCCCTTTGCGCCCTCGACTTTAACACCTGCTCAAAGCAGGCGTTAAAGGCAAGGGCGCAGAGGGACCTCGGAGTATGGCGGTAAGGGAATACCGCCACCGGTCTTGTTACTGGTGGCCGCTATCCCTTACCGCCATACTCGGAATGAGGCCCATAGTGTTCCAAACAGAGTTCCGAGCTTCTTCTTGGTCCTGGCTTACTTATCAGCCTGATTTGTGTAGAGTGTTCCCCCTTCTCTAATGGCTTGTCAGGAAAAGAATGATGGTCTGGAGATTTGCCCAGAGCAATGCCAGAGGTTAAGATTCATTCTAATCATGTCTTAGTTGTTGCTTCTTTGTCACCCTGAGTGGGACAGGTATGCCCGGACATGAGTCCTGTGCCTGCTGGGCAAAGAGAGCCAAGTGACTCCTCACTGATGAAGCCCAACAAGGCCTAAAATGTCTGGGAATGCTTGTTTTCTCATGCAGAAGGGACGTGACCAAGCAGTTTGTACTGGACTGACCCTTTTGGGGTGGGGCCATGCCTGATTTACATATAGTCTTTCCCCTTCTCTAATGGATTGACAGGCAAAGAATGATAGTCTGGAGCGTTTCCCAGAGCAATGCCAGACGTTAAGATTCATTCTAAACCTTCCAGCCATCACCTCTTTGTTTTTACTTACTAATCCACTCCCCTGCCCCAAGTTCAAAAGAGTTCCCCAAATGTTTTAGGATTGCTCAAGGGAGTTCCACAAACCTTTGGGTTCCCTTCCCCAAGTTCAAGACAGCTCAACAAAACCTTGGGGTTCCCTTTCCAAAGTTTAAGACAGTTCCGCAAAACCTTGGGGTTTCTTTCCCCATGTTCAAACAGTTCCACTTGTATTTGTTCTCACTCTTTCAATATTCAAAAGCAGCTCCAGGCCTCCTTTATGCTCCTTCTGGTTTCTTAACAGATCAATCAGATGGCTTTTTCCTATTTCAATTCAGCAACATCTTTGGCTTTCACAGTTGGGGTTCCCTGGTCTAGGCACAGTTGTCGGACCAATGGTCCACCCATTACAGGTTGTGCAACCAGGAATCTTAGGCTTTCTAGCCTACATATGTTCTTCTGTATTTGTAACTGTGTGATGGTTCACACTCACTTGGCTTCTCTTTGTCAGCCTCTTCGCTTTGCCACAATGTGTTCTCTCCTTTGCTGTTTTCTTTGGATTCTTGTATATAGTTGACTTTGTGGTGGTTTTCTTCCTTCAACACCTTACTTTCATGCTCTCTCTCAATCTTTCATACTTGCTTTCTTTTATGCCTCATACAATTTGTGTTTTGCTTTCAATATGTAATTTTTTAATTTCACACACACTTGCCATCAAGGCACATCTTTGCCAAAAGCCCTCCTATAGTTCTGTATTCAATTGTTGTGACTTGTGATCCACCCTTGCTTCTCCACCCCAGGTTCAGGATCCTAAAGCGATTGCCTTTCCATGGCCACCTAAGAAGAGTATCCAAGGGGAGTAGGTGTGAGAGTATCCTCAGGTTTCTCACAACACATGGGTAAAAAGAGAAGAAAGGATGCCCTGTGGCCCTCACCTGATGTCCGCAGACAAAAGGGTTTTTAGTGGACCAATCACATGTGCAAACTGGGCACTCTGCATAGTCTTTTGCAAAACCTACAGGTAAAGAAGACTGTGATGTTTGTGGACACCATGTATGTCCACGAATATTGGGAGGTTCAGCAAATCAGGAGTTCTGTTTATGGAGAAGCAGTTGGAATGGGTTGGGAAGGAAAACACATGCTTAATTTTGTCATTGCATTTCTGATTGGAGATGAATGCAAAGCAGCTTGGCATATCACCTGATCTTGTCTTTGAAAAAATGGAGGTGCTATTGTATGCCATTTGTGTAATCAAGTGGAATCAAGTGTCACCAATGTGACAACATAAAGTGAAAACATCCATAAATGATCATTGTTGATTCTGGAGGTAATATCTTAGGGTATGTTACAGCAATATCTTTGTAACTTACTACGAAAGACACATTTAGAACTCTGATGACTGTTTTTCCACAAACCACAGTGATATTTTCATGAATTACGCAAACTGTGGACATGGAAATGGAACCAACAAGGCAAGTTCCTTAATTTCTGAAAAGTATGTATATTTTTGTAACACAGCTTGCATTAGATTTTGCTAACATAATTTTACTTTGCAATGCTGCAATCTCTTTTTCCATTATCCCACAACCCATTCATAATATATTAATTGCACATTACCAGCTTCCGGATCCCAGTAGTGCAATAACAATCTTTTACATTATCCCCACATCTCTCATCCTTGTCTCAATACAAAATATCAATCATTGCCATTACCCTCAAATCCCTCTTCCTTGTCCCATTACCCAATAGTAATCCATTTCATTACCCCCACATTCCCCCACTGCACGATCATAATCATTATCATTAACCCAACATCCCTCTTCCTCATCACAGTACCAAAAAGTAAATGAAGTCATTGCATCCACTCCACTCTTCCTCATCCCAATACTAACCCATGCATTACCCCTACATCCTCACCCCAGTAAACAATAGTAATCCACATCATTGCTCCAGCAACCCTCATCCCTTTCTCTGTACCCAATATTGACCATTGTCATTACCCTGACATCTTTCTTCCTTGTCCCAGTGCCCAATATGATTCTGTATCATTACCCCTGCCTTTTTCTTCCTATTTGCAGTACCCTAACAGTAATCCATTGAGTTATCCCTACATCCCTCTTCCTCATCACAGTACCCAATAGTCATCTGTATCATTACCCCCAAACCGCTCTTCCTCATCGCAGTACCCAATAGTCATCTGTATCATTACCCCCAAACCCCTCTTGCTCATCCCATTATGCAATAGTAATCAATGCCTTTGTACCCACACCTCTATTCCTCATCACAATACCAACCCATGTCATTTCCCCCACACCCCTCTTCCTCATTCTAGTACCCAATAGTAATTAATTTGATTTACTCCATATCCCTTATTACTAGAAATGTGACCATAGTATAGCTTGAACACACAACCACCCTATACCCTTACATGTTATAGTTTCATGGGAAAGCAAATATACCCTAATTCACACTAACAATGTTATGATAGCTTGATGCTGTAATAAGTTAAACATGAAATTTTAATAAATATATATAATAAGCTATAAACAACAAATAACAAACAATTCAACACAACATAAATACGTCACTAATTACAAAAATGACAACACATCCCTGTGTACTTTCAAGCACCATTCATTAGAAGATGATACAATTCTAACTTGGATATAATTTGAACATTTTAGTAGGTACTGTTGGACATATCTAACAATCGTTAGCCTTGTTGCGGTTCCTACGGCATTGCCGTACATGTTCAAATCCCCAGTGTAGGTGTTGGGATTATCTTCAGGGTCTGACTTTTAACAAAGGTGGATGATGCATAAAATAGAACATATAGATGTATATATATTAAAAGGGGAGGGGGAGGAAGGCTTGCAAACATTCATTTAATCACCAAAAAGAGGCAAGGTCTAAATAAATAATGGTTTTACCTCTATATGGCTGTTTATCTGTGAACTACTTATATGTCAATCTGATATAGAATTAATCTGAGATTTTGTCATCAATAGCCATGATATTTTGAATGATAAGGACCTGTCAAAAATATAGAAATGGATGTTTTAAGAACCACCACTGTGGAGGCTGGAAATGGTGAATAGTATGTAGCAGTAACCATTAACCGAGTGCTCATAGTCACTTGCTCACAGATTTGGTTCATGCAGTCATATGATATGCTGTGTTATAGCGGTGAGTATGGTAAAGTGTCCTTTTTGGTTGATCTGACCCCGCAAAGTGGTCAGGAAACCATCACTGATCTCTAAATGAATTAGAGGAACTTTGAGAAGAATAGATGCACCAGCCCCAAAGAAAGGAGCTTTCCACTTGCCCTTGTGCAAGAAGTAATTATAGGGTATAAGTTAAAACTGCATACTTTATCTATTTATTTATTTTGTCATTTGTACAGCGCACTGTTAGGCAGAATTGCATGCGGTAACCTCTGGGACCACTACACACAATTAGGACTAAAGGTGTTAGCCAAAGCAACCTTTGGTATAGGTCTGTACCACACAGTTTTTGGTAGAGAGCTGAGCACCGAGGCTTATCTCAAGAGTGAATGTGAGCAGCACAAGTAATTACACAGAGGACTTTCAATCACAGTGGTTCAAGTAGACAGTTATACTCAAGGTTTCTTGGTAAAACACTTATCAATGTATTACACTTTCATTTAGAAAACATTTCACTAGAAGGGGACAACTTAATATTACATACCAATACACTTCAATACAAAACTCTAAACTCTTAACATTTTGAAACAGTTTGAGCTCCCCTCAAATAGGAGCCAAATGGCAGTTCAGTTACTTAGAAGTGAGCAAAAAGGACAAATGCAAATAGAACAGATCACATATACTTTTTAGACATTGAAAATAGTTTCAATTCACCAGAGGAGTTCAATTCAAGTCAATAGGCGAGGCCAAAGTCAATGGGTTCTGTTATGGATAGGAAAGAGCAGTTCTGGTATCAAACGGTAAAGTCTTTGCAAAAGTTCTCAGAAGTAGTTTAGGTGAAAAATAATAATTTGTGGGTTCACAAGCTGATTAGGCCTGCAAGTTGGAAAAGTTTCAAAACTTTCACCGCAAGAGTGGCTTTCTCTCAATCGGGTTGGCACTGTGCCTTAGTATGAAGAAAAAAATGCAGCTGAAG
Organism: Ambystoma mexicanum; assembly: GCF_040938575.1. Classification (NCBI taxonomy): domain Eukaryota; kingdom Metazoa; phylum Chordata; class Amphibia; order Caudata; family Ambystomatidae; genus Ambystoma; species Ambystoma mexicanum. The sequence goes on along the minus strand of NC_090941.1, from coordinate 349,529,002 downwards.
TTGTTGGTTCCTGGCAGTTCCTGCAGATCTCACTGTTCCTGAGCCTCAGTCGTGGGGACAAAGAGGGAAGGCATCGGGGGACTCCTTTACTGCATGGGATCATTGAAAAAGCAAACAAGATGGAGTCACTTCAGTTCCAGTAGCTGTAGATTCAAGCACACAAGCTGGTATCCCTCTCCCTGGTTAATCCTAAGCAGCCTTCAGAATGGTATCCAGGTGTCTTACGAGTTGATTGGTCCCACCATCTCAAAGAAAGAAGTGATCCTTGAAGGGGCTTCTCTGTCGAGATGAACTTGGTAATTCGGACCTGCAGCAGGGCTTCACCAGGCAAACCAACGGTCCAGGAGTTGCAGCAGCCGTCCTCTTCCAGCTCTTCTTCGGTTATTTCATTCCAATGGTGGACTCTGCTTTCCAGTCAAAGCGACTTCCCTTTTAAGCAGTTTTCTCCCTTTCATTCCAGCCTAACTGTCACTCACCCAGCAGGGTGGCTGTCCTTGCCGGACAGTCAGCAAGCCAATCACGGCAGAGTGCATTTGGGTCTCCTAGGAGACTAAGCACATGGAGTTTTAGGCACCTTCCTCACTTTCTGCCCACCCCAGACACTCAAACGCCAGATGCGGTCTTCAGTCCTGAAGCCCGCCAAAGGCACATGAACAAAGGAACCAAACCTAGTTTGGTGCGCCAAGACAAACACTAGAAGGACCTTTTTCCAAAAAGAAATGGCAAAAAAAGAAGACCGGGGCCTGTTTAAACAAAGGGACTTAAGGCGCCATCTTGAAAATCATGGCTCCCGTGATTTTTAGCTATCGGTGTTCAAGGTCAGGAAAAATCATGGTAGCTCATTGTAAAACCACTGACACCAACCTTTTCAATAGGAAAGGGTAGCATTTGACTGCTACATGAGTATTTAGACACAGGGGATACTATGTAACCCCTCCAGCACTCCATTGTAAGATGGTGTGCGCTCGGTCCAGGAATTTGGAAAGACTAGTAAAGTCAATTTCACTTTACATTCTCTGGGAAACAGTAGTTTATCCCAGATAAGGTATCTAAACATTTGGGAAGTCTAAAAGACATCGCTGTGTCACTGCACTGAGGGTGCTGTGTAACACACATGAACAGAGGATGCCTATGGAGTTATCTAAAACTCCATAATCAAAGAACATAAGTGAAAAACACACATCAGAATACATGAAAGAGTGGGGAAAAAAGGCTCATAATATATCCAGGTAAAAAAATCAAGTCCTCAAAATCCAGCAAAGTTGCTGGGGGTCTCTAAGGTGAAGGGAATTAGCACATTTCTGAGAATTCTCCCTAACACGCACATAACCCAGAGTCATCTAGGTGCTTTAGTTTAAGAAAATGATCACAGTAGTTACTTGCCTCAGGAAAAGTTACTGACATAGCATACTTAGATCACAGGGGTAACAGTTACAAGATACATTGTTATCTTACATGGGTTACAAGTCAGTAGCCACTGTAATAAGTTCCACACATAGCATAAGTAGTAGGTTGTAAGGAATACGGTCGGACTTGCATGGGTAATAGTTGTTAATTGTCAGTGTTACAACCGGCCATGTATTAGTCGAGGTCTTGAACGAAGAGCTAGGTTTCGAGGCTTCTCTGAAAGGACCATCTTGAAGGGTCTGTGGTCAAGGCCACAGGCATGGAGTTCCAATGTTTGGTCGCAACCAGCAGGAAGCTGGAGATACCTGCTTGTTGTCGTTTAAACCTAGGGTTGGTGACATGGCCATTGTTAATTGAGTGTGTAGGTCTGATGGATTGACCTTTCGAGACTAGGCTTGCAAGATATGCTGGTGTGCTGTTAGAGAGGCATTTGTGCATAAGTGAGAGGGTTTTGAATTTAATCCGATCTCGGATGTGAAGCCAGTTGATGTTGTGTCTGGCTATGGAGATGTCCTCATGTTTGGGAATGTTGACGGCTGCTCTGATAGTATTGTTTTGTATTATTTGTAATTTGTTAATTTTTCGGGTGCTGGAGCCAGCAAAGAGGGTGTTGTAGCATTGACTTGCCTTGTTAGGGTGAGTGAGATGTCAATGTATACACTTAAAGTTTTTACCTCCTTCACTACCGTGATTATGTTCCATCAATATTGAAGGATTTATATGGTTGAGGTAGATTATTCATTTTAGATTGGATGCCGATGATGAGTATTTCAGTTTTATTATCGTTGAGACAAAGCTTGTGCTGCGCCATCCAGGCTCGAATGGTCAGGTAGATTTTATTCAGTAAGTTGGAATCCGTGTCATAGGTTCTGGTGATATGTAACAATATTTGTGTGTCATCAAAGTAATTCGTATATGTAACACCCAGTGTGTCTAGGAGGTCAAAAAGTGGCTTCGTAAAAACATTGCAGAGTTGGGGCACTCTGCAGGAGACCGGTGCCGGAGCGGCTGCTGCTGTAGTGGAGAAAACTCTCATTGTACGGTTAGAGAGGAGTTATTCAAACCACTCTATGGCTTTGGTCGAGAAGTAGGCAGCTAGAGTGTGGTGTTGACATAGTATATTATGGCTGACCAGGTTGAACGCTGCAGATAAGTTAAGTAGAAGGAGAATCGCTAAGTCCCCCTTGTCTTTTATTTGGTCCATATGGATTTTGAGGTCTAAGAGTGTTGTTTCAGTTAGTAACCAGGGTAGAAGTCTGACTGTCGGAGGCCTAGGAAATTGTTGGATTCTAGGAATTTTTGTATCTGTAAATAGGTTACTCTGTCAAGTATATTCATCTTACCAATTACAGCATTACCCCCACTCCCGTCCTCCTTATCCTAGTACCCATTAGTAATCCATATGATAAACTCTACATCCCATTTCAGTACCTAATGGTAATCCATGTCATCACCCCTGAATCTCTCTTCCACACCCCAGTATCCAGTAGCAATCTATACCATTACTGGCACATTCCAATACCTCATCCCATTACATAATCCATAATCATAATCCTTATACCTACATCCCTATATTCCTCATCTCAGTACCCAATTTCAATCCATTTAATAACCCCACCATCCCTCTTTCTTACCATGGAACACACAAGTAATCCATATCATTACTATAACATCACTCTTCCTGGTCCCGGTACCCAATATCAACATTGTAACTACCCCAACATTTGTCTTCTTCATCCCAGTTCCCAAGGTTAATACATGTAATTACTCCTACATCCCTCTCCCTTCTCCCAGGACCCAATATTAGTCATTGACATTACCCCTTCATGATTCATCCTCATCCCAGTAACCAAAAGTAATCCATGGCATCATCCCTACATGCCTCTTCCACATCCCAGTACCCAATAAGAATCAAGGACATACAATTGACATTTGTGTGTGCTAATTGTTCCATGACATCAGTAGCACATGAGTTATGGCCGTAGAGTGCATGGATGTGCCAGGTTTTTAATATTGCTTGTGCTTCTTGAGATAGTACATCAACTCTAATACTTTTTAAAATATTGGCGTATGTGAGGTCTGCAGACTGGCACATGGTTTTTGTTAATTCTGTGTATTGGAAATGTTGCCAAAGGTTGACATTTCCTATGCTGCCAACAGTTTTATGGCAGAATTTGTGTCCTAAGGTTTTAAAAATAGGTTCACCTTTCACTGGTGTCAATCGAAGAAGATCTCTGAAAACAATAATGTGTTTTCCTCCAAAGAGCTCCTCGTAGTTTGTTTTGAGTACTTCTTGTAATCTGAGGTGATTCAAAGCCAACATTAGTTTGGAGACCATGCTCACTTCACCTATTAGTAGCATTTCCATTTGTTTTAACACTCTGCGTAGTTTCATTGTAGCTTCTGTAGAAAGTTTGTAATATTCTAATTTGTTTTGGTGTTCTACTGGAAGGAGTAGTAATAGGTGTAAAGTGGCACCACATATGTTGTAGGCAGCTAAACCTGTAGGGGCAGTTACAACAGCTGACAGTTTGTTGTTTGTCAATTGTTGAAGGAACTTTCTGATGATTATGATTTAGAATGTTTTGCCTGAACCAGCTTGACCACTGGCATATAGAAGTATAGGTTTGTAATTTTGGCAGGTACATTCTTTATTTTCATGTTGTACACCATGTGCAATTTATTTTGTTACTTCTTGAAAAATGCTACACTGCTCATTGTTCAGTTTTGATTGCAGTACAGTTAAGTCTTCTGTATCTTCTTCATAGTGACACATGGTGTTTTCTACTTCTGTCATAGCTAATTCTGCCGAATTTCCTATTAGTGGCTGTCCCAGTGGTTCTTGGCTTCCTGTTACCGAAGATTGACTACTGTCGGGAGTGTCCTTATCTAGTTGGGCCTGGAGTTCTTCTTCGTGTTGCTGTTTATTGTGCAACATTGTTTTGGACTGTGTAAAGTTTACATTGGTTGTAGTGCTTTCAATTGCTTTGAAAGCATCTTCATAGGAGTCATAGATATCTAGTAACTCCTCTTCTTTTCTCTATGGTTTAAAAAGTTGTAGCAGGGACATGTAATATAGTTCTTTATGTTGAAGGGTTTTTAATGACATTTGATATGATTAATTAAGCTTTGTTTGGTAAGTTTAACTAAGCTGCCTTTACAATGTGTCACTCTGTATCTACCTTTATTTTCATCTGGTTTTATATTATTTTTGTAGGTGAAGTTTTGGGATATGTGGTATCCAAAGTGGTACTCATGTCTGGGTAGTATGGTTCTAGTAAATTGTTTCTCAAAATGTCTTGGCGGTTGGGATCATTTATGGCTATTGTTTCTATGTCATTGTATGATTTGAGAACTCTTTTTCTAGATTTAGCAGGACCAAGACTTAGCCATACTATATGTTCAGTTTCCCATACAAAGCAGTACTGGTTAAACGGTCTGCAGCTTCATAGGAGCCATATTCTCTGTCAGAGAGCATTTATATGCCTAAACTGTACAATTTCTGATATAGTGTTTTGTCTGATGATAGGTCATCCCAGAGGTCTTGAAGCTCTGTTTTTTCTGCTTTAGTTAAGTAGACTGTAACATATTGTGCAACTGCAGTGGAATTGTCCGCAATGTACTGGACATCTATGTTTGCATTCCATAAGAAGGCAATGATTGCATTGTAATCATTGATATATTTTGCTTCTTCTGTTCTTTGTATGTAATATGTGTTCTTAGGTGATTTACCTTTAACTCTATATTTAACTAAAGACATGAAGTTGTTTACTTGACCTGTTGCTGTAACTGGTCTAGGGAAACTAAAGCAGCATTTGGTGTAGTATTTCCCTTTGTTTTTGTATTTGCGACAACAATATTTCCCACATTTGTGTCTTTGAAATTGTAAAATGTGTGCATGAAGATCACTATTTGTTGCTTCTGAAGGAATTTCACAAGTGACACATTTTTCGCTAAACTGTAAAACAGTGGCATCACGGTCTTGACCAAATTTAGGAGAATCTTTAATCCATAAAAGCACGTGGATATGTGGTGCTCCTCTGGCTTGGTTTTCTTTTCTCCAAAAGAAGTGTTGCACTTCTCCGAGGGGAGGAACAGTTTTATTACAAATAAAGTGTAGCATAGTAATGAAGCGATAATGGAAATATCTTGAAACATTAACAGGATCTAGAGAGCAAAGTTCTCCAGGTGTTAGTATATCTATTCTTGTTTTGTTTTTGTTTGATATGCCTGGGAAATCATGTAAATCTTCCCATGCATATTCAGCACAACTTAATATAACAAACAAAGTCATTGGCCCAAGGTTTCTTATCATACAACATACATCTCCGTGACGTTGGAACCAGTACTCTTTAGTACCACGCATGTTTGCTAACAGATTTGTAATGCTTGATTATAAAGCCTCATCTTGTTCTTGCACTTTGTGTAGTAATTGCCTAGCTGACATATTTTGAAAGTGCATACCGGATTTCAATGTGTGTGCAACTCTGTATCATAGAGTTGCTAGTTCATTTTCAAAGAGTAGGTGCAATATATATACCACATTTTGTCTAAATCTGGGATCTTCAGAATACATTCGTAATGAGCGGTATTCTGATGCTGATATCTGAGTGGGTCTATCATCGTACCTTCCTCCTTTCCCAGTAGAAAAGAGTAGAGGAAAAGCATGTGCTTCTATACTTTTTTCCCATAAACTGATTGGTGATCCTTTGGTTTGCCGCATTTGGTACATTTGTAGTGCATCATCTATGGTGTCTTTAGAGTGTAATGGATGAATTGTAAAAAGGTCTAAAATATTGGATACTGTAGCAAGATGTAGAAGTTCAAATTGACCAGTTTCTGGTGACTCTTGAATTATTTCAGTGGTTTCCCTCAGGTTTTCTTCAATATTAATTTCTTTGTAATATTCATTATTGTCTTTTAGATATTGCAAGGCGTGTTTAACTTTATGTAAGTCTACGAGCTGTTGCCAATTTTTTTTTTGTCTTTTGTAGGTACACCATTTACTAAGACAATTAAAGATTGCGCTATTGGATGTTGCACTCCTAGAGTGTGTACATTTTCTTTCAGATCTAATGGTAAATAAACTACTTTGCCACAAATGCCTTTCACTAATTCTGATGGAGGTAATTTTGCTGTTTTTGGTTGAAGGCGTATTATTGCTTGAAATGGATGCACTGTTTGAATTATGATGTTCTCATATAAATTGAGTTGTTGCAAGGGTTTTGTTAGTGGGAATAATTCCAAGTTATTTGTGATAGCACTTGAAGGAGTTTGGTTGTTGTCAAGTTTTGCAGTGCAGTAAATGCAATTTATTACGGGGTCATTTATTTCGTATTTGTTTTCTGCTATACGGTAAAGAGCTCATTCAAACCATTTGGAATCTTCATTGCCTTCTGTTTTGCATGTTACTTCAGCGGATGTACTTTTACATTTTTGTATTTATTTTCTGTATGTGTGTAGTAGAAGGTTGCCATTTGTAGAATTGTTCCTAGTCTGTTGTAAAGTTATTGCATTTTGTAAGTGGCTTTCACTTCCAAAATATTTTTTCTGGATATGCTCTATTTCTTCGAGTAGGTCTTTGGCTGTACCATGTAGAAGATTGTTATTTAAATTTCCTAGTGCTAAAGCTGGACTTTCAGCATAGTACAGTTTATGGACTAGATTTCTTATAGTTGAATTATGTGTTTATATCATTTTGATATGATGGAAGGTGCTTTTGCAATTAGGTCCTGAAATGCAGGCTAATGAATGTCCTTGTAGTCCTGTGTGTCTGCGCACTGGACAGGTATTCATATTTTGTAGAAGTTTTATTTTGAATTTGTCTTTGCCTTTTACATATTGGTTGAGGAACTGGCGTAACGATTTGAAAGATTTTTTGGCAATGTTACACATTGATGTGCACTGCCATTTGTACACTTGATGTTTTGGTTCAGTCGGATGGAGAGGTGATACTGAGTTTTCTGGGGATATTTTTGTAAGCAGCATTTCTTGTTCCATTATGGTATTATTAAGTTTTCCATACCCTCGTCCACTGGTATGTATAGCAATTGTGGGGTTTTTTTGTATGCTTTTTCATTGAAATATGGTTCTGTGCTCGTGGTATGACTCCATTCACCTCCACAGATATTTAAGAAGTTATTTTTGTTGACATTACATTCATTGAGAAGCCTTTTTTGTAATTTAGTAGTTAGTTTTGTTAGTGGTTTCATTCTGTTTAACACTAAAATAAATAACTTCATTTTGAGAAGGATTGCACTGTCTATGAGAGCTTCTAAGATCAATTTTCTACGGTAGGTTTTAACGGTTGTGCATGATTTCTCTCCTGTTTTTTATAAGGTTCTGAAGGACACTGTGGCAGACAATCATTTGTAAAATCCTTTTTTGGTATGGTTACTTGCCACTACATCAAGATTTTAGGGGCAGTGTTAGCAGTAGTGATAGCTGAATTCTTGTTAATCACGTTTTGTTACGTTTTACATTTTGAAAGAGGAGGCACAGTTTTTGTACTGGGAGCATGTTTTGTTTCACTTAATGACTCTATTAGATCTTTTGTTGAACTTTTTGTACAAATTCCGCTAGAGATGGATGCTTATTTTGGACATTTTTATTTTCATTTGCTCTACTTCTGCGTTGCTTTCTACGGACTTGCTTTTTGGTAAGCATTCTTTGGGGTCTCTTGGAAAAAAAAAGAAAGTTTGGGTTGGGCTGTTCTGCAATGAATGTGTGCTGTGTGCATGAGTGTCTGAGTATGATGGTAAGGATGTATGTGGAGGTTTGTGATTGTGCAATGGGCACCTAAAACTAGTTGGGAAGGCTATTCTTGTATTTGTGTTTTACTATACTGGGATTCCGATGACAATACGCCTTGGTGCAAAGCGCTCTATAAATAAATAAATAAATAAATACAAAGTAAGCTAGTGGTGAGGAGAAGCACTAATACTAAATCTAATGGTATAGAATTAAAACAGTTCTTTGTTTTGCAATAATAATATTATAGGGGCTGATTTATATTTCTGCACCGAAAAACTGGGATTTCTGTGCCATTCTGCCCGCAAATCCCTGTTTCACATATGAGGATTTGTGGCCAGAATGGTGCACAAATCCCAGTTTTTTGGCGCACAAATTCCATGAATGAACCACACAGTGTGTTTGAGTAACAGTTAGAACATTATGGTAGTATTGTACTTACTTTTTTTGTTTGGAACGAGCAGGTTTCTTCTGAGTTGTTTGTGCTTCACATGCTGCTGCTTTTCAGGAGAGTGGTCTTCAATACAATTGTAAAATAAAGAAGTTTGTAATTTTGTATGTTTATACCACTGTTGTTAATTTATACGTTGATTTTTATGTTTTTGTAGTAGTATTGTTGTTTGATAACTGAACATAGTGTGTGCATGCAGTTTCCTTGGACTATGTGCAGCCTTTATATTTTACTTACAATCTGTTAGTTCAACATGCTTTGCAAACGAGTATAATACTAAGCGTATGAAACTCATTTGGTCGCTTAAGGCTGTGATATTGGATGTTAGAAGATAGAAGAAATAATCATATACTTTTTTCTAATTTTATAGGGTAAAAGGCAGAAACTGTATAGTAAAGCAGAGAATGTATGCATTTGTAAACGTGTGGGTAATAAAGCAGAAGGATATGATATACAGGCAGTGGTGTTATTTCAGCTGGGAGCTTTTTAATGATAGTGTATGTTTGTGTGAGTGTATAAACATGCATGGACTTATCCTGGCTGTGTGTAATTTTATAATACACTACTAAGTGTTTTTCTTCAATTATACTGTTATTTCTCCCATCTTTTAATATTATAATTTTTTAGATAGCTGTGTGTGTAAAAAAATAATTTAGATAGCAGACAGGTTTGGAAGTGACAGTTGATTATAGCAGATGAGAAAAATAATAGTAAGTTCATTTTATAGGTTGTACAGGTTAAATGGCAATTATTCTGTTTATATGCATTTATAAGTACATGTACTCTGCATAAAATATGCATACCTGTAGTTTGTATTCATGCATGTGTATATGTACGCAGCTGCAAGTAGACATCTTCGAAACTTGTACAGTAGTTTTTGTTGTAGCTGCTTTTCAATGATATAAGGCTTGTACTCAGAGTGATTGACAGTACATTTGAAGTGCTGAATTCTGATGATGCAGTTAGATGTAGAGGTCTTGAATGTGATTGGTGGATGGTTGTGCGACTGCTTAGCTGTATCCAATGAAGGAATGGCACAGAGAGTGACGTGGAAAGGGTAGAAGGACTGTCTAAGAGTTACTCGGTCTGTGGACATTGTGGCTGTCCATGGACAGGGCATGCTACATCCAGGGTTTTCCAGCAAATCCAGCATGGAAAGGGGACTGTAGGGATTAGCCAATCAGGTGTTCAGGTTGTGCATTTGTGTTGAAAGAGCCTGTGTGTAGTGAAGATGGCAGAGGTGGAGAAAGTCAGGGTGTTGGTGGTTGGAGATATGTTTGTGCATGGTTTACAGCAGTATGCTCAATGCAGGCATGTGACAAACAATCTTGATGTTAAAGGAGTGGAGGTAGTGTGGAGCACTGTGCCTGATTGCAATGTACAGGGAATTGTACACGTTTATGAAGATATGGGCAGGATGAACAGTCCCTGTGTGATAGTTTTACACTGTGGTGCTTTGCATTTGGGCTATGTCAGTGCCCCTACTTTGTTGGCAGATTTGGAACACTTGGTTCAAGCAGTAATGAACATCTTTCCAAGTAACAAAGTTATTTTTTTCTGTATTAGTACGTAGGGCAATATGGGACAATAGTTCTGTTTTTTGTCCTCAGCAAAACATTGCTAGGTGTGCAACCAACCGAGGCATGTGTGCTTTCATGTTTAGAACTGGTATGTTCTTCTGTAATAATGAGAATATTGATTCCAGTAATGCTGTTTATTTTAAAGAAGATGGTATTTCTTTATCTTTTATGGGGAATGCCATGCTGTTTTGGAATGTAAGGGTTGTTTTGGAGAAGGTTATGTGAAGATTTTAGGAGTAGAATAAGAAAAAAAAGAAAAAAATAATACAAAATAATAGGTGTCTGTAAAGCATCTGCAAAAAACCCAAAAATGACGGCTCTTTTCAGAGCCAACCTCAAAGGGGAAATGGGGCACAGTATTTAAATTTAAATTCACCATGCTCAGATTTTCGATATGTCTGCAGACAGGTATGAAAATGAGAAAGAGTAGAGCAAAGGATTGGTCAATAAAGTTTACTGGGTGTGTTGTGTAAGGAGAGAGTTTGTCAGAAAGTTTTTTTTTTTTTTTTCCTGAGACTAGAACAGATAGCTATGACTGTGTGTTTTAGAAAACAGATTATCTGGATTTTGGGAGACTTATGGATACATTGGCTGGAGGTGCATGCAGAACACTGTGGAGTAGATGCAGATCTTGGATTCCTTCATGTGGAAGTGCACTGGCATGGAGTGCGTGGAATGAAGTGGCTGGACTTGGTACCTCTCTGTGCTACTTTGGAGACAGAGCATCATCCAGACATAATTATAATTCATTGTCGAGGGAACAGTTTAGGAGATGTGTCTAGAATTGCTTTGCAATTTGCAATGAAAGAAGGACTTGGTAAGGTCATGGACATGTTTCCAAATTCCAAAGTAATTTTTTCTCATAATGCACGAAGACGAATGTGGTGGAATTCTTCTTTATTTGGTCCACAAATGAAGAAAGCGAGGTGCAATGTCAATAAGGCTGTTTGTGCCCTTTTAAGAGATGTTGGCATGTCCTCTTTTCACAATGAAAATATAATATGTTTCGTAGCACATACATACATTTTTCGCATAGATGGAGTCCATCTTACTTATGCTGCTAATCAGATTTTTCTGATAAATGTACAAAATGCATTGCAACCTTTTTTGGAATTACAGCCATCCATTTTGCAGTAGGTGTTGACCATTTGAAGTTTTTCAAACACAAGAAAACCACCACCAAAAGGCTCTTTTCAGAGCCACCACTTCCTCCCATTGAAAAGTGCAATGGTTATGATAGGGCAGCACCCCAAAAAATCATGGCCCTGCACTATTAATTCGTCAATTCTATTTTTAAACTCTGAAAGGCGGCTCTGAGAAGAGCCTTTTTTTTTTTGGTTTTTGTTGTTTTAGATTTGTTTTTGTTTTTTACACACGACACACAAGGAAAGGATGGGAAAGCAGGGTAATGAAGGGAGACCAACCACAGGGATAAGAAAGGGCAGGTGGCGAGAGGAAGAGAGGTAGGGTGGGCCTTATTCAGGTAATGGGCATACCTTCTTGTGCTCCTTGATCGCAGTCTCGAAAGCACTCCGAAGATTCTCCCCCTGCAGAGTACTGCATCGCAGTACATACACAATATTGTGACCCTCGAAAGGGAAGGGTCAACAGCATCATGAATGGCCTGTGAGGCAACTGAAAGGATGCGCTGTTCCACAGGAGTGTCTCTTGTGGTGACAGGAGCGGAAACGGAGGATGTTGTAGAGGAACTCAACCTACTACGTTTATCACAAGGTACAACCTTGCGAATGGCCCCACCATGGACCGACTTTAGGTGTTGCCTCATTGATGTTGTACCAAAGCTGTATGAACCAGGCCTCCCATGACTCAGCACCATGTGGCACTAATTGCAGGTGACCTTATTCGCACATGCTTTTGGCACTCCACAAAGAGTGGTAAACAACCACCACACCAAAGACTCATGGCGAGTGCTGGTAGTAGGGACTTCCACTACCTCATCCCCTTCATCCTCTTCATCTGCCTCCACTACATCCTCACGCCCGTTCCCCTCTGCAGGCCCTTGGGGAGGTGGTAGTGATGGAGGGGTTGGGGGTGGTGCTGAGGTAGAAGCAGCACCAGCTGGAATAACAGCAGCCATGGATGCCATCAGGTTTGATGATGCAACAGCAAAGGCAGTAAAAGCAGGTCAATTTTCAATTGAAGGAAGACAGAATAAAGATGAGCTCTAGTGTGTGGCCTTTGATAGGGGTGCTGGTACGCGCTTTGTGGACACCCGTGCTGTTCGCGGACAGATCAAACACCCAAAAAAGGCTCAAAAAGTTCCAAAAAGTATGTACAAGGCCAGGGACATTGTCTGGGACATGTGCAATGGGGAATGTGTAATGTAAAATACTTTGGATTGTCCAAAAAAGTACTTTTAAAATGTTTGTGACCCCAAAAAGTATCCGCAAATCAGGACACACACTCAGCGTGGGTGCGGTCACATGACAACATCGCAAATACGTGCGCGAATGGGAAGGGTGTCCGCAGGACACCAAATGCGCAGGAACGGTTGTGCGCATGCGCGCAGGTGTTCTACAAACAGTGTTTGGGTCCTCAAACTAATTTAAAGTTTGACACACATGAGACAGACAGTTACGGACATGCGCGTTGTTCGTGGGACCAATGGGTGTAGTGCGCATGTGCGTAGATGTTCTACGGACAGTACAGATAGATATGGTGTCCTTAGGGCACCTCCATTTTGGTTAATTGCGGACATTCCAGACACTGAGTGTGTTCTAAGAACAGTTCCATCTTGCTTGCGGACAATATGGACAGGTATAGTGTCCTTAGGACACCTCCATTTTGGTCAATTGCGGACATTCCGGACAACCGAGTATGTTCTAAGAATAGTTCTGTTTTGCTTACGGACAGGTACAGTGTTCTTAGAACACCTCCATTTTGGTTAATTGCGGACATTCCGGACACCAAGTGTGTTCTAAGAACAGTTCCATTTTGCTTGTGGACAGTACGGACAGGGCTAGTGTCCTTAGGACACCCCCATTTTGGTTAAGTGCGGACATAACGGACACCCGTGCTGTCCGTGGACACCCTAACTGCCTTGTTTTTAAAAAAAAAAGACACAAAGGACTAAATTAAAACACACATCCTATTTTTTTTAATTATATACAGATATAAAATGTATGAAAGAGAGGGGGAAGCAGAAAATAACACAAATACAGGGGAATTAGGGGTTTGGAGAGGATGAATGGCAGGGGGTGAAGGGATGGAAGTCTCAATATAACGTTTTTCTAGGTACTGAGGGTTTGGGGATAGATGACTGGGACATGGAGAGGGGGAACAGGTGCATGTGGGACATTGATATTTATTTTTCTCTTTTATGTGGTCCTTCACAAAATGTTTTAAAAGATTGAAATTTTCCATAAGCATATCCATTTTTTATTCCATATGCTGTAGAGTATTTTCCAATGCCTCTTTTGCTATATTATTTTCAATGTTTGTATGGTCTGTTAAAAAATATATATATGTTAAGAACACATAAAGTAATGATTATTGATTGGCTTATATAGCAAAGTGTCTACTATTAGTATCACTGTCTTCAGTCATTTGCTCATGTGGGAAATTTTCTTCAAGCCATTCCAAAGTACTGGACATTTCTGTGTGAAAACAAATGCATCACTTTTAGTGTACCTAATACAGACAGTTTAGAAATATATAAGAAAAATGAAGTGTACTTACTAGTTTCTAGTAAGTTTTGTTGTTACTGTTGTATAGGTCTGCTGTTGCTTCTTGCTGTGCAGTTTCTGTGAGGTAATTATGTTGCAGGCATATCTTTTTTGTTTTGGTATATTCCATTTTACTACATATGCTATTTAAATGGACCGTTGATGTGTTACATATAAAGGTTCCACTTCTTATTTATTATTACATATAATGTGTTTATGTGCTGCTTTTTGAACTTGTTCAGTGTTTATATTGTATGATAGAACAATTTAAGATACCCCCTGAGTTTTTGGGTAGAGTTGATGTTGTCCGTGATCATCCACGGATATAGGCACAGTCCACGGATATCAAAATCACTAGCAGGGGGTTCAGTCTATTCTATGTTACATGTATATAAAGTAAGGGAATCCTAGTAATCATCTATCAAATTCACCCTATGCATATGTATATTCAGTAAAAAAAAAGTTTGATAAAGGGAGGTTATGGTGAAGTTTCACTATTAAAAACCTATGAAATTCAGTAAAAAAAACTTTGTTAAAGGGACGTTATAGATATTTCTAAAATATTACATATTTTATTTTAAATGTTATCCTCTAATAAATACTCCAAATTAATGTTCTACAAGTACTCACATCATACATGTGCACATGTCTATTGTTATATGTCGTATACTGAAATAACATATGTACCAAGAGACCCAAAAATACTTTAAAACACATGAGTGATAGCATGTCTGATGTCATCAGGCATGTCATACATGATGTAATTAGTGATGTCATCAGTGATCCAATTTACGATTTCATCATTGTGGTCCTACACTGCATAGCATGGGGCAAGAAGTTAAGGAGGCTTTTCCTGAATTGTCTTCCAAATTTCAAGCGTGTTGTTGAGATGTTTTCACCTTAACGTCTATTTAACTGAGGTTTTTTCATTGAATTTGAAAGGTTTTGTTGAGTTCTATTGTTCATCTTTACTGTTTTCAAATTAAATGTGTGTTAAGTGAATTTCAAAAGCGTTTTGTTGCTGTGTATTTTTCACACTAAATCTGATCACCATAACTCCTAACTAAAGTTGTTTTTAACAAATATATATATAACAACTATAATATAACAAAAAGTGTTTTGTTATATTATAGTTTCTTGGGGGACCACTAGCCATGGGAATCCGCATAAATGATCGAATACAAAATAAAAATGAGGAAGAAATGACTGAACTCTTTTACCCCTTTTTTCAAAGTTTTGGGTTGTTTATATTCAAATATGGTTGTGTGGTTGGGCCAGGGTATTAGTAAAGGAAGGGGGATGAGGAGGAGGGGTGCCCACGCCCCCGCTTTATTAGAGCAAAAATAAATGTGGTCATGTCTACTTTCGATTTTTTTTAATTTGGTCATTTCATGGTAAACCCTAGCCATGGCCTTCAGCCAAAGCCAGTGGCCACTGTACACATCGCACAAATAGATTTATTTAGGGGCCACTAGCTATTTGCTTCGGTCATGACTAATGTGCACAGCCTATGGCCATGGCCACTTTACATGTTCCAGCAATAGGTTTTTTCAGACCAATTAGCCAGAGCCTCTTGCCTTGGCCACTGCACATTTTGAACCAACAACTTTCTGTGGGGCCACTATCCCATAACCTTTGGCATTGACCATTGGCCAACGCCCTTGGCCCTGGCCACTGCACATGTTGCTCCAATAGGTTTCTTTAGGGTCCACTAGCCATGACCTTTGGGCTGTGACCACTTTATGTGTTGCATCAATAGGTTTCTTTGGGGCTCACTACTCAGCAATTTGGAAGTTGGTGCAGCATGTGAAACTAAGTTAGATTAATACTGAGTGGCATGTCAGCCACGATATGAACACATGACTCAATTTAATTTTAAAAGAATGCATGACATTACTAGTGGAAATTATAGCAGAACCAGTTCTTTATATCTAGGTATTAATTTTTATTTTTTTTATTTTTTATTTATAAAGCTTGCAAACACCCCCTAGGCATTGAGGCGCTGTTACAGGTAATGGGCTTAGTTACATGAGGCAGACTTTGTGGAATCATTGCAAACATCACACATCATACATATAGTGCAGGCAGGCATAGTGAAAACATT
Organism: Ambystoma mexicanum; assembly: GCF_040938575.1. Classification (NCBI taxonomy): domain Eukaryota; kingdom Metazoa; phylum Chordata; class Amphibia; order Caudata; family Ambystomatidae; genus Ambystoma; species Ambystoma mexicanum. Next base: position 349,513,024 of record NC_090941.1, on the reverse strand, counting down.
GTATACAGATAGCACATAGGTAGGTTGCTAATAGATGTTAATAGATCTTATTGACTTAATGCAAATTGTGTGCAATTACATGATGACATCATGATTCTCCTTTTTCAAAGCAATGAATCAAGATAATGAGTACTTGAAAAACAATTACTATGTGGTAATAAGTAATGCTCTTAAACCTCAGCAAGAAGTGACTGTGAGTATATGGCGTTTATATCAAGAACACTGTCCTGAAGAAAGTGGGTATCAGTAATTATTTCCCACTGAAACCGGTCGGACTTACCAGCAATTTTGAAGATGGTGCAGTATGTGAAACTAAGAATCATATTTCAAGATTATTAGTACTTGAAAAACAATTAATACGTAATGCCCATGAGCCTCAGGAAGAAGTCACCATGAGTATACCACATTTATATCAAGAAAACTGACCTGAAGAAAATGGGTATAAGTAATTATTTACCACTGAAACTGATTGGCAATTTAGCTGTAGCAATGGCACTTAGCTGACTGCCACTATCAACAGCTTACTTTGATCTCCGAGAGACAAAGGAACCAAGCTCTCTGCTATTGATCAAGTTGGTCTTCACATTTTTATCATTTTAGTGGTTTGATTAATTACATTTTGAAATATGACAACTCTGTTTTGTAACATAACAGTATGCACAACATTCTTACTTACAAAGTACATTGTATTTTGCCCTTGTTTCTTTAAATGTAGTGTACAGTGCCCAATTGTAGGTGCATACAGAGATTATTACAATGAAGAGTACTATATAAGCATCACATACTTTGTACAGTAATCTGTTATATTGCAGTAAAAATGCATGATTTATTTTAAAAAGGAATGATTACAAATATTAGCAATACAATTTCCCTGTCTACAATGACATTTTTATTTTCCAATCTTAATTTTTATGCAAATGATTTGTTTTTTAATATTAAACAAACTTTGAATTTTTAGATTATATACATTACAATGCTCGTGGGCACACACTTTATATTATATGTTATCTTTTCGATAAAACATTTCATTTAGAAAATAATGGGCCTCATTACAAGTTAGCCGGTCCGGAATCAACGGTGGCGGTAAACCCGCCGCTACCGTTGTTTCCGGACTGGCTGATTCTGAGTTCTGCAGGTGGGTGATGTCACTCCTGCCAGGTCTGGGACTCCATGGGAATGGGGATTTACGGAATTCCGCCTCTAGAATTACCGGGTCACCGGGGTTGTAATGCCCCAGTGTTTCCGGCAATCACGGAAGTGTGGAATGGTAATATGGGTCTGGCGGCAGCCTGCTGGTTTTTCCGGCACGGCAACCACCAGACTCGTAATGAGGCCCAATGTTTTCAATTAATGTAATTATATTAAGAATTGTAAATTTATTTAACATGATTCTATTTCTATCTATTCTTTTTTACTTTACTAGTACATACAATTATGTTATTATGTTTGGAATAGGACATTTGATCTGAAAGCGGATAAGCATTATCACTTCACTGCTGGATTGATTTATGGTGTGTTGCATGAAATTAGTGTTTTGCCCACATTTTTTGTGTCGAGCTCACTAGCCATGAGCTGTGGCCATGCCTGTCAACCGTGGCCACTGTACATGTTACAACAATAATTTTCTTTGGGGACCACTTGCTATGGCTTTCGGCTGTGGCAACTGCACATGTTGAACTAATAGGTTTCTTTGGGGCCCACTGGCCATGACCTTTATCCTTGATGACTGTACATATTGCACCAATAGGTTTCTTTGGTGGCCATGGTAGTGGTATGTATCATATCGAGCAGCCAACGCCATGTCCAGATAACCTCGACGTAGGACGAACAAAGACAGTTGGCATGTACATTTTACATGGCTCACCAATTCCCCCGTGTCATCGGGGCCATTCACTGCACACATGTCACAGTATATACCCCCTCCAGGCCAATGCGTTTATGTAACGGAACCAGCACCACTGGCACTACATCAACCTACAACTGGTTTGCAATGCCAGTGGGCTATTCATGGATGTGTACACAGTGGCGTAACACAAAATGTGGGGGCCCCCCTGCGAGCCATGCTGAGGGGGCCTCCCCAACACAGCAACAAATCACAAGTCGACTCTGGGTCGGCCTAGATTATCACACTTGCGCAATACCCACAAATGTGCTGATGAAGGGGTATGCCACACATGCTACGTATGCTGATGAAGAAATGTGCCCAGATGCCTTTGGGCCAGGCGCGCAATACAAATAAACTAAATACAAATACAAATACACACTGCACTAGGAGAAAGATATACATATTTGTATTAATGCATATAAAGCACATTTTCTGAGAAAAATTGGCTAAAAAGCCAGTGGATTTGCAATGGTTTTGTATGGTAACACCAATCTAATACACACAAGTCAACAACAGTGCACAGGAAGATTAATGCTTTGCTATTAAAAAGGCCATGCCACAATGAAAACATGTCCATCTGGCTGCACAATGTAGACCAGTGTAATAACATAACAGTAAAGCATGCCAGGCCACCTCTAGACATACCTTTAGACATACCTAGACTGGTTGCACCAAAATGCCAGTCGAAGCAATAACACTCCTCAAGAAGAGAACACACATTGAAGCCTGCATCTCTGTGGCCTCTAACAACACGGCCAAACTCTTTAAAATCTTTAAGTAACTGGTCAATCCTGTTGCAGTCTTTACCTCTCCTGTTCCCTCCCAGACCCTCTGTATGGCTCAGTTCTCTCACTTCTCTGCTAAAACTCAGGACATCCAGTCCCACATCTCCTTTTCCTCTTCCTCTTCCTCTCTTGGCCCCCCATTGGCCAGCTCGACTTCTCTTCCTCCTTTCTCCTCTCTCTCTCTGACAATAACTGATGAGGATTCTAGACAAGTCCGATCTATGAAAGAACATGTTGTCCAAACAGGTGCTCCCCTGCTCCTCTAGAACCATGAAGGACCATATTGACACCCTCGCTCCGGCCTTGGACGATTTCTTTAATCACTCTTTCACCACTGGAATGTTCCCCTCCCCCCTTAAGCTCTCCCTTGTGCACCCACTCCTCAAGAAGCTGTCTGCCTTTCCTGCCTGCCTGGCAAACTGTCACCCATATCCATCACCTCTTTCCTGGGAAAACTGTTGGAAAAACTTCTCATCTTCCAGCTTCCTCTCCACACTGAATGTGTTGGTTGTCTCCATGACCATCAGTCTGGCTTCAGAGCTGCCAGAGGCATGGAAACTGTTCTCCTGAACGCCTGTGAAGATTTGCTCTCTAACCTTGATTACAGCATTCCTTCTGTCCTCATCCTGCTTGATATTTCCTCTGTTTTCGACACGGTTAACCACGTCATCCTGATTAGTTAACTCCATGAGAACCTGGACATCATGGATCAGGCCCTTGAGTGGTAGACCTCCTTCCTCTTGGACTGCCGCTCCCATGTGCAACTTGGTCCCTTTCTCTCTACCACATATCTGTATACCTGTGCCGTTCCCCAGGGCTCCATCCTCTCACCCTGGCTTTTCAACCTCTTCTTGGCCCATTTGGCCCACCTGATCTCTACCTTCTCCTCTTATGCAGATGACACTCAGCATTCCTTCAGGCTCCCTTCAGACTCCTCTCTTCTCTCTCTCATTCCCGACTGTCTATCCGCGATTCAGGATTGGTGCGCATCCCGCGATCTCTCCCTAAATGCCAGTAAAATTGAGATCCTTCTCATTGGGATCCCTGCCCCTACTTTCCATCTCGCACTCTCTCTGCCCACCTTGGGCCCTCTTCCTTCGCCTTTCTGCGAGTCAAACAACTTGGTTGGCATCTTTGACTCCACTCTCTCTTTCTCTCCTCACATCTCAGACATCACCAAAACATCCCTCTACCAGCTGCTCCTCCTCAAAGGGACTGTTCCCTTTCTCACTTTCCCCCAGAAGTTCACTGTCTCCAGAGCCCTGGTTCTCTCTAGGCTTGACTACTGAAACAGCCTCTTTCTCAAACTGCCTTCCTCTATTCTCTGCCCTCTGCAACTAATCCAGAACAGGACTGCAAAACTTATCCTTGGCCTAAAGCCCAGAGATCATATCTCTCCAGCCCTGAAATCTCTCCACTGGCTCCCGGATGCTGCAAGGTTCAAGTTCAAGATCCTTTGCATTGTCCACAAAGATTCTGGTCCTGCTCTCTTCCAAATTACCTTCCTTCTCAAGTCCTTCGCTCAGCTACCTCCAGGATTACACATGTCCCCAGACAGAGTGTGGGGGGGGTGGATCTCACTCCTATGCAAGTGCCTCCGGCTGGAAAAGCCTCCCTGCCCCTCACAAACTTCAGCCGGACCACCTGAAGATCTGGAAGCAGCTCAAAAATGTACTCTTCTCCTCTGCTTTCTTTTGCTCCCTCCCCTCCTGGCCTACCTGACCTACCTGTCTGCTGTACCAACTGGTTGCTGGGCTACCCTCACTATGTCAGACTTTTTCTTGATCAGTCACCCCTGCACTGCCTCTGGACCTACCATGCAATTAGGATCTGTAACTGTAACCCTACGGTCCCTTGTTATCCTTGCACTTCCCAGAGCTGCACTGCCCTGGCTGCACTTGCTCAAAGAATTGCTGCCCTTTTTTCCCTCCCTTCTCCCTTGCACTTCCCCCTCCCTTTCCCCTTACATTTCTCATTCTCACACCTGCACGGTCTGAATGACACAAAGCCTAGTAAGATCGTGTATCTTCCCTCCCAAATCTTGTCGCACCTAGAAACTCTTGTGTACAGGCGCGTTATAAATGACTTATATCATTTTATCACAGATGCCCAGAAAAATATACAATGTCCCAGTAAGAAACAACTAGTCTGGCAGAACCCAAATGCCAGTCTATCTTCTCTCTAATTTTGATTCCAGCTCTCCCTCTGTCCTCATCCTCCTTGACCTTTCCTCTGCTTTTGATACAGTCAATCATGCCACCCTGATCAATCGACTCTGTGAGAACCTGGGAATCACAGATCAGGCCCTGGAATGGCTGACCTCTTTCCTCCTGGATAACCCTCCCATGTCCAACTTGGGTCCTTTCTCTCCTCCTCCTAGCTCTCCACATGTGGTGTCCCTAAAGGCTCTATCCTCTCATGCTGGCTCTTCAATGTCTATCTGGCCCCGTTGGCCCATCTAATCTCCAATATCCTTGGCCTCAAGCCCAGGGACCGCATATCTCCTACCCTGAAATCTCTCCATTGGCTCATGGTGGATGCAAGGATCAAGTTCAAGACCCTCCCTCTGCATTGTCCATAAGGCTTTCTGGGGCCATGACCCACAATATATCCAACTCTGCCTAAGTATCTTCCTTCTAGAGCACTTTGCTCAGCAACCTCTAACTCTCTAAGGGTCAGATGCTTCTCCAAGCAGAGAGTGGGGGTAGATCTCACACTTCTGCAGGTGCCTCCCTCTGGAACGGCCTCCCTGCCCCTCTCAAAATTGAGCCGTACCACCTGAAGTTCCGGAATCACTCAAGACCTTACTTTTCTCCTCTGCCGTCTCTCTCTTGCTTCCTTGCTAACTTACCTGTCTGTGGTGCTGACTGATTGCTGGGTATTCTTAGAGTCTCACTGGGTACCAGGCTCCTCCATAACCAGTCTTCCTTGCACTGCCTACCAGAATACCACGCACTTAGGGGCTGTAACTATAACCCCTACAGGCCCCCGGCCTCCTTGCTTTTAGCTAGAGCAGCACAGCCCTGGCTGCACTTACTCAGAGACATGAGCCCCCATTGCACTTCTCCTTACCTTTCCCCTGCACTTCCCCCTCTCCCTTCCTCATGCACTTCTCATTTCACACATGTACAATACCAGTGTCACAAGGCCTAGTAGGATCATTTGTCTTGTCTCCCCTTTGTCTCCCCTCCTTTGCCTTGTTGCACATAAAAACACATGGGTACAGGTGCATTACAAATATCATATCATATCATTCTTCCCCTAACAAGCATGAACAGGTGGGCAGGTCCCCTGGACTATATTTTGGTTATGGTGAGCGTGGAAGAATGACAATGAGTTGGCCTGTTAGGTGAATGGATGGTGGGCAAGCTAGCTGTTATGGAATGCCTGGCCAGACATGCCATTGTGGCAGAAAGGATCATGGTCATGAGAGGAATGATGGGTTACAATTTGAGTGGTTTGATTGACATGCATGGCAGGGATTGTTGAGGGTATGTCATCCCGTATTTGGTCTGATTTGTCTTAACATGACCTACCTGAAATCAGCTGTATGTTAGTCCATGGAGGTAGTGAAAAAGCACAGAAGATTTATGGCACAGGGATTCCTCCTTATCGCCTGAGCAAGGAGAATGCAGATGTCGGCAGAGCACAGTCAGTGGTTTGGCAGATAATAGCAGTAATCCACTTAAGGCATAATGCCCATCACTGGGTCAGATATCATAGGTGGATTGTTGTTGACTGTTGATTTCTTTCCTGATGCTTATACATCAAACAGTGCTGGGTACCCTCTAATATGATGATGTCCACAGTCAGCCACCACACCTCGTAAATGCCCTGTGTGGCCCATCGTGTCTGGATGCATCACCTATATGCTTAAACCGTGGGTTCTGGTTGTGTCAAATGTAGTGGTGAGTGTGTGATTGTGAGAAATGAATACTGCCTCGCAGGAGTACCAGGATGATTAATGGCTATGCCGCTTCCTACTCAGCTCACACACTTCTACACAACAACAGTGGCCCCAATCAAAAAGGTGAAACAGGCACAAGTATAGATATACCTCTTTCACCTTTTGTGGTAATGTGGGCCATGGGCAGGCTATAATCTTTAGAGTGGTGTGAATGTGAAACAGTAGAAGCCCAAACAGCAATAGTATAATAGCCCAAAAGAAAGGAATGTCCAATATAGGTTCTATATATATATATATATATGCTTTTATTAAACACACCAACATGCCATACAACTGTATTACAACACACTAACGTCCCAACCCCCTGTCAAGGAAGACAGTGAAGATCATAATACAAAGATGCAGGCACTCTGGATATGTATCAGGGAAGAAACTTGCAATACATCACTGCACTATTCTAAACGATATGCTTCTTGATGAAAACAGTGACAAATGGGTATTACTCCGTCTCTAGGGTCGGGTCCCAGCAAATGTGCCAGGGGGGCTGGGGCCTTCCAACAGTTCCTTGTTCAGATCAATGGCCTCAAACCAGGCTTCTGATCATTCTGAAAGTGGTTTGAATCAGGTTCAGATGCAGCGAGTTGCAGTCATCCATGGAACGGGTGTTGAGTTTTGTTTGAAGGGATGCTCATTGTAGTTCAATTCAGAAGTCCAATGAATCGGGTTAATAGCACCACCGGGCAGATTGAGGTTTGATCATGGGTCAGAGACGTACATTGTTGAAGTCTTTTTGCAGCAGCAAACTTATGATTCAAGCTGAGGCAATAACATGTTAAGCAGGTATCATACGGTGATGAACTTTTTTGTGGATGCAACAAAAGTGATCCAAAAAGAGTTTGAAGAAGTGGCAAAGACAGTTGATTTGAATGCATTTGAATGTAGGATACAATGGTTTGATGCATTTCAAAACAGAAGACCCACAGGAGACAAGCTGGTTGTCTTCTTATGTTGCTGTGAGATGCAATCCAGGACTTAGGGAAATGATAAGTCTGTATTCCCTTTTCCCAACCCTGGGGAGGCTGGCTAACACCTGCAGGAGTTCTTCCCCTCTTGTCACGTCCTGGGTACCATTATCACTGGCAGAGTGGCAGATCTTGTTCGACAAGCTGTTTAACCCCAATGTGCCCTGGAACTGGGTGGGGAGATGTTTCCCTCTGCCTTGGAGCATTCCTTTTTCACACTGAATTGGAGGAAAGGATGCCTGTTTTTAGGGGTCTGATCATTGTCCTTGTGACAATTGGTCTTTGCCTTATAGCATCATACGCAATTTGCTTTGCACTGAAGACAATGTCAGAGGCAGGAAGGAAGGAGAGGCACAGAGAAAAGCAAGATGGTGCAATCCTTCCCCAAATATCTTGACTCCATCTGGCTACACTAACTCCACCCCTTCTCACGTCCAAACCCTCGAAGTCTCCTTGATATGCAACATCTTGGTGTAAGGCAAGTCCCTTTGCATAGGATGTGCCTTCTGAAGCTTGCTTCTGCTGAGTTTCCTGGGATGGAGAGAGGTGTAACCCCACCTTCACAATGATCAAAAGATGGCTTTTGGACTGCTGGTTGCATCAGAGACAGCAAGTGTATAGAGAATATACACAGGATGTGAATGGCTGGCCTGGGATCACAGTGTTGGCATGTGTATGCCACAGATAAGATTTGGATTTAATAATTATGTAAATTGCCATCCACCATAGCTCAGGCATGGCTTATATTTAAATGTAACATTGCTGCCAGGATTCATCATAATCATGTCGTTTTGGAACAGAGGTGCAGATTTAAGTGCAGCCTCTGTGCTGCACTGACTTTGCTGTCAGAGCAGCTGTCAGACCGGGCACCTCTGAACTCTGAGCATGCTCTGCAACACTGGAGAGCAGGAGCTGCAGATGAGTAGACGGATGCAATAGGGCACAGGTATGCAGCACGCATTTAGTATGGAGCCTAATGAAAGGGGATCTGTTTACGAGAACACCCATTCTAAGACTGAAATACCTGCTTCATTATATGTTTAAATATTTCTCACCAGTATGTCATTAACTGGCATGGTAATGTGCTGTCATGTACATATCCAGCTTCCTTGACGTAGCTCCTTCATAATGTACAGCAGGTTGCTCTGATCTAGGATTATGGAGTTATGGGTGGAGCCAGGGAATCTGGCACACGTCTGTTGGAAGGTCATGTCTGCATCATAGAGCATCTACATTGTCATTGTGCGTTGGATGCTTGTGTTGATGAAGGCATGCTCTCAAAGACACAGACACCAGTTCTAATCAGCACAAACAACTGATTCACACAGTACTAGACAACACAGGACATTTATCATTGCATTGCACGATCCGCCAAAACACATGGGTGCTCATTTTCAACTACCCTGTAAATTACACAGCGGAGACCCGCTATGTGTGCACCTTTGCATACACAGGTCCACTCTGCATAGTTTTCAACATTTGCACGGCAGCGCTTACAATGCAGTCCTATGGAATACATCTCCCTTTTGCTGGTGTAAAAAGCAGGTGCATTCCATAGGAATCTTCAGCTTTTGGGACAGTGTGAAAATGCATGCTGGCGACAATGCTGAATTATTGGCATGGCAGAGAGGAAAGGCGAGGGAGAATCGTAACTTATCATCTGCCCCTCCTGTCCTCCATGCAAATTGTTGAGCTGTAAAGTAAATTAAATGCACAAAAGCTTTACGAAAGACTTAAACTCATTTCGTTTACATTGTGGCTCATCAAAATGGGCCCCATGGGGGTTCCTTTTCGAATTAAGTGGAGTGTAAAGGAAAACATAAAATAAGTTTACCCTTTCATTTCAGGCTCTAGTTAATTTTACAGCTGTCCTGAGGAGTAGGACGGCAGTACAGCCGAGATATGTCTGCTTTGCTCTCCTCCTCTGTCTCAGTAGATCATTTGGTTTTCCGCCTGAATGAGATTTTCTGCTTTTAGACCAGCAAGCTAATTTTGCGCCAAAGAGTAATTTGGTGGCGGGGAGCTAGTATGTGTAGATATACATGTAGGTGGCTCCCCAATGCCAAATGTTGGTCATTTACACGGTAGAGCGCAAATGGGCAGGGCAAAAGGCAGCATAAATGTGTGTTTTCCGCATTTTGTAATGCACATTTGATATGATATGATATTTTATTTATGTCGTGCTCATATACTGGTGTTTCAGAGTGAGAAATTTGCAATTTGCAATTTGTCCTGAAAATGAGTAAACGCTGCCTACCATCCTGGAATGGTAGGAAGCGTTTACAATTGCATTGAAACTCTGCCTACTATGTTCACATGGTAGCCAGCCTCTAATTATAATTGTAAACACTGCCTACCATGCAAGCATAGTAGACCGTGTTTATGTCAGGCAGCATCTACAATGGATCCCTATGGAGTATGCCTGCTTTATGCTGGTGCATAAATCCAGCAGACTGAATACCTAGCATTTGCGCCAGCATGAAAATGTGTGCCAGCGCAAATGCTGGGACCCTTGCATGGAGGCGATGAAGGGAGGCGGCAGAAATGCAAGCTGCGTTCTGCCCCTCCTCTCACCATGCGAATGAATGAAAATGGGGCCTGACGTTAATGGAACTTGTAAAAGACATATGCAAGTCGTTGAAGCCTTTCATTAACATAATACTCCAATGGAACATGAGCTCCCTGGTTTATAGCAGGTGGACCCCATTGTTATCCAGTATAAAACGCTGCCTGCAAAGAGTATTTGCAGTTGGTATTTTATTTCTCTCACAGCATACATTAAAAGTAAAGCGTAAAGACAATCTAGCCTTGCTTTACTGCTTAACACTCTGCTTTGAGAGTGTTGAAAATTGCATGTCGGGATCAAAAAACACGAAGAACAAGCGTTGGTGTTCGTCTGCATGCAATTAGCATTTTATTTAAATGACTCGCATGCTGTTTAGCAGGTATCCATTGCTCTAAAAGAAATGTTGTGAAATAGAATGAAGAGATGAAACGGCACACCTTTATGTGAATGTCTTTTCCCAATATCTTCACTTGCTCTGTGTTAGTCTGTCTTCTCCCCATTCAGTCAACAAGGAGATGATCAGGGTGGCTACCCCTGTTGAAAGATGCATAACCACAATGCCACTTCTTGGGCACACTGCAACCTTCATTGAAAATGTTCTCAAGGATAGCTGATGCAAAGCAAAAAAAAATACATTTAAATTCATCACATACATCCATGTGCAAGCAGAGCATTTTCATTCTTATAGTAACCCCCTGGGTATAAATAATGAAACAGAAATAGTTGCACATCACATCAAATTGAGTGTCCTAGTCATCTTGTAAAATATATGCTGTGCTGGAACTAAAAAGAAGTGTTTTTTCCTCTTCAAAATTGAACTGACAGGTGGCAAGTGAAGTTCAAAGTGGTAAATACAAGGTTAAGCGCGTGGGCCACAGTAATAGCTTTACAGAATATAATAAACTTAAATAGAATGTGCTTGGCAGGGTGAATCATGATGTGTTTTCGGTGCTTAAAGTGGACAATAAATTAAACATGAGTTTACAATATTAGTTTGTGGTAAGCGAAGCGAAGAAGATCCTGGACTGTATCAAAGGATGGATTGACTGCAGGGACAGTGGAACAGCTGCTTCTCTTTCTTGGGGTTAGCTTTTGTCAGCTACAGTTCTGTGCAATCCTTTCGAAGCACAAATATATTAACAGGTATTTCTGAGATAGTTGCCCAAAAAAATTATGATTGGATGCTTCATATGGTAGTACTGGTTTGCCCTTTCGGCTATCAGGCATTTTACATGAATTGATAGGCCACTGTATTTAAAAGGCTAATAATGTATCTGAACTGTGTAAATGAAGCCACAAAATGTTAAATACTTTTTAGTTTGAGTTATTAGGTGGTGCTGAAAGCGCTACCTTTAAGCCGAAACTATTGTCATTAAAATAAGAGCTTTAACATAAGAGCTTCAAATATGGGCTTTGAATGAGGGTCTGTAATGCTTTTCCAATGGAGATGACATTTGAGGAGGAGGGATGCACAGTTCTTAGGCTACTGAATCCCTCCCATTCCCTGCCCCTAACCATGCTAATTCATATGGCCAATCCCACCATTCCTGCCCATCTCAGAACTCTTTGAGCTCTTCCATGGAGGCAGCCCTCTTGGATGACTGTCTCTAAGGAAGTTCTTCGCAAACAAGTCAAAACTAGTGCCTATCTTTGAATGGGAATGATAGCATGACTCATTCAAATAAAATGATACACTGTTTAAAATAGCTAGTCATTTGCATTTTGGGAACTTGTTTTGATTTTTTTGATTTGCAATGAAATGAGGTCTTGTTTATTGTGTAATCATATTTAAATTCACCTTTATTACAGGTATAATGCAATTGAACCCATCTCCTAATAATAATGCACTACAGTTAAACTGTTTTATTCTGGCCAACCTCCTCATTTTCATAGCACTTGAGCCACTTAGTAGATTTAAACACAGATGAATACTTCTCCAGAGTCACCCGAGATACACAGGACTGTGTATATGTAGACCTGTACCATAACATACACAATAAAGAATGTTCTAGATTGCAATAGAAATCTGAGAAAATCAAGCATCAACATTTTATGTTGTCTTTCCTGTTTTTAGTTTCGAAAAAAAGTATATTCAGGACTTTAAATTGATTTTAAGTGGAATTGAAAAGAACATATGATGGGTCTGTGGAGGTACCCATCTTTGCTCAAATACTTCTTATTTTTACAGCGTAGAAAATGTTGTTTCTTCCACATGTCTGAAACAGAAACTGAACACCACAGGGTCTGCATGTGCACAGTCGCGTTGCTGCCTCTCTCACTAATGCAATGAACACGAAGCGTTGGGCGGTGAGGAGTCTCTGCAGGAAGGCATTTATATATTAGGATTCTTGTAAACTTGAATCTCTTCTAGGAAGGAAACCAATTTGATGTGTGTGTTCAAATCACCAGAACGCTGGAACGGACTCACACCCACAGAGGTGTTTTTGCAAAACGCGGAGCAAGGCGAGCCCCTGATGATATAGAAAGTATACTTCCATTTAATTATAGCTGTGACATTGTTATCATTGCTAAGGTTTGACGAACCTGTTTATGCGTAGTATGGACCTTTGCGAGTTTTCAAAGCGAAACAAGCATACACATAGAGAATGCATGACAAGCTTCCATTTGTCGCGATTTATTGTGTGCAACTTTTCTTGTGCTGTGCACTAATTGACTTGTCTCTGGGCGCTTCTGGGGATTTAATTTGTGGATTTGGTGCCAGTGGGAGATGTGGCTCATATGCCTGGTTAGAAGGATTGGGGTCATCCAGAGTACAGCAAGCTTTCCACACTGCCGCCTTATACAATTCACCAATTCAGGAATAACCGATGACAAAATAACCTGTTGCTAACCTGAGATCAATAAAAACACATGGTTGTTCACAATCTTTCAAGTACCAATATGTATGCTCCGTCACTGTTAAAATCAGTGGCAGAAGACTGAAGCTGTTAAGTGACCTTGCCTGGGAGACGCACTTCCTTACTGCAAGAAGCACCTTCTTTGCACATAGAAGTGCCTCTTCACTGAAGGCATCCATCTTCTTCTGCAAGTTGCACCTGCATGACTAGCAGTTGCCAATATAAGCAGTGATAATGTGGATGCAGAACTGTGCTGTCAGGTCACTGGCGTAACAGGGGCCCGAACACCCGTGGTGCGGGAGGCCCGGCGACCACATGTTCTGGAAGGGGGCCCCACTTGGAGTAAAAAAAGAATATTTTTTAGCAATTTCTTTTTTTTTTGTACACTTTCTTTTTGAATTCAATCTGAATTTCTAAAGAAATGATTTCTGTAACAGAAATAAATTCTTTATGAAGGCAGAGTGAATACAAATAGTCCGGTGACTACCCCCCACCCCATGACATGAAGACCATAGGCTGGAGGCCTCCATGTCATGGGGTGGGGGAAGCCCTATGACTTAAAAAATAAATAGTTTATTTTTGAAGTCACTCTGCCTTCATAAAGACATTATTTCCGTTATGGTTCAGTCCTTAACGGAAATAATTTCTTTATGAAATCATAGTGACTTCAAAAAGAAATAATGGGCCTCATTATGAGCATGGCGGTAGCCGTGCCTGTATGGCAGGCACGACTACCGCCATGTTCACTACCGGCATCGCCTCCTGCGATTGGGCAATACCCGGCCCATTACGAGATGAATCGGCCGGTAATTGCCCATTCGCGGGTGGCGGTATTGCCGTGCTCCCGATCCCCATTCTGCCCAATAGTGCAGAATGGGGGTGGGCAGCATGGTTGCGCCGGCACCGTTTATAACGGTGCCAGTGCAATTACGAGTTATGCTCATGGGTGCCACACAGGAACCTGTGAGCAGAACTCATAATGCGGCAGGATGGTATGAACGGTGCCAGTGCCTTACCGGCACCGTTCATACCGTCACCGCCGGGGTCTTAATGAGGCTCAATGTATTTTTGAAGTATTATGGCTCCCCTCAACATATGACGTGTGCGTGTGTGAGTGTATGGTGAAAGAGTGCACACAAATGTATGGGTGGTTGGGTATGCGTGTGTGCGTGTACGGTGAAAGGATGCACAGTTAAATTTATGGCTGGCTGCCTGGGTGTGCCTGTATGGTGAACGTGTCCACACTTAAATGTATAGGCAGATGCCTGGGTGTGTGTGCCTGTGTGGTGAAAGGTTGCACACTTAAATATACGGGTGGCTGCCTGGTTATGCCTGTATGGTGAAAGAGTGCACTCTTAAATATATGGATGGCTGGGTGTGCGTGTGTATGTATGGTGAATGGTGTGTGTGCTTGTGTACAGGGCGCAACAAAACCTACATTTCAGTGGGGCTAACTTTCCAAATGTTGGGAGAGGTGCTAACTTCACGTGTGGTAGGGAGGAGCAAAATTATTTGTTTGGGGGCATCTAACTTCTTTACGCATTTTAATGAGACTATTCTAGTACATCTTCAATGTTACTAGCAGTTAACTCTCCCCTTTATGGCTTATAGCACCCACTTATGGGCTGCTGTGAGAATTACTGGTCTATGTAAGGATATTTGGCATGTTACAGCACAGAGTACAGCACTACTGCACAAGTAGCACATTTTTTTTTGCAGCACCACCACAAGGGTGCGGTGCATTGCTATATGGGTTACCAGATTAACAAGGGAAGACAGGCTATTCAGTCAAAAACGATTTTAACATATAAGATGCAAATCTATTTTTACAGTTAAAAGCACACGTGCGCATTTAAAAATGCACACTATTTTTCACCTGAAATGCCTATGGTGCGAGAGACACATTTGAAAATTAACAGCTAACCTATTAACCATTAACCTGACTAATAAAACCTTATTTAACATAACCCACTAATAAAATGTGTTCTCCACTGCAGAATTAGGCATACTCTGAAAACCATTTAAATGTGTGTGCAGATTTTTTTTTCTTCTATTCTTTGTCTGCTTCTCCGTGTTTTTGTGCACAGTAACTGCAGGAAGAAGGAAGTCAGATTTGCAACAATTGCAAATGTATAAGCAAAGCTATTGTTGAGAGTAGGAGGATGAGAGATGATGGATTTCATTGGGACACGTCATACAGAGGGCTGAGATGAAAGTTTTAGTGGGCAGTATCGGGGAAAAAGACAGAGACATTTTTCTGCACTACTGGGGAGAAGAAGCTGGCTGTGGGGCTCCTGACTGAATGCAGATTCCTGTGTCCTGCTGCAGTCGAGATTGGGGAGAGCTGAAAGAAGGACCTTTCCACTGGCTGAGGCATTCCTATCTGCAAAAGCTGAGAATTCCAGGCAATGACCCCGGTTTGAGAAGGCAAGCGTTCCTTTTTGCTGGAGTTAATCCAAGGGAGCCACATTCACAAAGAGAACAGCCAAAGAGAACAACTAAAAAGATAAGGTAATGAAAAGTGTGGGAGCTGAGTGTGTACGGTAATATGCAGTCAGTGTAGGATTCCTGTGCGTGTCTTAATCAAGTGCTAATGTTGCAATTTGAGTTCTGTTCTCCGCCACTCTCTTTGCAGTGTGTCACAGACAATGCTTTGACTGTACCATTTTATTTCTGTAAAGAATGAGATCGTGTTTAAATACAACTTTTATAATACAGAAAAATATTTGAAAACAGACGGGTGATGTTTATTGTTTACCATTACAATGCTGATGATGTGGGGAGATTTAAACAGTGCAATGGTCATTTTAAGACATATGTGTGCATGTCAGAATCAGTATGAATAATTGTGAGTGACTGTAGCATAGCTTGTTGGAGGTACATGAGCCAACGGGAAGAGAGACTCTCTGAACATAGCTCCCTACCGTATATAAGGTAGTGGAAATTACCACAAGACTACCACATATAGCTCTCTGTCGTAAATAAGTCAGTGAGTTCGCCCATGGTGGCACACCAACACTATCACTGGAAAATGTGGTATTCCTAGAATGCAGGTCTGAGGTCTCTCTAGTGATCACACGAAAAATCTAAGCAAAGATAAGGGATTCTGGACATTGGGGCCACAAATAAAACAAGGGAATTATGCTCACCAAAATACCACCAACCACGTATACCAAATATGCAGGTCTGGGTGCTGAAATAATGCATGTCCATTGTATTATTGTTGCACATGGCCAAATCTGAATACAAAGAGTGATTATTGCTAAGTTATTTTTCGGCGGTAATAAAATACCGTCAGGCCCCAAATCTCCACAAAATACCCTACATATTTATGGTGCGTTGGCCGGGAAAGTGATCATAGAGTACCTACTGGGCGTGGCAAGTGTGTCTCACACTGCCATTTGCACATTAAAGGGAACCCATTTTATAATAGCAGTGTGCCACTAAAAACGAATTTCAGAATGTCACAAAGGGAAACCACATTCTCAGATCTAGTGCAATATTTAGAGGCAAAGTTATTTGCACATGGGAAGTGGTCTTCGAATAGCACGTTAGAATGGAATAACCGCATTCAGGGTGAGGTGCAGAAAGAAAAACTAGACAATATTTTTGCAGAAGGCAGCATAATTCAGGTCTGCCTTACAAGATTATTGAATGCAGCCGATAAAAGTGCAGAGAAAGACTGTTTAATACGGCTATGCGGCAAAATATGGTTTATTTTAAACAAGTCCCTGCGAATGCAAGAGAATGATACTCAGCTAATTAACAGGTTAAAGACTGAATTAGAGGGGGCAAGTAAAAATCAGGAAATGTTGAGAGCAGAATTGGATGTATGCCAAAAAGACATGCAATTAAAATGCAGAGACTTTGATACTCAGTTATCCAAAAGCAAGAAACAATTTGAAGATAGTGAGCAAGAATTGGCACACTTAAAAGCCTTAGTGGATCACATTAGACAGGATAAAGATGAGGTTGTTTCAGAAATGCAGATTTTACAAAAAGAACATTGTGAAAAAGAAAGGGGATCTCCAGAGTGTAGAACAAGAAATGATTAAAATGTTTCAAGAAAGAGACAAAAGAAATAAAGAGTTCAATGAATGCCAAATGCAAATGTGCGACATGCAGGAGGCGATTAATAAAATGAGCGATGAAAATAATTATTTGCAGAATGAAGCAACCAGACTCCTTAAAAAGTGTAAGGACTTAGAACAGCAAATGTGCATTCCCAGGTCCCAAGAGAGGCGGCAGGGTACCACATTCAATGGAGTGGAGGTGAATTCTAGCTCTGCCCAAAGAGCTAGTGCCCCAGTGACTGGGCCGGTGACTGAACTTGGTTGCAGCGCCCTTGGGGGATTTGATACTCCCATTGGGGGCAGTCACCAATCTCATACACCTGAAAACAGGATTGACTCACAAAATAGTGCAATTCCATGTATTGCAACAAGTAGCCCCATAAAAATAATGAAATCCATTAAAGCCCTGATCAAACCATTTAAAAAGGGAGGTGAATGCTGCATTGAGGATCACTTAGAAGCGGTGCATGACATTTTTAAAGCACTCCAGATACCTAAGGAACAGTACAGACAATATTTTCATTTAACTTTAGATGCCCCTACGGCCAGCATCATAAGGGGATTAAATGAACAGCAGAATATGACATGGCTGGAGTTTGAAAAAGAAATTAGGCGTCATTTTTCTCCTTTTCAGTCATTGCAGGAGGCAAAGAAAGTCGCGTACACAATTACTGCTGGACCTAATACATCCCCTCGCCAATTTTTACAAGACTTAAAAAGAGCATTCTCTCGCTTTGATGTATCTTTTGACTCAAATTCCAATGAGTTTAAAACTGCATACTTCTATGGGCTACAGAAAGACATCATATCCCAATTGGTCCGTGAATTTGGCCGTGACAAGTCCCTTGAATGGATTGTACATCAAAGTACAAAGCTATATGAGGTACTCTATTGTCAGGGTAGAGAAAGTGATAAAATGAAAGATACCAGGCCTAAATCTAAAGAACCCTCAGCCACAGTAATGGAAATCAGGTCAGCCAAAATGTCCCTTGAGTCTGCTCAAAGTCAAGGTAAAAATAATGTGACACCTGAACAAAGGGGTAATCAACAAAGATCGCCATTTCCTGTACCAATATTCCAAACACATGATCCTAGTAATAGAGAGAGCTACATCAGCCCTAGGTATTTAGGGGATAGACCCCGGGTAAGATACCGGTCTGATATGGCAGGTATGAACAATAACCAGAGACAAAATCAAGATCAAAGAAATGATGGTCCCTACCAGTCATTGGGGACACAGAGTAGGTTTGATCCCAACACCATGATATATGGTAATCAGGATAGGCCCCGATATGTGGATCGATTTACTGATAATGGAAATCAACATAGGGGCCAGTACCCACAATCTGAGAGACAGGACATGAAGCAAAACGTGAACTACAATCCACGCCAGTACAATGATTCCCCACCAGGGGACTATAATCAAAGAATGGGTGCAACCCGCTCCCCTCCACAAATGAATCAAGAGTTCAGAAACCATCCCAACCGACATCAATCACCTGAGAGGTATCAGAATAGATCCAATCAGGGGGAAAACAACCAATATCGACCTAGGCCACAGAAAGAGGATCCTAGAGAGATGGAAAGGTTCCAGTGCCTTGAGGCCCAAGTGAAAATGTTAGCTGAGCAAATAGGAAAGCTCTATACAGCGCAAAAACAACCTTCCAAAGAGGGGGCTGATGGCCATAGCAATGAACGGGGGGCTTCCGAAAAGTGACTAAGTACTCATGATAATCGCAGTGCCAAAATGACAGATTGCTCTGATATAATTTTGCATAACAACTCTGAGATGCCTAATGGATTAAAAATGAAAGTACCAGTAAATGAAATTGTGACAGAAAGTGCAAATATTTCTAAAAAAGAGGTACGGTTTAGCTTAGAGCTAAATAAAACAGTAAAGATTTGCACAAATGAAAAAGAAACATTAGGAATTCCAAAAGAACAAAGGAACAGATTTAAGAAAAATGACTCATGCATGGGGAATACCAGTGAACAGGGAGTAAGTGGGGATGCCATAGCTCCTTCCCTGGGCAAGCAAAACAATGACCAAACACGGACAGAAAAAGGAAATACTCACAAGGAGGGTACAAGTCAATCACCTGAAAAATTCTTTGAGCCACATATTTTTGAAGAGGCTGAAAGGGCTGGTATTACACTAAATGATCACAAATGCACAGAATTAAAAAATGACAAATTGCTGAATGATGTTGTTACACATGTTCAGTTGGAAGGTTGTAATGTGGTCTCTGATGTTACCCAGATGGATGGGCGAACAGTGGCCACACTCCAAAAAACCTCTGAACATGGAGAAATGAATAAAGTCTCTCGCGCAGAAATGGGTGAAAAGGAGGGAAAAATGTCTTTTCATTTACCAATGTGCTTAGCCAAAAGTCAAAAAGACCTGAGAAAGGTGAGCCCTGAAATCAGTAAGAATTCACATTTCTTATGTGTATTAGAGGAAGTTGAGGACAGATATTATGCACCCATCACTGTAGAAGAAAAATGCCACACCTTTGCTATGATTGACACTGGCGCACAGGCCACAATTATGTCCAAGGAGCTGGTAAAGAGTATCAATGAAGGGAGGCCTCCACAGAGTCAGATCACAGTGAAGGCAAATCAAGGCCCAGTGCATAACTTTAATGGGGAGGAGGTGCCCATCATAGGTGTAACTGAGGTTGACATAAAAATAGGAAAGCACAGAATGAAACAAGAGGTATTGATCACATCTATTTGTGAAATTCCATTTCTGATGGGGACAGATTGCCTGAAAAGATTGTCTCCTCTCATAGATGGGGTGAATGGAGTGCTGTGGTCCTTAACCAAAAAACCATTGAGGCCTAAGAAACTAAAATCACAAAACAGCAATATAAAAGAATGTCACACCGTTGCCAAAACAAATGATGCTGTGGAGGTATATCTCCAGAATAGCTGCATACCTAGTGTCACTGTTATATTAATGTGTCAAGACAAAGATCAGAGCGACAATGAAAAACTACCTGTACAAATATACTTGGACCCAAGGAAAGATTGGCAGACTGCCATAGATGAGCACACATTACGTTTCTATTTAAAAGAGAAAACATGCAAACAGAATATTGCTCCTAAAACAGATTCAGAAAAACACATTACCACTCTGGCAGAAATACACATGGAAGATGAGCAACCATGGGTTCATGTTGGTATAAATGATTATCTTAAGACAATAAAAGCCACTTTAGCACTTGAACATGAAAGGAGTTTCATTAATGAGAAATTGCTGCAAAAAATTATGGAGAGGGAAGAAATCCCGAAATTTAGGATTAAAAACCAATATGTTTCTGGGTTGGACAGTCCAGACATTGAAAACCGAATTGCAGGCAGATGCATGCTTAAAATTAGCATTGGTCAGAAAACAATTTACCATAATATATGGATAGTGAGTGGAGCACAAAATGAATTTTACATGGGCAATGACATCATGCACAGAATGTGTATGGTGTTAGATTTCCTTAATCAAAAAATATGGTCACGCCTAGGTGGTCCGGCACCTGAATTTGAAGACAAAAGAAGGGCTTATCATTGTGCACAACTGGTTCCTTATGCAGTCGAATTACAAATGAGGAAAAATACTATTATTCCTGCATTTACAAAACAGTTTGCAATAACACTGAAATGCAAAAATGGACAGCAGATGAAAGGCTCTGATGCATTTGTATGCCTGAATGAATCCATAAAACAGCAAGGCCTGGATTATGAATACATTCCATTGGTAGACATTGGTGAGGGATCTGTAAAAATCATGGTAAATAATAAAGGTTGTCAGGATATTCATTTAGAGGAAAACTCCCCATTAGGAATGGCCATACAAAAATCACATTATACGGCAGATTTAAATAACATGGTGATTGGGAATATTCCTGAAAAATATGTAGATGCCAAGGGCGAGTTGCCAGAACACCTGGACTCTCAGCCCAAAGGAATATTTAAAATTCATTCTGTGTATCCTTATGATTCAAATGAGACAGTGTGCTGCCATCAAGAGGATTACATAATATTTAATTTAAATGAAAATGAAACAGGAAATCAGCCCATTGAAGTGGAAGCTGATATGCCAAAATATTTAAAAGTGGCAGCTCTACAAAAAGACACAGCCACACAGTTAGAGGAAAGCGCTGAGATTCCTTTACCAGAAGAGTTTCCAGAATTTTCCAGAATGGTAGAAGAGCAGATCTCCTTAGCGGATGCATGTGGCAGCGATGAGGATCGATGCAACCTGAGGGAAATATTTATGGAGTTTAAGGATGTATTTGCAAAAGATGCTTATGATTGTGGTTTAACTGATTTACATGTGGCCACACTACCAGAAGGTTGTAGCAGAAATCCAGTGTTTGTACGCCAGTATAGACTACCGCTGGCATGTTTAGAATCATTGGCAGAGATTATTAAAAATTTGGAATCACGGGGAATAATCAGGCCCATTCATAGCACATCCAATACGCCTATTTTAGGTGTGTTAAAGCCAAATGGTCAATGGCGGCTGTGTGCAGACTTAAGAGAGTTAAATAAAAGAGTACCAGTATCTAGATGGCCACTACCATTCATTGATCAGGGCCTAGCTCAGATACATGGTTCAAATGTATTTACCACGTTAGATCTCACCTCTGGATATTGGTGTGTGCCATTGGCAGAGGAGATACAACACTTATTTTCCTTTACATTTGACAGGACTCAATATGCCTGGCTTAGAGCTCCGTTCGGGTACATCAATAGTGGGAGTGAATTTGGCATATTTTTGAGAAAGGCCATGCCGGATGCAGCGGAAAGAGGAACAATAGTTTATGTGGATGATGTCCTGATAAAAAATGAAAGCCTAAAAAGCCATTTTGATGAAATAAGACATGTACTTGGCCAATTGCAGAAAGCAGGCGCCAAAGTATCTTTGCAAAAAGCACAATGGTGCAAGAAAAAAGTGAACTTTCTAGGGCATGAAGTGACTGAACATGGGCTAAATCCACAAAGGAAGAAAATAGAGGCCATACAAAGATTAAAAGATCCTAAAAATGTGAAAGGAGTAAAAAGTTTATTAGGGATGACAGGCTATAACAGAAAGTTCATTGAGAATTATGCAGAAATCACTCAACCATTGACTAAACTGCTTAAACTAAATACTCCCTGGAGATGGGAAAGAGAGCAGTCTGATGCAGTGGCTAGATTGAAGGAATGTCTTGTAAAGGCACCATGTTTAGCATACCCCATACAGGGCAGGGATTTCTTTATAGAAATAGGTTTTTCTGAACATTGTATGTCAGCAGTGTTATCACAAAAACACGATTTGAATCACAAAACCATTGCATATGCAAGTAAGGCATTTTCCCAAGTTGAAATGAAATTTAATGAATGTGAAAAGGCCCTATTAACCACTGTGTGGGCGCTACAACATTTCCGCCCCATTGTTCAGGGAGAAAAGGTGATTATTGAAACAAATCATCAACCTTTGCAATTTTTAGAGAGTAAAAGAATTAGATCAGGCAATCTAGCGCAATCCAGAATCACTTCATGGACGCTGGCATTACAAGGTTTTCCCGTAGAAGTGAGATATGGACAAAATAGAAAGAGCCCAATTGCTCAAGGGTTAGCTGACTTACATGACTGTGCAGCTGAACAAATACCAAATGAAATGGAAGTGGAAACTAGTTTACAGGAATTTGAACAATCACCACACAAAGCTTTTGATGAAAAAACATGCAAGGATTTGCCAACTGTATATGTGGATGGTTGTGCTTTTCACATTGAAAATGACAGTAATAAACAGTTAGTGGCAGGAATAGGAAATGTCTGGTTGAAATGTGAAGGCGTCCCCAGTATAGGGATGAGGATTGGAGATAGGAGCAGTCAGGTGGCGGAATTGGCAGCCATTTATAAAGCAATTGCTACTGCAGTTGATAAAAAGTTCAGTGAAATTGTCCTGGTGACTGATTCTGACTATGCACGGAATAGCTTTGTGGAGTATTTGCCTGGTTGGAAAGCAAGAGGCATGGTTACATACAACAAAAAGCCACTTAAACATGGAAAAATGATACAAGCCATAGACAAATTGGTGTCAGAAAATAATTTAACAATATACTGGAGAAAAATTCGTGGGCATTTAAAAACACCAGGAGAGGATAAGGAGGGAAATGATAAGGCAGACCATCTGGCTAAGATTGGGGCTGTGATGGGAGAATTGCTACCTATTGATTATTTAATGGGTGAAATACAAATTGATGCAGTCACACGTTCTAAAGCACCAAAGGAGGTAGATCAACCGGTGGTGCAGTGGAGTCATGACACGCCAGACCAAGATTTGATTGAGGCACAAAAGAATGATCAAATTTTGGGAATCTATTATAATCATTTGATAGATCCTGAACAAAATCCTGTAACAGAAAAAGATTGTATGGGAAAAGAAGAGTTGAGGGTGTTATTAAAGAACAAAACACGAATTAGATTACAGGATGGGCTCATGATTAGAGAGTCCATAACAGGGCAAATACAGTGGGTAGTACCCCTTTCATTCAGAGGACTAATGCTACACCATGCACATGATGCCATAACTGCAGGCCATAGAGGTTCACAAAAAACATTAGAAATACTAAAAGATTATGCTTACTGGCCACATATGTCCCAAGATGTGGAATTATATACTAGAGGATGTCTAGTATGCGCCAAATTTAAACCTGCTTCACCAATGCATAGAGCACCATTGATGAAAAGAGGCCTAACTCTCCCATGGTCAGATTTGCAAATAGACTATGTAGGTCCTTTAAAAAGGTCGAGCAGGGGACACCGTTATATTTTGAGTGTGGTATGTTTGATGTCGAAGTGGATTGAGTGCATTCCTGCACCAGATTGTAGTGCGCAAACAGCAGCCACATTACTGGTGAACCATGTGTTCTCAAGGTTTGGGTTGCCACAAAGAATTGAGTCAGACAGAGGAAGTCATTTCACAAGTACTCTAATGAGTAAGGTATGGCAAATACTAGGTGTGAAAAGGAAACTACATATCGCATATCGGGCGGCGTCCTCAGGTACAGTTGAAAGAAGCAATAGGTCTGTTGTGGATATTTTAAAGAAATTTGTGGCAGAAGCAGGTTCCAGCTGGGATTTACGTTTACCGTTGGTTCTGATGGCAATCAGATCGACTCCTGCCAAAGCAACAGGTGTTAGCCCCCATGAGGTCTTAACAGGTAGGAAAATGGTGTTACCACAACACCTACTATACAGAACACATGAGCAAACCCTTGTGAGTGCATCCACAGTTCATGAATATATTGATGAACTGAGGAGGCATTTGCAACATGCATTTGCTTTTGTGCAGAGAAATCTGGAAAGAGCTGCTGACAGTGCAAAGTCATATTATGATAAAAAGACATCAGTAAAGGAATACAGTGTAGGGGATCAGGTGTACAAGTTTCATTTTGGAAAAAGTAAACAGAAAAATTCTAAATTTCTAGCGGCCTGGCAGGGGCCCTTTCGAATTATAGATAAGGTCTCTCCTGTAGTGTATAAAATTTTGAAAAATGAAGGTGAAACAGCAATAGAGCAGTTTGTCCATGTAGATCAAATCAAACCATGCCATCCCAGGCATGAGATCAGGCAGCTTGAGCATGTAGAAACAGATAGAGTCCCTTGAGAAAATAAATGGGTGTAATCAGGAGGCAGTGACAAAGAAGTTAAAAAAAAGTTGATTGTTATGATGGCACATAAACACTGTAATATATGTAAAAATATATAATATAAATAAATAAATAAATAAATAAATAAATGCACATATAACGGAAGCTCGTGGTTGGTGTGCAGAGAGAAAGTGTATTAAATATTGAATGCTGTTTTATATATGCTTGTTTTCTTTTAACTTGTATTTGATTTCAGAAAAAAAAACAGAAAAAATATAAACGAAATATTTTTACAAAGCATGTTTTATTTTTGGCAAAAGGATGAAGTTAGTATTATGCTATGTACTTAATTTGTTTATTTTCTATTTTGATTTAGACAATTAACATTATTTGATCGGAGGTTCCGAGATCAGAGCCCACGGGAGAGACGATGGAGTCCTGGAGTCCCCTGGATGAAGACCAAAAGATGCCTGCCTCCAGGTGGAGGTGAAGACAAAATAACCGGAATGCCAAAAGAGATGACTGCTGTGGATTCAAGATTGCCAAGATGAAAGAATACTCGAATGAACCGAATAACATCGCTGGTCGGGACATACCAAAAGAGACAAAACAGAAGTTCCGGCATATGAAGTTCCACGTATTTATTATTTTAATTATTTATTTTAATTTGTTATATTAATTATTTGTTTTAGTTAGTTGTTTTGTTTCGTTGTTTTTAATTGACTTGGAAAATTTAAACTTAAAGTAATGCCACTTCCACTGAGAAGGCAAATGTGGAACATTTTATGGACTGATGGACTCAGATGAAATATTGATTGCAAATTTTCATTGATGCACATGAATATTCATTTTGTTGGATTGCTATATTGTAAAAAAAAAAAAAAAAAAAGAGAGAACAAGTTGTTTTTAGGAATTGGCTTGGATTATAGCCAAGTTCTAAAAACAAAAGGAGGGTATATGTAAGGATATTTGGCATGTTACAGCACAGAGTACAGCACTACTGCACAAGTAGCACATTTTTTTTTGCAGCACCACCACAAGGGTGCGGTGCATTGCTATATGGGTTACCAGATTAACAAGGAAAGACAGGCTATTCAGTCAAAAACGATTTTAACATATAAGATGCAAATCTATTTTTACAGTTAAAAGCACACGTGCTCATTTAAAAATGCACACTATTTTTCACCTGAAATGCCTATGGTGCGAGAGACACATTTGAAAATTAACAGCTAACCTATTAACCATTAACCTGACTAATAAAACCTTATTTAACATAACCCACTAATAAAATGTGTTCTCCACTGCAGAATTAGGCATACTCTGAAAACCATTTAAATGTGTGTGCAGATTTTTTTTTCTTCTATTCTTTGTCTGCTTCTCCGTGTTTTTGTGCACAGTAACTGCAGGAAGAAGGAAGTCAGATTTGCAACAATTGCAAATGTATAAGCAAAGCTATTGTTGAGAGTAGGAGGATGAGAGATGATGGATTTCATTGGGACACGTCATACAGAGGGCTGAGATGAAAGTTTTAGTGGGCAGTATCGGGGAAAAAGACAGAGACATTTTTCTGCACTACTGGGGAGAAGAAGCTGGCTGTGGGGCTCCTGACTGAATGCAGATTCCTGTGTCCTGCTGCAGTGGAGATTGGGGAGAGCTGAAAGAAGGACCTTTCCACTGGCTGAGGCATTCCTATCTGCAAAAGCTGAGAATTCCAGGCAATGACCCCGGTTTGAGAAGGCAAGCGTTCCTTTTTGCTGGAGTTAATCCAAGGGAGCCACATTCACAAAGAGAACAGCCAAAGAGAACAACTAAAAAGATAAGGTAATGAGAAGTGTGGGAGCTGAGTGTGTACGGTAATATGCAGTCAGTGTAGGATTCCTGTGCGTGTCTTAATCAAGTGCTAATGTTGCAATTTGAGTTCTGTTCTCCGCCACTCTCTTTGCAGTGTGTCACAGACAATGCTTTGACTGTACCATTTTATTTCTGTAAAGAATGAGATCGTGTTTAAATACAACTTTCATAATACAGAAAAATATTTGAAAACAGACGGGTGATGTTTATTGTTTACCATTACAATGCTGATGATGTGGGGAGATTTTTAAACAGTGCAATGGTCATTTTAAGACAGATGTGTGCATGTCAGAATCAGTATGAATAATTGTGAGTGACTGTAGCATAGCTTGTTGGAGGTACATGAGCCAACGGGAAGAGAGACTCTCTGAACATAGCTCCCTACCGTATATAAGGTAGTGGAAATTACCACAAGACTACCACATATAGCTCTCTGTCGTAAATAAGTCAGTGAGTTCGCCCATGGTGGCACACCAACACTATCACTGGAAAATGTGGTATTCCTAGAATGCAGGTCTGAGGTCTCTCTAGTGATCACACGAAAAATCTAAGCAAAGATAAGGGATTCTGGACATTGGGGCCACAAATAAAACAAGGGAATTATGCTCACCAAAATACCACCAACCACGTATACCAAATATGCAGGTCTGGGTGCTGAAATAATGCATGTCCATTGTATTATTGTTGCACATGGCCAAATCTGAATACAAAGAGTGATTATTGCTAAGTTATTTTTCGGCGGTAATAAAATACCGTCAGGCCCCAAATCTCCACAAAATACCCTACATCTCCTGTTTCCGCTAAATTTGGCATTTGAATGCAGGAACTAACAGTGAAATGCTGTACATTAGTAATTGCTGGGCAGGGCCCTTGGTAACGGCAAAACCCAGGTGCCGTTTAACATCCGTGTCCTTTTCTAGCCGGCAACTGCTCTGTAGGTCAGCCAGGTCAAGTCAACATAGCCCACAATTTCAGTGGGGAGGAGGAAATGCTGAAGCCCAGTCAGCTCAATGGTGTTGCACCACTACTTGTGTTTAATGCTGTGATTAATTATTGGTAATCTTCTTTACACCTAGCCCTATACTTCCTCATCCCAGTACTTGTGTATGAGGCATAGTGAAGCATTACCTAAGCAGGCATGATATGTGGTATTAGTGGCTAGAGAGGCATTTTGGTGCAGCCAGTCTAGTCATTTCTCAGTTTGGTATGACTTTTTTTAACTGGGCATTTATGATCAAGCAGTCCTGCTAAATGTAATTACCTGGCTAGATTGGCATTTGGGTTGTGCCAGTCTAGCCGTTTCTTACTGCGGCACTGTATAATTTTCTGGGCATCTGTGATAAAATTATATGTTATGATATGATAAGTCATACATAACGCACCTGTACACAAGTGTTTTTTGGCTCGACAAGACAAGAGAAGGAAAACTGAGGGAGGACAAGACAAATTATCTTACTAAGCCTTGTGTCATTCAGATTGTGCAAGTGCGAGAACGAGAAGTGCAAGGGGAAAGGGAGGGGGGAAGTGCAAGGGAGAGGGGAGGGGAAAACAGGGCAACAATGCTCTGAGTAAGTGCCGCAAGGGCAGCGCGGCTTTGGGTAGTGCAAGGAGAACAAGGAACTGTAGGGTTAAAGTTATAGCCCCTAACTGCGTGGTAGGCCTGGAGGCAGTGCAAGGGTGACTGATCAAGAAAGAGCCTGGACTCAGTGAGACAGAGGGTAGCCAAGCAACCAGTTGGTACAGTGGACAGGTAAGTCAGAAGGGGAGGGAGAGAGAGAAAGCAGAGGAGAAGAGGAACATTTTGAGCTGGTTCCGGAACTTCAGGTGGTCCGGTTCAAGTTTGGAGGGTCAGGGAGGCCATTTCAGAGGGAGGCACCTGCAGGGGAGAAGGATCTACCCCCCCACTCTCTGCCTCGAGAAACATCTAACCCTTAGGGCTCGAGAAGGAAGGTATTTTGGAAGATAGCGTTGGATGTAGTGCGGATCCCAGCCCCAGAAAGCCTTGTGGACAATGAAAAAGGGCCTTGAAATTGATCCTTGCAGCCACCGAGAGCCAGTGGAGAGATTTTATGGCTGGAGACATACAGTCCCTGGGCTTGAGGCCAAGGATAAGTCTTGCCATCCTGTTCTGGATAAGCTGCAGAGGGTGGAGAGTAGAGGAAGGCAGATTGAGAAAGTGGCTATTGCAGTCATCCAGCCTAGAGAGAACCAGAGCTCTGGGGACAGTGAGCTTCTGGGGGAAAGTGAGAAATGGAAGAGTCCCTTTGAGGAGGTGCAGCTGGTAGTGGGACTTCTTGGCAATGTCCGAGATGTGAGGAGAGAAAGAGAGAGTGGAGTTGAAGATGACACCGGGAATGAGCGAGAGAGGAGAGTAGGCTGAGGGGAGCCTGAAGGAAAGCTGAGTGTCATCCGCATAACACTGTAAGTTAGAGGAGAAGGTAGAGATCAGGTGGGTCAAAGGGGCCAAGTAGACGTTGAAAAACCAGGTTGAGAGGATAGGGCCCTGGAGAACACCATATGCAGAGAGAGGTGGCGGAGTGAAAGGGACAAAGTTGGACATGGGAGGGGCGGTCCAAGAGGAAGGAGGTCAACCACTCCAGGGCCTGATCCATGATGCCCAGGTTCTCACAGAGTCAAATTATCAGGATGGCGTGTTTGACCATGTAGAAAGCAGAGGAAAGTTCCAGGATGATGAGGACAGAAGGAATGCTGGAATCAGGGTTAGAGATCAGATCTTCACAGGTGTTCAGGAGAGCTGTTTCCGTGCCTCTGGCAGCTTTTAAGCAGATTGATGGTCATGGAGACAACAAACAGATTCAGTGTTGAGAGTAAGCTGGCAGTTGGACAGCTTTTCCAAGAGTGTGGGAGAAAGTTCCAGTGGCAAAAGAATGATTACAGAAATCGGCCAAGGCTGGATCGTGTCAATGTGGTCCTTGATGTTTCTGGAGGAGCAGGCGAGCACCTGTTTCGACGACACTTCCATTGATGGGACTTGACTAGAAACCTTGTCAGGTATTAGAGAGAAAGAGGAGAAAGGAGGAGGAGAGGGAGAGATGGCCAAAGGGGGCCGAGAGAGGAAGAGGGAGGGGAAGAGGAGATAGTGGACAGGATGTCCTAAGTTTTAGCAGAGAAGCGAGAGGCCAAAGCCACACAGAGGGCCTGTTGAGGGAACAGGAGAGGTAGAAACTAAACTGCAACAGGATTGGCCAGTTCCTTGCAGATTCTAAAGAGTTTGGCTCTGTTGTTAGAGGCCGCAGAGACCCAGGCTTGAATGTGTGCTCTCTTCTTGATGAGTCTTATTGCTTCAACTGGCATTTTGGTGCAACTACTCTAGCTATGTCTTAATGTGGCCTTTCATGCTTTACTGTAATGTTATTATGTGTCTACACTAGTCTACATTGTGCAGCCAGTGGGACATGTTTTCATTGTGGCATTGCATTTTTAGTAGCAAAGCATTAATGTTCATGTGCACTGCTGGTGACTGTCATGTTTTGGATTGCTGTTACCCTACACAACAATAGCAAACACTGTGGCTTTTTAGTAAATTTTTCTCAGAAAGTGTGCTGTATATTGCATTAAAACAGATATTTATATCTTTCTCCTAGTGCAGTGTGTGGCATACCCCTTCAGAAACACGTTTTGTGCGTATTGCGCAAGCGTGGTAATCTAGGGTGGCCCAGAGTGTGGCGCGCCTCGTGATTTGTTGCCGAGTTGGGCGAGGCCCTCAGCATGGCTTGCAGAGGGGCCCCCAGAGCTTGTGTTACGCCACTGTGTCAGGTGTATTTGTATCAGTACTCTGCAGCTTGGTTGAGGTGGTAACTGGAATCATGGTTCAGTAACCACTTAAACAACTACTTTAGAGTTTAATTGAGGGCCTGTTTCAAAGGAAACAGAAGTCCTACTCACGGGTTATCAAACACCCACATACTACAAGGTAAAAGTATATATGTAATTCGCTATTTAGGTAACGTTTCACATTCATGAATAAGATGTTCAGTTTATGGTTTGCTACACTACGTTCTAAATCCACAACCAGAATCAATAATTTGTGATCAGTATTTCTCAATTGCAACATGCTTACGTTTTGGAATATTCACTATCAAAGATAGTGTTTTCTTTCTTTAAAAGAAAGTACAATTTTCTGATCTTCATGTTTTCTCTAATGTCACCATGCTTTATGACCTGCAGGAGGATGCATCAGATGAATAAAATCACCTGCCACCAAAGTTGCACAACATTATAATATATTGCATATATTAATCACCATGATTGACATCCAGCAAAGCCAAAACAACAAATAATATTTACATGTCTGGGATCAACAGGAAGTTCCAGACTGCAACACATCCTAAAAACAAAGTCCTAATTACATTTAAGTTATGAGATAATTGAAAAATATATGGTAATGAAATGCATATTTATTCAATTATGACAAGCTAATGTAGAACATTCAACCCTGTCCGCATGACACTTTTTCTTACAAGAATAACCGAGCGCAAGCCCATGCAAGACTGAAACATAAAAGATTATCTTTTAGTTCAAAACCTTCAAGATTTGTAAATGTTAAAGCGCACTTGTCCTTTTAATTATTAACTTATTATACAAAGTGGACAAAGGTTAAAATAATAGGAGTAAGAGGGCTATGGGACAAAAGATGCGATGTACCAAGTGCTAGAGTGCGTCACACGTGTGCACATTGCTTAAGTGGCTGTAATTTCATTTCCTCTCACATTGGGAGGATTTTTTTCTAAAGGAGCAAGGACTTGTCCACTGTTAACAATGCATTTCGTAAACACTACACGTCTGGGCCATGTCACAGCATTGCCACGCCAAATAATCTCTTGAGAATTCTAGTCACAATTAAAATCCTCTCAATGTACTTTGAATTTAAATTGTTGATTTCTAGGAAATGCTGGTCTTCAGAGTAAAAATAATTAGGTAACAAGCATCAGCAGAAACACTTAGGAATAAAAAAAGGAATCTAAGACAACGAACAAATGCTAAACTAAAATAAATATACATGTTTGTGGTGTGATGATTGTCTTCCTGAAATTCTGCAAATCAAGAGCCATGTTTTATGATCACTGCACACCTATTGGTACAGAGCCTTTGAATAATTCTGATCAGACTATTTGGAAAGCCCATCATTGACATGGCGCCCACATAAACGTCCACCACACACGGTGAACAGTTTTCTCAGTATGAATATTTTTGAAAGTGGGAGGTCCTCCTCGTGTTTGGTCAAGTTAATGTCAGTGGTCAAGATCAGTATTCACAACTGTCAATGTCCCAGGGTTCAGTCCATCTTGTTCCAACCCCAATACCTCCCCAACTACACCAGCAAGTCGATTTGTTTGCACCTTTTCAACTATCTTAATATAAATGAGGGATATTGTGTCTCATTACAAATATGCCGGTCTGGAAATAGCCTTTCCAGTAGTTCTGTACCAGCACCTTTTGCCAGATCGGCATAGTCTGAGTTGCGATGCCGGTAACACAGGCACCACAAGTGACCCATTGCATCCGGCAACACCATTGCTGATAACTGCAGAGATACGTGGCAGCCGTGCCTGACATA
This sequence comes from Ambystoma mexicanum, assembly GCF_040938575.1. Classification (NCBI taxonomy): domain Eukaryota; kingdom Metazoa; phylum Chordata; class Amphibia; order Caudata; family Ambystomatidae; genus Ambystoma; species Ambystoma mexicanum. The sequence goes on along the minus strand of NC_090941.1, from coordinate 349,480,862 downwards.
CAGCCACAACGTTAGTAAGTGTACATTCTGAGCAGCACGGATACGCAATTACTGGCATGTACATGCTGTTAGCAACGTGAAAACTATGCCGAAACACCAGCATTGTGGACCAGGGGTTGAGTAGATTCATGTGTGTAGAAACATACCACAGGTGCACAAAATCAGCACATGTGGTACAAATTAGCAGTGCAACAGCAAAGAAGGACCACTCCCACACACCACATCACTTACTACACCACAATGCTAGCACTAGCAGGGAAGCAGAGTGTGTAGTGGATGCAGCGGAGGCGCTTGAGGAGAAGGAGGGCCATCATGGTCTAGCAAAACACCATTGTCCATCCGGTTGCACCACACAGACAGCCACCAATCCCATGCTTAAGGGCCACACCTTTCAACCTGAGCCAGAGCCACAACCTGTACCTGCTAGACAGGGACACCAATAATACTATAGTGGACCTGATCCATGAAAACGTGGTCAGCCTCATAAATATCCACACAACCACCCCCCCTTGAGCAAGGTAGTGTCTGTGCTACATACACTTCCTAGCCACAGGCACATACCGGCACTCTGTTGGTGAGCTGCATGTGATATCAAAACCCTGTTTTTCGCGTGTCCTTTTCCAGGTCATTAATGCACTTGTGCATCATGTTCGAGGCCACATCAGCTTACCCAGGACATCACACCAGGTTAATGGCACGAAAACAGACTTCCATGCCCTTGCAGGCATGCCTAACATCATTGGTGCGTTGGACTTCACACATGTGGTGCTGGTGACAGGCATGCTGTGGATGCTGTGTATCGCAACAGAAAATGTCATCATTCACTGAACATGCAGATGGTGTGTGATGCCTGCCACATCATCACCCATTGCTGTGCCAGATTTGCTGGTTCCACCCATGACTCGACGCAATTCCACACTGCCTAGGTACATGGCACGTCACAGTGGATAGTGTACCTGGCTACTGGGGGCATCTAACTACAAGGCCATGTGCACAGTTGAATTTGGGGTGGGGCAGAAAACAGCATAGCTTTCCTGGCTGCTGGCTGAGTCTAACTACAAGGCCATGTGCACAGTTGAATATGGGGCGTGGGGGCAGCAAACAGCATAGTTACCCGGCTGCTGGCTGAGTCTAACTACAAGGCCATGTGGACAGATGAATGTGGGTGTGCAGAAAGCAGCGTAGCTTAGCTGGCTGCTGGCTGAGTCTAACTATAAGGCCATATGCACAGTTGAATGTGGGGTGGGGGAGAAAACAGCAGGGTTTACCTGGCTGCTGGGTGAGTCTAACTACAAGGCATTATACACAGTTTAATCATGGCCATGTATAACACCCATCACCAGTGGCTGTGCACATTGAATGCTTAAATCCATCTTTCATCCCACTTTTCTGCACTCAGAAAATTACAAAAACTCCATAGAATTGCACATGGACCAGATAGGGAGGTTAAAGGGGAAGGATGGTCATGAATGAGAGCAATGATCATTATTTCTGGAAATAGTACAACACATACAGTTACTAAATTAAAGCTGAGAAGTACCTACTTTGCGTTGTGCGTGCATTGAACGTGAAAGTGTACAGGTGTCACTGAAGCTGAAACACAATACTAGCATGCCTATGTGCAAGGCCTCAGTCGGTGTGTCACAATTTAGGAAATAGATCCAGTGCATCCATGATAACATCAATTCCGTACAGCTATTAGCAACAAAGAACTACATGTACCAGAATGCACCCCAGCAAACTGAGAACAATAACCACAAACAGAGTCAAGCAAACCCAAAACACCTGATACACAGACAGAGAATACTTCTGCACCCACACACATGACAGCGTTTGTCAGACACCAATTGTCCGGGTGCCCTGTCTGTTAGAATCACACAATCACACATGCATTTCATTATAAATCTAAAAGTACACTAGTACATGGACATCTTATTATTATTTCTTTGTAACACAATAATGACATATGCAGCAGTTCCATTTGTGTCAGTTGTACTAAAAGAGTCAGAGGTCATGTTGTCCGTGAATGAGCCAAGTGAATTCCACTGCAGACCACACACCCCACAGGCATTTGGACCTAGTGCATTTTAGGTACCTGAAAAGGACATATGCAAGGCCTTGACAGGCGTGTCACAATTTAGGAAATAGATCCAGTGCATGCATGATAACATCAATTCTGTACAGCTATTAGCAAAAAGCACTACATGTACCAGAATGCACCACAGCAAACTGAGAACAATAACCACTAACAGAGTCAAGCAAAGCCAAAACACCTGATGCACAGACAGAGAATGCCTCTGCACCCACCCACATGACAGCGTTTGTCAGACACTGATTGTCCAGGTCCCCTGCCTGTTAGAATCACACCACCACACATGCATACATTATAAATCTAAAAGTACACTAGTACATGGACATCTTGTTGTTATTTCTTTGTAACACAGTAATGACATATGCAGCAGTTCCATTTGTGTCAGTTGTACTAAAAGGGTCAGAAGTCATGTTGTCTGTGAATGGGCCAAGTGAATGCCACTGCAGACCACACACCCCACACGCATTTGGACCTAGTGCATTTCATGTACCTGAAAAAGGACATATGCTAGCTAACAACATTTTGCATGTACATGTCTGTCCACTCAAATGAACACTACAGAGCCTGTGCCAACATGACATGGGCAGAAGAATGACATTGTATACTTGTTGTTGCCACTGTGCAGGTGATGCTGGTTACCACCTGATGCTGTGGTTGATGACCCCATAAGGCAACCAAACAACATTCACGAGCAAGCATACAATCGTGCCCACATACGTACTCGGGCACCATTGAACAGACATTTGGCCTGTTAAAGGTGAGGTTCCACTGCCTGAGCAGATTGGGGGGAGCCCTGATGTACAGCCAGGAATAGGTGGGAAAGATAGTGCGTGTCAGTGCCATGGTGCACAACTTGTGTATCAGGCGCAATGTCCCCCTGCCCCTCGACATGGACATGCACCCACCAGAGGCTGAGGATGACAGTAATGATGATCTGGCAATTGCTCAGCAGCGTGATGGGATGGATGGACGTGTCGCACAATATGAACCTTTACAACACTACTTCTAATCACCTGTCACATATGTGGCACAGGCCAACTAGCACACTGGGCACTGAACATAATTAAGAACACTCACACTGAATAATCCAGTTATTCATTTTCTTTGCAACACCAACTTTATTTAGGGAAATGAAAATATGTACAAATGTGAAATGGTGTACACTTCTAATATGGTACACAAATTAACTATCCCTCCCCACTCTCCCTATCCAACTATCCCTACCCACTCCCCCTCCCCAGCTATCCCTCCCCACTACCCCTCCACAACTGTCTGTAGCCAACTCCTGTTTTCCTATGTACATTGGCATGAGTCCCAGACAGGGCATGTATGGATCCATGGGCTCTTTGGGGCCCCTTTTAAGCTCTGGGGAAAACATCCAAATAGTTATCCCTTAAAAAAAAATGTTAAACAACACTCTGAAAACATGTTTTACTATCGCATGTACCAATGTATCAGGTAGGAACATTAAATGGCACCCATAGAGAACATGAATTTAAATATGGGAAGCTATCAACAAATGGCATATGTGCAAACTTGTGGTTCTGAGTGACATCAAAGACAACTCGAGCGTCACTCTTGTTGTCTATCAGATGTCACTAGGATACCCTCAGTGAAATATATCCGTATAGCTGATAGCTATCCATCAGTAAATCTATATATGAACAGTATGAAATAGGGCTTATATAATTTGACCAATCAGGGACCCTTAAATTTTTCAAAGGAATACTGAAGTGAGGGACTTCCAGGAGCCAATGTAAGTCTTCTTACAAATTATGAATTTTCATCAAAGATAATGGCTCTCCTGCTTCAGATGAATCTGAAACCAGGGGAAGATGGTCATAATACACGGCCCACGGTAGTGGCCATGTAGTTATGGTTAAGTTGCTTATCCCATAGTAAGAGCATTTTTTGGGTGGCTTTTAACTTTGCTCTCCCTGGACGAATCCTCACCAAACTTTGCAAAAAAAGTATATGGCACACTTTGAATTGTTTTACAAAGTTTAGTGATGTGTGGTGCGGCGTGGCACAGTTATAAGGGGGGTCCCAAAATGTATTTTTTCCCATAGAGTCAGCTCAAATCGCTTGACTGATTTGCATCAAATTTGAGGCAGGAGCAGAGGCTTGGTACCGAAAGTGGGCTTTTGAAAATTTGGTGTAAATCTGTCCAGTAGTTTTTTTTTTTTTTTTAAATCAAATGATGTATTTGTTTAGGTGGCAGGTGCCCCTGATGTGTTTGTCATGTCTGCGGTCACCGCGGCTGTCCGCGGATATAAAACATGCATTTCTGGCTATTTTACTTTAGTATGATATTGGTTTTGGGTTGTTAGTATAGTGTTGATTGTATTTAATATCCTGTATAAGTAGCCAATACAGCACAGTTAAAATATTTGATTCTATGGGTGTGTTATGCTGCAGTGGTTGCGGCCAGGGCCTAGAGTTTTGGGTGCATGGCCGAAGGCCGTAGTACATAATAGTTTTTTATTTATATTTTCAAGTTATTCATCTATCTGTTGGGTTGCTGCAGAATTTTGGGGCAGTTAGATACTTGTTGGCATATTCTAACTGTTTATTTCTTCTAGTATTTTAGTGGTATTGATTTATCTGTCTGGTTGTTGCAGATGGGGCAGTTAGATGCCTGTTTGTGTATTCTAACTGTTTATAGTTTTCTAATTGAAGTTTTGTTAATGTTTATGCACAGATTAGTTATTACATATTGGTTTTAAGAATATTAAATAAGCGTTTATAAGGTTTGCTGGTAATCTCTGCTTTAGAGTAATGGTACTATCATTACATTCGAACCATCCACAATTCTTTTTTATATATGCAGTGTAGTGACCTGCATTGGTTGTGGCTCCTGCGTGGTAGATTATACATATTGTTGTGAAGGTTTTCTTACCAAGTGATGCTTGAACATGTGTGAATCCAGTCAGCTTGCAGTTGTTTTTGGTACCATCTTCATTGTAACGTTAAAGCATTAGTATTACATATTTATTATGTGTTTGTATTTGTAAGGTGGAGCGATTACCTGAATTGCAGGTAGTACATAATCTGCCATGGTTTGCATTTTGTACACGTTGCTGAAATGGAATGGATTCACAGTTAGGTATTGATACATACACAAAGCATTTATTAGGGATTTGTTCCTGTGCCACATGTTGCAGAGAGTGCATGTATGTTTCCACATGTATGAAATCTGAAAGATTTCATTTATAGGTATGTTTTTGTTTTCCAGTACTTGTAGTAAGTACATTAGAAATTCTTGTGGATCTTCTTTTGAGTTTATAGTGAATTTGACCATTCCAGCACAATAGTCCAATTCTTGTCTTATTCCATGAACACTGTAGGCGTTGTCAGGATTGTTGGTTGCATTTCTATGAAGAACTAACCTTTGCAAACACAATTGCTCTATATTGTGTAAGTAAATGTTGTCAATAATTGGTGGCAATTGGAAGAGAATATTTATTGCTACATATGTGTAGCAATTTACACCAGATATATTTGAACATTTGAATGGACCTGATAGTTCTGTGTCCAAGTCATTTTTTTGGAGTGTGTGCTGCTTCTTTGATAAAGTACCTGAGTTAGTTTGAGCAGTAGATTCTTCTTTGGTTGTAGTAATTGATGAAGTAGTTGCTTCTTTTACTCTCTTTGGAGAATTTGCAGTGAGATCCTGTTTTGTTTCTGTTTGAAGTAGTTTTCTTTTACAACATTTTGCTTTTTGTGGAACAGGATAGGTTTTTAGATGGGGTGTATAGTGAACGTAGTCTATGGTATTCTAGAATGCAAGGAATATCAGCATTTACTTTACTTGCTTCACCGTTGATTAGAAATAGACTGTCAAGTGTACGTAAGCGTGATAGTGCTACATAGCTCATGCCTTCTTTAAAGACTGTGTTACCAATATCTATCAATGCTTTATCTAGAGTATGACCTTGTGATTTGTGAATGGTGACTGCATATGCTAGAGTTAGGGAAAATTGTTCTCTGCGTACATACATGTCTTTGAAAAGAAGGAATCAGGCTGTTGAGCATCCTATCCTTTTTACTTCTGATAGTTTGTCAAAGAGAATATTGACAAACTGAATGTTGTTGCCACGTGGGTATGTTTGAAAGCCAACAACTACCAAGTGCTCCATTAACTAGTCCTTGCTCCACGTCAAGGTTAGGTTTAAGCATTATTCTACAGTTTAAAGATAATTTTAATATTTTTTCCAAATCAGCTGTGTTGGAGATAGAGTTTTTTTAAGGTAATTAGTCTTGTTGTGACTTGTTGACACATGGGTAGTGTCATACCAGGTACGTCCAGTTTGTCTGTGGAACACATTTCAATTATTGCTTGCATTTCTTTTTTAACATTGTTTCATTGAATTTTGAACAGCTTGCAAGAGTTGGCATCAAGGACATACAAATGACATTTTTGTGTGTTAATTTTTCCATGACATCAGTAGCACATGAGTTATGGCCATAGAGTGCATGGATGTGTTGGGTTTTAATATTGATTGTGCTTCTTGAGATAGTACACCAACTCTAATACTTTTTAAAATGTTGGTGTATGTGACGTCTGAAGACTAGAGCATGTTTTCTGTTAATTCTCTGTATTGGAAATGTTGCCAAAGGTTGACATTTCCTATGCTACCAACAGTTTTACGGCAGACTTTGTGCCCTATGGTTTTCAAAATAGGTTCACCTTTCACTGGTGTCAATTGAAGATGATCTCCGAAAACAATCATGTTTTTTCCTCCAAACACCTCTTTGTAGTCTGTAATCTGAGGTGATTTGAAGCCAACATTAGGTTGGCATCTATTAGTAGCATTTTCATTTGTTTCAAAACTCTTTGTAGTTCCATTGCAGCTTCTGTAGAAAATGTGTAATAATCTAATTTGTTTTGGTGTTCTACCTGAAGGAAGAGTAATCAGTGTAAAGTGACACCGCCTGTGTTGTAGGCAGCTAAACCTGTGGGTGCAGTTACAACAGCTGATAGTTTGTTGTTTGTCAGTCATTGAAGGAACTTGCTGATGATTTTGATTAAGAATGTTTTTCCTGAAGCAGCTTGACCACTGACGTATAGCATTATAGGTTTTTAGTTTTGGCAGGTACACTTTTTATTTTCTTGTTGTACACAATATTCAATTTCTTTAGTTACTTCTTGGAAAATGCTACACTGCTCATTGTTCAGTTTTGATTTCAGTACAGTGAAGTCTTCTGTATCTTCTTCATAGTGAGACATGGTGTGTTCCACTTCTGTCATAGCTAATTCTGCCTCATTTGCTATTAGTGACTGTTCCAGTGGTTTTTGGCTTCCTGTTACAGAAGGTTGACTACTGTCAGGAGTGTCCTTATCTAGTTGGGCATGGAGTTCTTATTTGTGTTGCTGTTCATTGTGCAACATTGTTTTGTACTGTGTACAGTTTACATCTGTTATTTTGCTTTGAAAGCGTCTTCATAGGAGTCATAGATATCGAGTCACTCTTCTTCTTTTCTCCATGGTTTAAAAAGTTGTAGCAGGGGCATGTAATATAGTTCTTTATGTTGAGGAGTTTTTAATGACAATTTGATATGATTAATTAAGCTTCGTTTGGTAAGTTTCACTAAGCTGCCTTCACAATTTGTCACTCTGTTTCTACCTTTGTTTTCATCTGGTTTTATATTATTTTTGTATGTGAAGTTTTGGGCTATGTGGTATAGACACATGGGGCCACATTATGAGGTTGGAGGTAATGGGTAAAGGTAAGGGTAAAGGTGCCGGTGCCATTAACCCCTTACCTCTGCATTAAGAGGTCCCTTAGTGGGTCCCGCTAAGGGTTGTTGGTTTTACCAGACACCCTTAGCGGGAGCCGCTAAATGACCAGCATGCTAATAACGAGCTGTTATTAATGGGCCCGTTATTAGAATGCTCCCCATTCCCAATGAGCCTTATGGGGGCTCGAATGGGAATGGGGATGGGTTCCCTGAATGGAGAAATACTGGGTCCTCCAAGGTTGGAATGGCCCGGTAATTCCCCATTCAGGGAACCCAGACCCTGGGCCTCATTACGAGGTGGGCGATAAGGGATTACCGGCACCGGTAATGGCACCGGTGCCGCTAATCCCTTACCGCCATACTACGAGTTCCCTTTGCGGTCCTCCCTTAACGCCTGTTTTTTCCAGGTGTTAAGGACGGGACCCGCAAAGGGACTCTGGAGCTAATAACGGTACCGCAATTTGCAGTACCGTTATTAGCGCCTTCCCCATTGAACCCTATGGGGGCTCCAATGGGAATGGGGAAGGGCCCTGGTGAATGGGGAATTACCGGTCCTGCCAACCTCGGAATGGACCGGTAATTGCTCCATTCACCAGGGCGGAGTCGGTAGGGTTTTGGAGGCAGCCATGGAGCTATTAGCTCCATAGCTACCTCCAACCTCGTAATGAGGACCCCTGTATGCGGTAAGGGGGTAGCCATGGTGCTATTAGCACCATGGCTACCTCCAACCTCGTAATGAGGCCCATGGTTTCCAAAGTGGTACTCCTGTTTGGGTAATATGTGTCTAGTAAATTGTTTTTCAAAATATCTTGGCTGTTGGGATCATTTTTGGCTATTGTTTCTATGGCCCTCATTACAACCCAGGCGTTAAGGGGTTAACAGCGCCGTACAGAGCAGTACCGGTCTTGAAGCTCTGTTTTTTCTGCTTTGGTTAACTAAGCTCTGACATATCATGCGACTGCAGTAGAATGGTCTGCAATGTACTTCACATCTATGTTTGCACTCCATAAGAGGGCAATGATTACATTGTAATCATTGATATATTTTGCTTCTTCTGTTCTTTTTATGTAATATGTGTTCTTAGGTGATTTACCTTTAAAACTAACTAAAGACATGAAGTTGTTTACTTGACCTGTTGCTGTAACTGTGTAGTATTTCCCTTTGTTTTTGTATTTGCAACAACAATATTTCCCACATTTTTGTCTTTGAAATTGTAAAATGTGTGCATGAAGGTCACTGTTTGTTGTTTGTGAAGGAATTTCACAAGTGACATATTTTTCGAGATACTGTAAAACAGTGGCATCACTGTCTTGACCAAATTTAGGAGCATTTTTAATCCATAAAAGCATGTGGATATGTGGTGCTCCTCTGGCTTGGTATTCTTTTCTCTAAAAGAAGTGTTGCACTTCTCAGAGGGGAGGAACACTTTTACTACAAATAAAGTGTAGCATAGCAATGAAGTGATGATGGAAATAGATTGAAACATTAACAGGATCTAGAGATCAGAGTTCTCCAGGTGTTAGCATATCTATGTTTGTTTTGTTTTTGTTTGATATGCGTAGGAAAACATGTATATGGTCCCATGCATATTCTGCACAACTTAATATAACAAACCAAGTGGGTGGACCAAGGTTTCTTATCATACAACGTACATCTCTGTGACGTCGGAACCAGTATTCTTTTGTACCACGCATGTTTGCTAACAGATTTGTAATGCTTGATTGTAGAACCTCATATTTTTCTTGCACTTTTTGTAGTAATTGCGTAGCTGACATATTTTGAAAATGGGTACCTGATGTAAATGTGTGTGCAACTCCGTAGCATAGAGTTGCTAGTTCACTTTCAAAGAATAGGTAGAATATGTATTCCAAAATGTTTTCTACATCTGGGATCTTCAGAATACATTTGTAACGAGCGGTATTCTGAAGCTGATATTTGAATAGGTCTATCATCATACCTTCCTTCTTTCTCAGTAGGAAAGAGTAGAGGAAAGGCACATGCTTCTATACTTTTTTCCCATATGCTGATTGGTGATCCTTTGGTTTGTCGTATTTGGTATGTTTCTAGTACATCATCTATGGTGTCTTTATAGTGTAATGTATGAATTGTAAAATGGTCTAAAATATTGGACACTGTAGATGGATCTAGAAGTTGAAATTGACTTGTTTCTGGTGACTCTTGAATTATTTCAGTGGTTTCCATCAGGTTTTTTTCAATATTAATTTCTTTGTATTATTTATTATTGTCTTTTAGATATTACAAGGCTTCTCTAACTTTATGTAAGTCCACAAGTTGTTGCCAATGTTTTTGTCTTTTGTAGTTACACCGTTTACTAAGACAATTAAAGATTGATCTATTGAACTTTGCACTCCCAGAGTGTGTACATTTTCTTTCAGATCTAATGGTAAATAAACTACTTTGCCACAAATGCCTTTCACTAATTCAGAGAGAGGTAATGTTGCTGTTTTTGGTTGAAGGCTTCAAATGGGTGCACTGTTTGAATTATGATGCTCTCATATAAATGGAGTTGTTGCAGAGGTTTTGATAGTGGGAATAATTCCAAGTTATTTGTGATAGCACGTGAAGGAGTTTGGTTGTTGTCAAGATTTGCATTGCAGTAACTGCAAAGTATTAAGGGGTCAGTTAGTTGGTATTTGTTGTCTGCTATAAGGTAGAAAGCTAATTCAAACCATTTGGAATCTTCATTGTCTTCTATTTTGTAAGTTATGTCTACAGTTTCTGTGCTACTTTTATAAAAAGTTCTGCGGAAACACACAGACACATGGTTTGGTACTTCAGCGGATGTACTTTTAAATGTTAGTATTTCTTTTTTGTATGTGTGTAGTAGAAGATTGACATTTGTACAATTGTTCCTAGTCTGTTGTAAAGCTATTGCATTTTGTAAGTGGCTTTCACTTCCAAAATATTTTCTCTGGATATGCTCTATTTCTTCGAGTAGGTCTTTGGCTGTACCATGTAGAAGATTGTTATTTAAAGTGCCTAATGCTGCAGCAGGACTTTTAGCATAGTACAGTTTATGGACTAGATTTCTTATAGTTGAATGATGTGTTGATATCATTTTGATATGATGGAAGGTGCTTTTTCAAATAGATCCTGAAATATTTTGTAAGTTATGTCTACAGTTTCTGTGCTACTTTTATAAAAAGTTCTGCGGCAACACACAGACACATGGTTTGGTACTTCAGCGGATGTACTTTTAAATGTTAGTATTTCTTTTTTGTATGTGTGTAGTAGAAGATTGACATTTGTACAATTGTTCCTAGTCTGTTGTAAAGCTATTGCATTTTGTAAGTGGCTTTCACTTCCAAAATATTTTCTCTGGATATGCTCTATTTCTTCGAGTAGGTCTTTGGCTGTACCATGTAGAAGATTGTTATTTAAATTGCCTAATGCTGCAGCAGGACTTTTAGCATAGTACAGTTTATGGACTAGATTTCTTATAGTTGAATGATGTGTTGATATAATTTTGATATGATGGAAGGTGCTTTTTCAAATAGATCCTGAAATGCAGGCTAATGAATGTCCTTGTATTCCTGTGAATTTTCGCACTGGACAGGTATCCATATTTTGTAGGAGTTTCATTTTGAATTTGTCTTTGCCTTTCACATACTGATTGAGGAACTGGCGTAAAGATTTGAAAGATTTGTTTTCAATGTTACACATTGACGTGCACGGCCATTTGTACACTGGACGTTTTGGTTCAGTTGGATGGAGAGGTGATACTGAGTTTTCTGGGGATATTTTTGTAAGCAGCATTTCTTGTTCCATTATGGTATTATTAAATTTTTCAAACCCTCGTCCACTCCTATGTATGGCAATTGTGTTTGTTTGCTTTTGTTTGTATGCTTCTTCATTGAAATATGGTTCTGTGATCATGGTATGACTCCATTCACCTCCACAGATATTTAAGATGTTATTTTTGTTGACATTCCGTTTATTGAGAAGTCTTTTTTGTAGTTTAGTAGTTAGTTTTGTTAGTGGTTTCATTCTGTTCAACACTAAAATAAATAACTTCCTTTTGAGAAGGATTGCACTGTCTATGAGAGCTTCTAAGATTAATTTTCTACGGTAGGTTTTAAGAGTTGTGCATGATTTCTCTCCTGTTTAATAAGATTCTGAAGGACTCAGTGGCGGAACATTTTTTGTCAAATACTTTTTTGGAATGGTTACATGCCACTACATAAAGATTTATAGGAGCAGTGTTAGCAGTAGTTGCAGCTGAATTCTTGTTAATCAGTTTCTGATCCGTTTCACATTTTGAAAGAGGAGGCAACGTTTCTGTACTGGAAGCTTGTTTTGTTTTGCCTAATGACTGTATTAGATGTTTTGTTTGAACTTTTTTTTACAAATTCTCCTAGAGATGGATGCTTATTTTGGACACTTTTATTTTGATTTGCTCTACTTCTGCGTTGCTTTCTACAGACTTGCTTTTTGGCAGGCATTCTTTGGGGACTGTTGGAAAAAAAAGAAGGTATGGGTTGGGCTGTTGTGCAGTGTATGTGTGCTGTGTGCATGAGTGTCTAAGTATGATGGTAAGGATGTATGTGGAGGTGTGTGATTGTGCAATGGGCAGTTACAACTAGTTGAAGGCTATTCTTGTATTTGTGTGTTACTATACTGGGGTTCAGATGACAATACAAAGTAAGCTAGTGGTGAGGAGAAGCACTAATACTAAATCTAATGGTATAGAATTAAAACAGTTCTTTGTTCTGCAATACTAACATTCTAGGGGCTGATTCATGGAATTTGTGCACTGAGAAATTGGGATTTGTGTGCCATTCTGCCCGCAAATCCCTGTTTAACAAATGGGGATTTGTGGGCAGAATTGCACACAAATCCCTGTTTTTCAGCACACAAATTTCAAGAATCAACCCCACAGTGTTTTTGAGTTACAGTTAGAACATTATAGTAGTATTGTACTTACTTTTTTTGTTTGGAATGAGCAGGATTCTTCTGAGTTGTTGTTTGTACTTCAGATGCTGCTGCTTTTCAGGAGAGTGGTCTTCACAGCAATTGTAAAAGAAAAAAGTCAGTAATTGTGTGTGTTTATAGCACTGTTGTTAATTTAGACGTTGATTTTTATGTTTGTGTAGTACTATTGTTGTTTGATAACTGAACATTGTGTGTGGACACAGTTTCCTTTGACTATGTGCAGCCTTTATATTTTACTTGCAATCTGTTAGTTGAACATGCTTTGCAAATGAGTACAGTACTAAGCGTATGAAACTCACTTGGTTTCTTAAGGCTGTGTTATTGGATGTTAGGAGATAGAAGAAATAATCATATACTTATTTTGCTATTTTTGTAGGGTAAATGGCAGAAACTGTATGGAAAAGCATGGAATGTATGCATTTGTGGTGGTGTGGGTAATATAGCAGAAGGATGTGATGTAGAGGCAGTGGTGTTTTTTCAGCTGGGAGCTTTTCTAATGATAGTGTCTATCTGTGTGAGTGTATAAAGATGCATGAACTCATCCTTGCTGTGTGTAATTTTATAATACACTACTAACTGTTTTTCTACAATTATACTGTTATTTCTCCCATCTTTTAATATTAAATGACACTTGTGTAGATAGCTGTGTGTGTAAAAAAGAATTTAGTTAGCAGACAGGTTTAGAAGTGACAGTTGATTATAGCAGATGGGAAAAATGACAGTAAATTCATTTTGAAGGTTATACAGGTTAAGTGACAGTTACCCTGTTTACATACATTTATAAGAGTTGTACATGTACTGTACAGAAAATACGCATACCTGTAATTTGTATTCATGCATGTGGATATGCATGCAGCTGCAAGTAGAAATCTTGGAGACTTGTACAGTAGTTTTGTAGTAGGTGCTTTCCAATGACATGAGACTTGGACTCAGAGTGATCAATAGTACATTTGAAGTGCTGACCTATGATGTTGGAGTTAGATGTAGAGGTCTTGGATATGATTGGTGGATGGTTGTGTGACTGCTTAGCTGTATCCAATGAGGAAATGGCACATAGATTGAAGTGGAATGGGTAGAATGGCTGTCTAAGAGATACGTGCTCCGCGGACACCGTGTGTTTCCGCGGACAGGGCGTGCCACATCTGGGGTTTTCCAGCAAATCAAGCATGGAAAGGGGACTGTAGGGATTAGCCAATCAGGTGTTGAGGTTGTGGATTTGTGTTGAAAGAGGCTGTGTGTTGTGAAGATGGGATGGTGGAGAAAGTCGTGGTGTTGTTGGTTGGAGATATGTTTGTGCATGGTTTAGAGCAGTATTCTAAATACAGGAATGTGGCAAACAATTTTGATGTTAAAGGAGTGGAGGGGGTGTGGAGCACTGTGCCTGATTGAAATGTACAGGGAATTGTACAAGTTTGTAAAGATATGGGTAGGATGAACAGTCCACATGTGGTAGTTTTGCACTGTGGTGCTTTGCATTTAGGTTATGTCAGTGCCCCTACTTTGTTGGCAGATTTGGAACACTTGATTCAAGCAGTAATGAACGCCCTTCTAAATGCCAAAGTTATTTTTCTTGTTTAGTACTAGGGCAATATGGGGCAATAGTTCTGTTTTTTGTCCTCAGCAAAACATTGGTAGGTGTGCAATCAACCAAGGCATGTTTGCTTTCATGCATAGACCTGGTATGTTCTTTTGTAATAATGAGAACATTGATTCTAGTAATGCTGTTTATTTTGAAGAAAATGGCATTTCTTTATCTTTTATGGGAAATGCCATGCTATTTTGGAATATAAGGGTTGCTTTTGAAAAGCTTATGTGAAGATTTCAGGAGTAAAGTAAGAACAAAATACAAAAAAATGCTAAATAACAGGTGTCTCTCAAGCATCTGCAAACCCCCCCCCCCAAAAAAAAATTGCTCTTTTCAGAGCCAACCTCAAAAGGGAAATGTGGCACATTATTTAAAATGAAATTCATCATGCTCATATTTTCAATATGTATGCGGACATGACAGTTGTCCACAGACAGCGCATTTTACAGACAGGGATTTTGGGGTGGAGAGGCATGCAAATGAGAATGAGTAGAGCAAGTGATTGGTCAATAAAGTCTACTGGGTGTGTTGTGTAAGGAGAGAGTTTGTCAGAACGTTTTTTTTCCTGAGAGAAGAACAGATAGGTATGGCTGTGTGTTTCAGAAAACAGATTTTCTGTATTTTGGGAGACTCATGGATACATTGCTTGGAGGTGCATGCAGAACACTGTGGAGTGGCTGTACATCTTGGATTCCATCATGTGGAAGCGCACTGGCATGGAGTGCATGGAATGAAGTGGCTGGATTTGGTACCTCTCTGTGCTACTTTGGAAACACAGCGTCATCCAGACATAAATATAATTCATTGTGGAGGGAACATTATAGGACATGTGTATGGAATTTCTTTGTAATTTGCAATGAAAGAAGGACTTGGGAAGGTCATGGACATGTTTCCAAATTTCCAAGTATTTTTTTTTCCGTATTGCACAGAGACAAATGTGTCTGCGTTCTTCTTCATTTGTTCGACAAATGGAGAAAGCGAGATGCAATGTCAATAAGGCTGTTTGTGCCTTTTTATGAGATGTTGGCCTGTCCTCTTTCACAATGAAAATATTATGTTTCGTAGTAAATACTTTTTTTGCAGAGATGGAGTACATCTTACTTATGATGGCAATCAGATTTTTCTGCAAAATATACAAATGCAATGCAACCTTTTTTGTAATTATATTAATACATTTTGCAGTAGGTGTTAATCATTTGAAGTTTTTGAAACACAAATAAACACCACCAAAGGCTCTTTTTAGAGCCACCACTTCTTCCCATAGAAAAGTGCAATAGTTCTGATAGGGCAGCACTTCCAAAAAATAAATGTCTGTGGACTGTCCGCAGACTTATAAAAAATGCCCAGGGCCCTGCACTATTTATTCGTCACTTCTATTTTTAAACTGTCAAAGGCACCTCTGAAAACTGCTTTTTTTTGGTTTTTGTTGTTTTATATTTTTTGGGGTTTTTTAAACACGACACACAAGGAAAGGAGGGGAAAGGAGGGTAAGGAAGGGACACCGACCACAGGGATAAGAAAGGGCAGGTGGAGAGAGGAAGTGTAGGGTGGGCCTTATTCAGGTAGTGGGCAGACCTTCTTGTGCTCCTTGACCGCAGTCTCAAAAGCACTCTGAAGATTCTCCCCCCTGCAGAGTACTGCGTTGCAGTACATATACAATATTGTGACCCTCGAAAGGTAAGGGTCAACAGCGTCATGAATAGCCTGTGAGGCAGCTGGAGGGATGCGCTGTCCCACAGGAGTGTCTTTTGTGGTGAAAGGAGCGGAAATGGAGGATTTTGTAGAGGAACTCAACCTACTACGTTTATCACAAGGTACAACCTTGCGAATAGCCCCACCATGGAACGACCTTAGGTGTCACTTCATTGATGTCGTACCAAAGCTGTATGAACCAGGCCTCCCACGATTTAGCACCATTTTGCACTGATTGCAGATGACCTTATTCTCACATGCTTTTGGCACTCCATCAAGAGTGGTAAACAACCGCCACACCCAAGACTCAAGAGGAGTGCTGGCAGTAGGGACTTCCACTACCTCATACTCTTCATCCTCTTCATCCGTCTCCTCTACATCCTCACACCTGAACCCCTCTGCAGGCCCTTGGGGACGTGGTGGTGGTGCTGATTCCGATGCAGGCGTAACTGAAGCAATTTGGGATGCCATCAGGAACCAAGAAGCAAAAGCATCAAAATCAGCACAAACATGTTAATCTGCCAGGTTAATCTGCTGTACTGGAAAGACAATACTCTGAAGATGAGCTCTGGGGTGTGGCCTTTTATAGGGGTGCTGGTGCGCACTCCGCAAACACCAGCACTGTCCGCAGAAACTTTGAACACCCAAAAAAGCCTTAAAAAGTTCAAAAAAGCATGTAGATTGCCAGGGACATTGCTGGGACATGTGCAATGGTGAATGTTTACTGTAAAATACTGTGGATTGTCCAAAAACGTACTTTTAAAATGTTCAGGGACCCGGACAGTGTCTGCAAATCAGGACACACGCTCAGTGTGGGTGCGGTCACATGATGACGTCGTGAACACGTTCTCGAAATGGGACAGGTGTCCTCAGGACACAAAATGTGCAGGGACGGTTGTGCGCATGTGCGGGTGTTCTACGGACAGTGTTCAGATACTCAAACTAATTAAAAGTGCGACACACGTGCGACGGACAGTTACGGGCAGGTGCGATGTTCGTAGGACCTGTGGGTGTGATGCGCATGTGCGTAGATGAGTTACAGACAGTGTGGACACTCCCATTTTAATTACGAACAGTACGGAGACAGGTATACTGTCCTTAGGACACCTCCATTTTGGTTAATTGTGGACATTCTGGACACCGAGTGTGTTCTAAGAACAGTTCCATCTTGATTGCGGACAGTACGGACAGGTATAGTGTCCTTAGGACACCTCCATTTTGGTTAATTGTGAACATCCCAGACATCAAGTGCATTCTAAAAACAGTTCCATTTTGATTGCATACAGTACGGACAGGTATAGTGTCCTTAAGACACCTCCATTTTGGTTAATTGCAGACATCCTGGACATCGGTTGAGTTCTATGAACAGTTTCATCTTGATTGCGGACAGTAGGGACAGGTATAGTGTCCTTAGGACACCTCCATTTTGGTTAATTGCAGACATTATGGACACCGAGTGTGTTCTAAGAAAAGTTCCATTTTGATTGCGGACAGTACAGACAGGTATAGTGTTCTTAGGACACCTCCATTTTGATTAATTGTGGACATCCCGGACACCGAGTGAGTTCTAAGAACAGTTCCTTCTTGATTGCGGAAAGTACGGACAGGTATAGTGTTCTTAGGACACCTCCATTTCCGTTAATTAGGTACATACCAGACATCGAGTGTGTTCTAAGAACAGTTCCATTTTGATTGCGGACAGTGCGGACAGGTATAGTGTCCTTAGGACATCTCCATTTTGGTTAATTGCAGACATTCCAGACACCAAGTGTGTTCTAAGAACATTTCCATTTTGATTGCGGACAGTACGGACAGGTATAGTGTTCTTAGGACACCTTCGTTTTGATTAATTGCGGACATCCCGGACATGAGTGAGTTCTAAAAACAGTTTCATCTTTATTGCGGACAGTACGGACAGGTATAGTGTCCTTAGGACACCTCCATTCTGGTTAATTGCGGACATTCCGGACACCCGAGCTGTCCGCAGACACCTTAACTGCCTTTTAAAAAAAAGAAAGACACAGAGGATTGAATTAAAACACACATAATCATATTTTTATTAAATATAAATATAAAATGTATGTAAGCGAGGGGGTGCAGAAACTGACACAAATACAGGGGAATTAGGGTTTGAAGAGGATGGATGGGAGGGGATGAAGGGATAGAAGTCTCATAATAACGTTTTTCTTGGTGGTGAGGGTTTGGGGATAGTTGACTGGGACATGTAGAGGGGGAACACGTACATGTGGGACAAAGATATATGTTTTTTTCTTTTACGTGGTCCTCCACAAAATGTTTCAAAAGATTAGAATTTCCCAGTAGCATATCCATTTTTGTTCCATGCGCTGCAGAGCTTTTTCTAATGTCTCTTTTGCTATATTATTTTCACTGTTTGTATGGTCTGTTAAAAAAAATAAAAATATGTTAAGTACACATAAAGTTATGATTAATAATTTGCTCATTTCATCACGTGGGAAATTTTCTTCAAGCCATTCCAATGTACTGGACATTTCTGTGTAAAAAGTAAAAAAAATATATTACTTTTAGTGTACCTAATACAGAAAGTTTAGAAATATATAAGAAAAATGAAGTTTACTGACTACTTTCTGGTACGTTTTGTTGTTACTGTTGTGTAGGTCTGCTGTTGCTTCTTTCTGTGCAGTTTCTGTGAGGTAATTATGTTGGAGGCATATCTTTTTTGTTTTTGTATATTACATGTTAGTACATATGCAATTTAAATGTACGGTTGATGTGTTACATATATAGGTTCCACTTCTTATTTATTATTACATATTGGGGGTAATTCACAAATTATTTGCGATGAAAAAAACGGGATTTGTGCGCCATTCTGCCCGCAAATCCCCATTTGTTAAACAGGGATTTGCGGGCAGAATGGCGCACAAATCCATTTTTTTTCGGCGCAAATAATCCATGAATTACCCCCATAATGTGTTAATGTGCTGCTTTTTGAACGTGTTCAGTGTTTATATGGCATGATAGAACAGATACCCCCTGAGTTTTTGGGTAGTGTTGATGTTGTCCGTGTCCGTGTCCATCTGCGGACATACGCACAGTCCGCGGACATCAAAATCACTAGATGGGGGTTCAGTATATTCTATGTTACATGTATATAAAGTAAGGGAATCCTAGTAAACATCTATCAAATTCACACTATGTATATGTATATTCAGCAAAAAAAACTTTGATAAAGGGAGGTTATGGTTAAGTTGCGATATTAAAAACCTCTGAAATTCAGTAAAATAAACTTTGTTAAAGGGACGTTATGGTTAAGTTGTGCTACTAAAAACCTTTAAATTCAGTAAAAAAACTTTGTTAAAGGGATGTTATGGTTCCAAGTAAAACCGAAAACCCCCTGAAATTCGCTAGTTATGGTAACCTAAGCAACCATAATCTATATGTCTCATATGCTGTGAGTGAACCTCAAATGAATTACTGTAAGAACATATTTGAAGTATAAGTCTACAAATATAGTACTTTTTGATTTTTTTGTTCCTAACTATTACTGCCCAAGAAATATCACTAAAGGAAAAAAGAGGGAGCTAGACATGTGATATCTTCAGTGATGTCATCAATGACATTTGTGATGTCATCTTTGATGTCCTGGGTGTTAGTCTTAGTAATGCACGGTGGTGGCGCGAGTTAAGGTTGCTTAGCTATCCATAACTAGTGAATTTCAGGGGTTTTCGGTTTTACTTGGAACAATAACGTCCCTTTAACACATTTTTTTTACTGAATTTTATAGATTTTTAGTAGCGCAACTTAACCATAACATCCCTTTAACAAAGTTTTTTTACTGAATTACACGGCCCATGGTAGTGGCCGTGTAGTTATGGTTAAGTTGCTAATCCCATAGGAAGAGCACTTTTTAGGCGGCTTATAACTTCGCTCCCCCTGGACGAATCCACACCAAACTTTGCAAAAAAAGTATATGGTCCACTCTGAATTGTTGCAAAGTTTGGTGAGGTTTGATCCAGGGGGACAAAGTTATAGGGGGGGGTCCCAAAATGTATTTTTTCCCATAGACTGAATGGGGAAAAAACTTTGCTTACGCCTACAGCCCAAACCGCTGGACAGATTTTCACCAAATTTGCGGCAGCAGCAGTGGCTTGGCTCCGAAAGCTTTTGTAAATTTGGTGAAAATCAGTCCAGTAGTTTTTTTTAAAATGACCACAAAGTAGGTCACAATAAATTAGTGATATCTATGTCCGCTCCATGGACACACTTCCCTGTTCGCTCTGCGGACAGGACACCGATTGGTTAATTGGCTTGCGTTATGTCTGCGGACATGCAACGTGTTCGCTGATTGGATGGTGAAGAGTGTGAAGTGCGCCAGATTTTTGGAAATGCCTGCCATCTTGGATTCGCGGACAGCGGCCGGTGTCTGAAGACATCGCGGTAAAAACATATTAAAAAACACAACATTGCACTTGTCATATTTATGAAATAATCTCTGGGGAGGTGAGGGGTGATGAGGATGGGATGGGAAATGCTGCAAGAAGCAAAAAAACAGTTTGGATGTTCGCGAACAGTCCTGAAAAGTCACCTAAGCATTACAGGGTTGGTTAAATGCAGTTCTTGGATGGCTTATAACTTTGACACCACTTAATGGAACTGCATGCAATTTTGCATGTATATTTCTGAGCTTATTCTGAGTGAGTATGCAAAGTTTGGTGGGATTCTGTCATGAGAGGGCAAAATTAGAGGGGGGTCCACAAATAATGTAAAGGCTTATAAATGAGGTGCCATTTGACTAATTTACACTTAATTTGGGAAACTGATAATACATTTAGATATGAATGTTTTTCTGAAGTTTGGTGGGATTTTGTAAAGAGGGGGCAAAATTAGAGGGGGGTCCCAAAATAATGTAAAGGCTTATAAATGATGTGCCATTTGATGAATCTACACTTCATTTGGCAAACTGATAATAGATCAAGATATACATGTTTTTGCGAAGTTTGATGGTATTCTGTCAAGAGAGAGCAAAATTAGAGGGGGGGGGTCCCAAAATATTGTACAGGCTTTTAAATGTTGGACCATTTCACAAATCTACACAAAGGTTTCCAAAAAGATTATAGATCTAGATATAGATGTTTCGTAAAGTCTGAATGGATTTTGTCAAGTGGGTTATATGACTATTGTATGTGCATACATTTAACACTTTTGAAAAAATAATACATGGGTGGATTTCCAGTAAACGTGCATAAGGAGCATTGGCAAGGACCTACAAGCATGGTTTTGCAAATGTGCCAGTATTTTATTATTTGACAAGTGTCATAATTGAGCTACAATAAATAGCAGTATATCTTTAGTGACTGAGGGGTAGCCTGTGGCCATGGACAGTGGCCAGATTGTCCGGGTAATGGAATAAGGTCATGATCCGGACAATCTGGCTACTGGCCATGCCCACAAGAGACAAAACATAGGATTACAGTGGCCATGTCCACCTGGGACTGGCTTTGTGGTAAAGTTATTCTAAATTAGGATAGATCTGAAAGGGAAGAAAAATGTGCTCGTGATAATATGGTCATATGGTTCTCTTTTTGCCTGTGCAGGCTGCCATGGAAAGCGAAGAGGGGTCCTGTATGGAACCACAGGCATCCCGGTGTAGGAAGAAACATCCAATTTTTTAGCACCTTGAGTTCCCGCTTTGGGAACCTAGGTTTCTAATGGCCTTCATCGCCCATTTCAGGGGCTGGAATGGGGGGATAAATGTCCAGAGACCTCGTTATCCACCCTCGCTTTGCTTGGGCTGATAACATGGGCTGCTGGGACAGTATCCACCATTCCAGTGCCTAGAACGGAGGATGAATGCCACAATATTCCCATTAGCATAACACAAAATGCAAATGGAAATGTTGGAAAATCTTATTGAGTCTATGTACTTTACTGAGAAACATAAAGTAGATGGAGTCTATACATGTTTTTTTTTAGTTTTATTTTTTAACTGTGAAAGGTGGTTCCTAAAGGAATTTTGGAAGGAGATCTGAGAACGAAAGATGGGGATGGAAATGAGGGAAGCGGAACCAAACACTAATATGGAGGGGTAGGTGGACAAGTGCAAGTGAAAATATTTTGCATGTGTTATTTCTAAGGTAGGGGGCAGTGTTTCTCATGCTCCTTGATTACAGCAGTGATGGTGGATCTTGGGGAGGAGGGATGGCATTAGCTGATGCCATTTTAAGATAAATAGCAGATTTGCTAAAAGTATGTACTGTGTACTAGAGTGTTAATGGATAATGAGTAGGAATAGGTGTTGGAGCTGTGCAAGGGAAATTTTGAAGTTGAAAGTTCCTAGATCAGTAGGAAATGCAGTTCTGAACTGGTTCTGAACTGTCTGCGAAGCAGAGATCTTATTGTGAAGTTCTGTCAGGTTCCCGGACACATCATCATGCCGCGTGCCAGCGTATGGTCATGTGGCACTGTCCGGAAGGTCCTCTATGAAGTCAGATGTTTGTAGATGGCTACGGATGCAAAACTAGTTGAATTAGTTGCAAAAAGTGTATAGAAGTGTTAAAAATGATTCCAGAAGGTGGGAAATGGCAGAGTTTTAAGGTGACACTTTGTAAATGGTACACAAATATTGCTATATTGGGTAAGCATGATATTAGTAAGTTGTAGGAAAATAGCATGCACTGGTAATAAACTATGAAATTCACTGAAAAAACCTTGTTAAAGGGGCGTTATGGTTCAGTTGGACTAATAAAAACCTATGAAATTCAATGAAAAAACTTTGTTAAAGGGACGTTAGGGTTAAGTTGCACTGATAAAAACCTATGAAATTCAATGAAAAAATTTTGTTAGAGGAACGTTATGATTACAAGTAAAACCGAAAAACCACTGAAATTCGCCAGTTATGGTAAGATAAGCAACCATAACTCGCACCACCACCGTGCACTGCTAAGAATAACACCCATGACATCAAAGATGACATCACAAATATGATTGATGACGTCACTGATGACATCACATGTGCATTTAATTTTCATAGGAAGTCCCTACAAGGGGTTGTGAATGTAATATTGGCAAAAAAGTGTCAGGGGTCATCTGGAGATGTGTGATGAACTACATACTTGATTATGAAATGTATTGCTCCAAAGAACATTCCATTGCAGTGTTGTTGCTAGAACAGGAACCTACTCATACAGAAACATAGGCTTTGGCTGCAGCATACACCATAGAGATGTACTATTAGTAATTTTCCCATGTCGGATAGTAAAACTGTGAATGCTTCTGTATCACACTTTTGCATACTGTGAAACATATACTAAGTAGGTAATAATGCATCACTTACTACATGCTTGTACTACTACACAAAAAACATTAAGAGACCACAATGTATACAAATATGGGGCTTATACAGGGAGAGTAAAGTAAGTAAACAGGAAGCAGTATCATGAGCCACTGTGTATAACCAGAATGATTATCTTTATGCATAGAAATGATTGTTGTGTTTCAGGCCTGCTTCTTCCCCTATGTATGTGCATCATAAGATGCGATTGAATTCTAAGGAAAGTACTGTAAGAATATGTGAGAATAGCAATGTCTACAAATGTAATACCTTTTGAATTTAAAGTTTTTACTGTCAGTGAATAAACTCACCTGGCCTAGATATGTCAGTGAACAAAAAAAGGAGGGGCTAGACGTGTAATGTCATTAGTGATGTCATCAATCATATTTATGATGTCATCTTTTATTTCATGTGTATTATTCTTAGCAGTGCACGGTGGTGGCGTGAGTTATGGTTGCTTAGCTTACCATAACTGGCGAATTTCAGGGGTTTTTCGGTTTTACTTGTACCCATAACGTCCCTTTAACAGCGTTTTTTCACTCAATATATATATACATAGCTGTGTAACCATACGATAATTCCATGTCTCCAGGGAGACAACACAACATGTTTATTATGAGTTGTCATAAGTATGGCACCAACTGCAAAATGCACATATCAAAGAGTCATGAGATGTCAACATCTGTGTATATAAAGTTACAACTAGAATAACGTGTGTTTGTCAGAGTTACCAAACTGCTAATGCCCATAAATGGTGAAGGCATCATAACAATTTTAAAAGAAGCAGTTGCAATTCAATAATATGCAACTTACATAAAAGGTTTTATTGTCCATATAAGGTGTGATTCACTTTACCCATATGCATTGATAATCAAACACTTATATAAAATAGAGATTGTGGAAGGGATATATTACGCACCACCCTTGCTCTATACCCCACTCACTTTAGGGCGAGTTGCTAATCTATTCTTATTCCATGGTTGCCCATCACTTAATACAACAGCATCATCCAAAATGTGGTCTACCTTGAAGGGACAAGATAATTTACTCTCTCCTTTGGGCACTCCTACTGGTGTGCAAACTCATATTTCTTCACCATGCTCAACCCTAGTTAGTCTTGTGTATAATGTTTTTACTGTACCACTCCTTTGCTGCTTCACTTTTCTTCTGAACTCTCCTCTTTATTTCCATTTCATTCCAATCAATGAATCTCATTCTACCCATCCACGGGGGAGTGGGGCATACATGAGTGGCAGCTTTTCTCCTCCTTAGGACTTCAAATGGGATCAATCCCGTTGTGGCATGTCGTGTAAGTTTATATGTCAAAGCAAGTTTCTCATTGTGATTCTCCCATGTTTGCCACCCAGAATTGTAAGGGTGAATATTTTGCATTAACATTGGGTTAAATCTTTCCACTCTACTGTTGGTGGAGTGATGGAATATTGATGATTTATGATGTTCAATTTCCACACTATCTAAAAACGTTTTCATGAGTCTGGATGTGAATTGGACACCATTGTCAGTAAGTGTTTTCTTTGGTATTCCCTCCCAATGAAATGTGCCATTCAAAAATGTTAACACATCATAAGAATCTGCCTCAAAAACCTATCGTACCTCCACCCATTTGGAGTCAACCATGAAAATTACATATTTTTCTCCCCTCTCTGGAAGTTAGGGGGCTAAGAATGTCTAAAGCAATGCATTCCCAAGGGATGTTAGGCATAGCTGTTACCTTTTAAGGGCTGCACATGTCTTGAAAACCCTTTCTGATGAGCAGCACGTTGTGCACATTTTAAAAGGTTTTTCCAACTCTGTATCCATCGCTGGCCACCAATAGTCTGCACAGAGAATGCCCTTCATTCTAGACATACCCATGTGGCTATCATGGGTTAACTCAATGAGTTTTTTTTGTATACCACTTGGAGGGATTATTCTACCTGTTCTTACCATATGTATGTCTTCAATGATAGGCTCATCTCTTATTTTATGAAATGCCCCTAGACCCTCATTAGGTAATCAACTAGCCCATTCATTGAGCACAAATCATTTTACTTTTTTAAGTTCTAGATCATTGTTGTAACTGTGTTGCCATCCATCATGAGTTATTGATTCCCCACATACCCAGAAAACCTCTTGTAATGGTTCCTCTTGTTCTTCATCACATGAATTGACTGAAAACCTTGATAGTTATTCTGATATGATATGTTCCTTACCTGCAACATGGCAAATGGTTAAATCATGTCCTTGTATCAATGTCACCCAATTCATGATTTTTCTTGAGACCCCATCTAGACCTTTTAACATAAATACAGATACTAACGATTTATGGTTGCTGATGATGGAAAATACCCTGCCCCATATAAATGTTCTGAATGTTTTTAGAACCCATGAAACAGAGAGGGTTTCTTTTTTCTATTACAGAGTATCTCAGATCCACTTCTTTAAGTGCTCTAGAGGGAAATGCTATATTGGTGTCTCCATGCTTGGAGGTGTACGGATATTTGGCGTGTTACAGCACAGAGTACAGCACCACTCCACAGGATCAATGTTTTTTTTTTAAGTGCAGCGCCACTGCATGAGTTGGTGCATTGGTATGATGCAGTTGTTTCAAGCTATGTGTTGCCAGTGTAACATGGACATATAAGTAAGGGCAGGTTATTCAGTCAAAAACGATTTTTACATATAAAATGCAAATACATTTTTCACAGTTAAAAGCACACATCTGTACCTTCAAAATGCACACAATTTCTCACCTGAAATGCCTATGTTGCAAGAGACACATTTGGTAATTAACAAACTAATATCACTAACAAGACTAATAAATATAACTCATTAATAAAAGAATGTGTCTTCACTGCAAAAAGAGGCAGACTCTGAAAATCAGTTTTAAACACACATTCAAGTTTTTTTTTCTTTTTCTTCTTTGCCTTCCTGTGCTCTGTCCACAATAACTGCAGGAAGCAAAGACTTTGAATAAGCAGGAAATCAGCTTGTTACAGTTGCAACTGTATAAGCCAAGCCATTGTGTACAGAGGGTGGTTAGGGCATGATAGAATTTTATTGGTTAGGATCCTTTGGTAGGAGGAAACCAGAGTTGTTTTTTTGTTTAATCTCGAGGAAGGAGCTGGGGAGAGAGATCTTGACACATTTTTTGCTCGAAGAAGGACGGGGTTGACAGCTGGGGAGGCCTGATTCCTAAAGCAGATTCAAATAAGTTGCAGAGACTGGCTTTTCCAGTCAACAAGTCCCAGTTCGAGTGACGGCAGATGCTTGTCCTTGCTGGGTGAACCACTCCAGAAGGCGAACAGACAAAGAAGTTACATGCTGAATAATCCTGGTAATTATCTCGCTGAGGTGTGGGGGCTGAGCGTGTATGAGAATATTCAGTCAGTGTAGGAAAGGAGATTCCTGTGCTTTACTCACGTGTTTAATGTTGCAAATTGAGTTCTTGTCTCCGCCACTCTCTTTTCAGTGTATCACAGATAATGCTGTTACTGTGCTATTTCATTTATTTCTGTAAAGAGTGAGATTGTGTTTAAATGCAACTTTTATAATACACAAAAATACCTAACATATTTATGGTGCGTTGCAGGCCGGGAAAGTGATCATAGAGTACCTACTGGGCGTGGCAAGCGTGTCTCACACTGCCATTTGCACATTAAAGGGAACCCATTTTATAATAGCAGTGTGCCACTAAAAACGAATTTCAGAATGTCACAAAGGGAAACCACATTTTCAGATCTAGTGCAATATTTAGATGCAAAGTTGTTTGCACATGGGACGTGGTCGTCGAACAGCACCTTAGAATGGCGTGACCGCATTCAGGGTGAGGTGCAGAAAGAAAAACTAGACAATATTTTTGCAGAAGGCAGCATAATTCAGGTCTGCCTTACAAGATTATTCAATGCAGCCGATAAAAGTGCAGAGAAAGACTGTTTAATACGGCTATGCAGCAAAATATGGTTTATTTTGAATAGGTCCCTGCGAATGCAGGAAAATGATACCCAGCTAATTAACAGGTTAAAGACTGAATTAGATGGGGCAAGTAAAAATCAGGAAATGTTAAGGGCAGAATTGGATGTATGCCAAAAAGACATGCAATTAAAATGCAGAGACTTTGATTCTCAGTTATCCAAAAGCAAGAAACAATTTGAGGATAGTGAGCAAGACTTGGTACACTTAAAAGCTTTAGTGGACTACATTAGACAGGATAAAGATGAGGTTGTTTCAGACATGCAGATTTTACAAAAAGAACATTGTGAAAAAGAATGTGATCTCCAGATTGCAGAACAAGAAATGATTAAAATGACTCAAGAAAGAGACAAGAGAAATAAAGAGTTCAATGAATGCCAAATGCAAATGTGCGACATGCAGGAGGCGATTAATAAGATGAGTGATGAAAACAACTATTTGCAAAATGAAGCAGACTCCTTAAAAAGTGTATAGACTTAGAACAGCAAATGTGCATTCCCAGGTCCCAGGAGAGGCGGCAGGGTACCACATTCAATGGAGTGGAGGTGAATTCTAGTTCTGCCCAAAGAGCTAGTGCTCCAGTGACTGGGCCGGTGACTGAACTTGGTTGCAGTGCCCTTGGGGGATTTGATACTCCCATTGGGGGCAGCCACCAATCTCATACACCTGAAAACAGGATTGAATCACAAAGTAGTGCAATTCCATGCATTGCAAAAAGTAGCCCCATAAAAATAATGAAATCCATTAAAGCCCTGATCAAACCATTTAAAAAGGGAGGTGAATGCTGCATTGAGGATCACTTAGAAGCAGTGCATGACATTTTTAAAGCACTCCAGATACCTAAGGAACAGTACAGACAATATTTTCATTTAACTTTAGATGCCCCGACGGCCAGCATCATAAGGGGATTAAATGAACAGCAGAATATGACCTGGGTGGAGTTTGAAAAAGAAATTAGGCGTCATTTTTTTCCTTTTCAGTCATTGCAGGAGGCAAAGAAAGTCGCTTACACAATCACTGCTGGACCTAAGACATCCCCTCGCCAATTTTTACAAGACTTAAAAGAGCATTTTCTCGCTTTGATGTATCTTTTGACCCAAATTCCAATGAGTTTAAAACTGCATACTTCTATGGGCTACAGAAAGACATCCTATCCCAATTGGTCCGTGAATTTGACCGTGACAAGTCCCTTGAATGGATTGTACATCAAAGCACAAAACTATATGAGGTACTCTATTGTCAGGGTAGAGAAAGTGATAAAATGAAAGATACTAGACCTAAATCTAAAGAACCCTCAGCCACAGTAATGGAAATCAGGTCAGCCAAAATGTCCCTTGAGTCTGCTCAAAGCCAAGGTAAAAATAATGTGACACCTGAACAAAGGGGTAATCAACAAAGATCGCCATTTCCTGTACCAATGTTCCAATCACATGATCCTAGTAATAGGGAGAGCTACATCAGCCCTAGGTATTTAGGGGACAGACCCCGGGTAGGATATCGGCCTGATATGGCAGGTATGAACAATAACCAGAGACAAAATCAAGATCAAAGAAATGATGGTCCCTACCAGTCATTGGGGACACAGAGCACATTTGATCCCAACACCATGATAAAATGTAATCAGGATAGACCCCGATATGTGGATCGATTTAATGATAATGGAAATCAACACAGGGGCCAGTACCCACAATCTGAGAGACCGGACATGAGGCAAAACATGAACTACAATCCACGTCAGTACAATGATTCCCCACCAGGGGACTATAATCAAAGGATGGGTGCACCCCGCTCCCCTCCACAAATGAATCAAGAGTTCAGAAACCATCCCAACAGACATCAATCACCTGAGAGGTATCAGAATAGATCCAATCAGGGGGAAAACAACCAATATCGACTTAGCCACAGAAAGAGGATTCTAGAGAGATGGAAAGGTTCCAGTGCCTTGAGGCCCAAGTGAAAATGTTAGCTGAGCAAATAGGAAAGCTCTATACAGCACAAAAACAACCATCTAAAGAGGGGGTTGATGGCCCTAGCAATGACCGCGGGGCTTCTGAGAAGTGACTAAGTACTTATGACACCTGCAGTGCCAAAAAAGACAGATTGCCCTGATGTAATTTTGCATAATGACTCTGAGATGCCTTATGATTTAAAAGTGAAAGCACCAATAAGTGAACATGTAACAGAAAATGCAAATACTTCTAAAAAAGAGGTACGGTTTAACCTAGAACTAAATCAAACATTGAAGATTTGTGCAAATAAAAAAGAAACACCTGGAATTCCAAAAGAACAAAGAGACAGATTTAAGAAAAATGACTCATGCATGAGGAATACCAGTGAACAGGGAGTAAGTGGGGATGCTATATCTCCTTCCCTGGGCAAGCAAAACAATGACCAAAACACAGGTAGAAAAAGGAAATACTCAAAAGGAGGGTACGGGTCAATCACCTGAAGAATTCTTTGAGCCACATATTTTTGAAGAGGCTGAAAGGGCTGGTATCACAATAAATGATCACCAATGCACAGAATTAAAAAATGACGAATTGCTGAATGATGTTGTTACACATGTTCGGTTGGAAGGTTGTAATGTGGTCTCTGATGTTACCCAGATGGATGGGCGAACAGTGGCCACACTCCAAAAAACCTCTGATCATGGAGAAATGAATAAAGTCTCTCGCGCAGAAATGGGTAAAAAGGAGGGAAAAATGTCTTTCCATTTACCAATGTGCTTAGCTAAAAGTGAAAAAGGCCTGAGAAAGGTGAGCCCTGAAATCAGTAAGAATTCACACATCTTATGTGTATTAGAGGAAGTTGAGGACAGATATTATGCACCCATCACTGTAGAAGAAAAATGCCACACATTTGCTATGATTGACACTGGCGCACAGGCCACAATTATGTCCAAGGAGCTGGTAAAGAGTATCAATGAAGGGAGACCCCCACAGAGTCAGATCACGGTGAAGGAAAATCAAGGTCCATTGCATAACTTTAATGGGGAGGAGGTGCCCATCATAGGTGTAACTGAGGTTGACATAAAAATAGGAAAGCACAGAATGAAACAAGAGGTATTGATCACATCTATTTGTGAAATTCCATTTTTGATGGGGACAGATTGCCTGAAAAGATTGTCTCCTCTCATAGATGGGGTGAATGGAGTGCTGTGGTCCTTAACCAAAGAACCATTGAGGCCTAAGAAACTAAAATCACAAAACAGCAACATAAATGAATGTCACACCGTTGCCAAAACAAATGATGCTGTGGAGGTATATCCCCAGAATAGTTGCATACCTAGTGTCACTGTTATATTAATGTGTCAAGACAAAATGCAGAGCGATAATGAAGGACTACCTGTACAAATCTACTTGGACCCAAGGAAAAATCGGCAGACTGCCATAGATGAGCACACATTACGTTTTTATTTAAAAGAGAAAACAATCAAACAGAATATTGCTTCTAAAACAGGTTCAGAAAAACACATTACCACTCTTGCTGAAATACACATGGAAGATAAGCAACCATGGGTTCATGTTGGTATAAATGACTGTTTTAAAACAATAAAAGCCACTTTAGCGCTTGAACAGGAGAGGAGCTTCATTAATGAGAAATTGTTGCAAAAAATAATGGAGAGGGAGGAAATCCCGAAATTTAGGATTAAAAACCAATATGTTTCTGGGTTGGATAGTCCAGACTTTGAAAACCAAATTGCAGGCAGATGCATGCTTAAAATTAGCATTGGACAGAAAACAATTTACCATAATGTATGGATAGTGAGTGGAGCACAAAATGAATTTTACATGGGCAATGACATCATGCATAGAATGTGTATGGTGTTAGATTTCCTTAATCAAAAAATATGGTCACACATAGGTGGCTCGGCACCTGAATTTGAAGACAAAAGAAGGGCTTATCATTGTGCACAACTGGTTCCTTATGCAATCGAATTACAAATGAGGAAAGATACTATTATTCCTGCATTTACAAAACAGTTTGCAATAACACTGAAATGCAAAAATGGACAGCAGATGAAAGACTCTGATTTGTATGCCT
The DNA here is from genome assembly GCF_040938575.1 of Ambystoma mexicanum. Taxonomy (NCBI): domain Eukaryota; kingdom Metazoa; phylum Chordata; class Amphibia; order Caudata; family Ambystomatidae; genus Ambystoma; species Ambystoma mexicanum. Next base: position 349,449,473 of record NC_090941.1, on the reverse strand, counting down.
GAATGAATCCATAAAACAGCAAGGCCTGGATTATGAATACATTCCATTGGTAGATATTGGTGAAGGATCTGTAAAAATTATGGTAAATAATAACGGTTGTCAGGATATTCATTTAGAGGAAAACTCCCCATTAGGAATGGCCATACAAAAATCACATTATACGGAAGATTTAAATAACATGGTGATTGGAAATATCCCTGAAAAGTATGTAGATGCCAAGGGTGAGTTGCCAGAACACCTGGACTCTCAGCCCAAAGGAATATTTAAAATTCATTCTGTGTATCCTTATGATTCAAATGAGACAGTGTGCTGCCATCAAGAGGATTGCATAATATTTAATTTAAATGAAAATGAAACAGAAAATCAGCCCATTGAAGTGGAAGCTGATATGCCAAAATATTTAAAAGTGGCAGTTTTCCAAAAAGACACAGCCACACAGTTAGAGGAAAGCGGCGAGATTCCCTTACCAGAAGATTTTCCAGAATTTTCCAAAATGGTAGAAGAGCAGATCTCCTTAGCAGATGCGTGTGACAGCAATGAGGATAGAGACAATCTGAGGGAGATATTTATGGAGTTTAAGGATGTATTTGCAAAAGATGCTTATGATTGTGGTTTAACCGATTTACATGTGGCCACACTACCAGAAGGGTGTAGCAGAAGTCCAGTGTTTGTACACCAGTATAGACTACCGCTGGCATGTTTAGAATCATTGGCAGAGATTATAAAAAATTTGGAATCGCGGGGAATCATCAGGCCCATTCATAGCACATCCAATACACCTATTTTAGGTGTGTTAAAGGCAAATGGTCAATGGCGGCTATGTGCAGACTTGAGAGAGTTAAATAAAAGAGTACCAGTGTCCAGATAGCCATTGCCATTCATTGATCAGGGCTTGGCTCAGGTACATGGTTCAAAAGTGTTTACCACATTAGATCTCACCTCTGGATATTGGTGCGTGCCATTGGCAGAGGAGATACAGAATTTATTTTCCTTTACATTTGACAGGACTCAATACGCCTGGCTTAGAACGCCGTTCGGGTACATCAATAGTGGGAGTGAATTTGGCATATTTTTGAGAAAGGCCATGCTCGATGCAGTGGAAAGAGGAACCATAGTTTACGTGGATGATGTCTTGATAAAAAATGAAGGCCTGAAAAGCCATTTTGATGAAATAAGACATGTGCTTGGCCAATTGCAGAAAGCAGGCGCCAAAGTATCTTTGCAAAAAGCACAATGGTGCAAGAAATAAGTGAACTTTCTAGGCAATGAAGTGACCGAACATGGGCTAAATCCACAAAAGAAAAAAATAGAGGCCATACAAAAACTAAAGGACCCTAAGAATGTGAAAGGAGTAAAAAGTTTGTTAGGAATGACAGGGTATAACAGAAAATTAATTGAAAATTATGCCGAAATCACTCAACCATTGACTAAACTGCTTAAACTGAATACTCTCTGGAATGGGAAAAAGAGCAGTCTGAGGCAGTGGCTAAATTGAAGGAATGTCTGGTAAAGGCACCATGTTTAGCATATCCCATAAAAGGTAGGGATTTCTTTATAGAAATAGGTTTTTCTGAACATTGTATGTCAGCAGTGTTATCACAAAAACATGATTTGAATCACAAAACAATTGCCTATGCAAGTAAGGCATTTTCCCAAGTTGAAATGAAATTTAATGAATGTGAAAAGGCCCTATTAACCACTGTGTGGGCGCTACAACATTTCCGCCCCATTGTTCAGGGAGAAAAGGTGATTATTGAAACAAATCATCAACCTTTGCAGTTTTTAGAGAGTAAAAGAATTAGGTCAGGTAATCTAGTGCAGTCCAGAATAACTTCATGGACGCTGGTATTACAAGGTGTTCCTGTAGAAGTGAGATATGGACAAAATAAAAAGAGCTCAATTGCTCAAGGGTTAGCTGACTTACATGACTGCGCAGCTGAACAAATATCAAATGAAATGGAAGTGGAACTTAATTGGCATGAATTTGAACGATCACCACACAAAGCTTTTGATGAAAAAACATGCAAGGATTTGCCAATGTATATGTGGATGGTTGTGCTTTTCACATTGAAAATGACAGTAATAAACAATTAGTGTCAGGAATAGGATATGTCTGGTTGAAATGTGAAGGAGTCCCCAATATAGGGATGAGGATTGGAGCTAGGAGCAGTCAAGTGGCGGAATTGACAGCCATTTATAAAGCAATTACTACTGTAGTTGATAGAAAGTTCAGTGAAATTGTCCTGGTGACTGATTCTGACTATGCACGGAATAGTTTTATGGAATATTTACCTGGCTGGAAAGCAAGAGGAATGATTACATACAACAAAAAGCCACTTAAACATGGAAAAATGATACAAGCCATAGACAAATTGGTGTCAGAGAATGATCTAACAATATACTGGAGAAAAATGTGTGGGCATTTAAAAACACCAGGAGAGGATAAGGAGGGAATGATAAGGTGGAGCACCTGGCTAAAATTGGGGCTCGGATGGGAGAATTGCTACCTATTGATGATTTACTGGCTGAAATAAAGATTGATGCAGTAACACGTTCTAAAGCACCAACGGAGGTAGATCAACCAGTGGTGCAATGGGGCCATGACACGCCAGACCAAGATTTGATTGAGGCACACAAGAATGATCGAATTTTGGGAATCTATTATAATCATTTGATAGATCCTGAACAAAACCCTTTAACAGAAAATGATTGTATGGGAAAAGAAGAGTTGAGGGTACTATTAAAGAATAAAAAACGAATTAGATTACAAGATGGACTCATGATTAGAGAGTCCATAACAGGACAGATACAGTGGGTGGTACCCCTTTCATTCAGAGGGCTAATGCTACAACATGAACATGATGTAATAACTGCAGGCCACAGAGGTTCACAAAAAACATTGGAAATACTGAAAGATTATGCTTACTGGCCACATATGTCCCAAGATATGGAATTATATACTAGAGGATGTCTAGTATGCGCCCAATTTAAACCTGCTTCACCAATGCATCGAGCACCATTGATGAAAAGAGGCCTAACTCTCCCATGGTCAGATTTGCAAATAGACTATGTAGGCCCTTTAAAAAGGTCGAGCAGAGGGCACCGTTACATTTTAAGTGTGATATGTTTGATGTCGAAGTGGATTGAATGTATTCCTGCAACAGATTGTAGTGCACAAACAGTAGCCACATTGCTGGTGAACCATGTGTTCTCAAGGTTTGGGTTGCCACAAAGAATTGAGTCAGACAGAGGAAGTCATTTCACAAGTACCCTAATGAGTAAGGTATGGCAAATACTGGGTGTGAAAAGCAAACTACATATCGCATATCGGGCAGCCTCTTCAGGTGGAGTTGAATGGAGCAATAGGTCTGTTGTGGATATTTTAAAGAAATTCGTGGCAGAAGCAGGTTCCAGCTGGGATTTACGTTTACCGTTGGTTTTGATGGCAATCAGATCAACTCCTGCCAAAGCAACAGGTGTTAGCCCCCATGAGGTCTTGACGGGTAGGAAAATGGTGTTACCACAACACCTACTATACAGAACACATGAGCAGACACTTGTGAGTGCATCCACAGTTCATGAATACATTGATAAACTGAGGAAGCATTTGCAACATGCATTTGCTTTTGTGCAGAGAAATCTGGAAAGGGCTGCTGACAGTTCTAAAACATACTATGATAAAAGTACATCAGTGAGAGAATACAGTGTTGGGGATCAGGTGTACAAGTTTCATTTTGGAAAAAGTAAACAGAAAAATTCTAAATTTCTAGCAGCCTGGCAGGGGCCATTTCGAATTATAGATAAGGTCTCTCCTGTGGTTTATACAATTTTGAAAAATGAAGGTGAAACGGCGATAGAGCAGTTTGTCCACATAAATCAGATCAAGCCATGCCATCACAGACATGAGATCAGGCGGCTTGAGCATGTAGTAACAGAAAGCCCTGGGGCTGCTGCCCACTGATACAACAGAAAGTCCCTTGAACACAAAAAGATAAGATCAATGGGTACAGTCAGGAGGCAGTGACAGAGAAGTTAAAAAGTTGATTATTGTAATGGCAAATAAACACTGTAATATATGTAAATAAATAAATAATATGAAAAGTAAAAAAAAATATAATGGAAGCTCATGGTCGGTGTGCAGAATGAAAATGCATTGAATTTAAAATGTTGTTTCATGTATGCTTATTTTCTTTTTAACCTGTGTTTAATTTCAGAAAAAAAATGTTTTATTTTTGGCAAAAGGGTGGTTAGTATTGTGCTATATACTTAATCTGTTTCTTTTCTATTTTGGTTTAGAACATTAACTATTTATACCGGAGGTCACGGGAGATGATGGAGTCCTGGAGTCCCCTGGATGAAGACCAAAAGATGCCTGCCTCCAGGTGGAGGTGAAGACAAGATAACCAGAATGCCAAAAAAGATGACTCCTATGGATCCAAGATTGCCAAGATGAAAGAGTACTCGAATGAACCAAATGATGTGACATCGCTGGTCGGGACATATCAGAGGCAGACAAGTGTCCTGGCATATGGAGTTCCAAGTATTTATTATTTTAATTATTTGTTTTAGTTAGTTGTTTTATTTTATTGTTTTCAATTGACTTATAAAATTGAAACTTTGGACTAATGACACTTCCATTGGCAAGGCAAATGTAGAACATTTTGTAAACTGATGAACTCAGATGAATATTGTGTTGATTGCAACTTTTTCATTGATGCACATGAATATTCATTTTGTTGGATTGCTAAATTGTGAAAAGAAGAAAGGGGGCAAGTTAGATTTCTTTTGATTGTGGCTTGGACAAGGGCCAAATCCTCTGAAAAGGAGCATGTTTTTTTGTTTTTTTTGGAATTGGCTTGAATCGTAGCCAAATAAAAAAAAAAAAGGAGGGTATGTAAGGATATTTGGCGTGTTACAGCACAGAGTACAGCACCACTCCACAGGATCAAAGTTTTTTTTTGAAGTGCAGCGCCACTGCATGGGTTGGTGCATTGGTATGATGCAGTTGTTTCAAGCTATGTGTTGCCAGTGTAACATGGACATATAAGTAAGGGCAGGTTATTCAGTCAAAAACGATTTTTACATATAAAATGTAAATACATTTTTCACAGTTAAAAGCACACATCTGTACCTTCAAAATGCACACCATTTCTCACCTGAAATGCCTATGTTGCAAGAGACACATTTGGTAATTAACAAACTAATATCACTAACAAGACTAATAATTATAACTCATTAATAAAAGAATGTGTCTTCACTGCAAAAAGAGGCAGACTCTGAAAATCAGTTTTAAACACACATTCAAGTTTTTTTTTTCTTTTTCTTCTTTGCCTTCCTGTGCTCTGTCCACAATAACTGCAGGAAGCAAAGACTTCGAATAAGCAGGAAATCAGCTTGTTACAGTTGCAACTGTATAAGCCAAGCCATTGTGGACAGAGGGTGGTTAGGGCATGATAGAATTTTATTGGTTAGGATCCTTTGGTAGGAGGGAACCAGAGTTGTTTTTTTGTTTAATCTTGAGGAAGGAGCTGGGGAGAGACATCTTGACACAGCTCGAAGAAGGACGGGGTTGACAGCTGGGGAGGCCTGATTCCTAAAGCAGATTCAAATTGGTTGCAGAGACTGGCTTTTCCAGTCAACAAGTCCCAGTTCGAGTGACGGCAGATGCTTGTCCTTGCTGGGTAAACCCCTCCAGAAGGCGAACAGCCAAAGAAGTTACATGCTGAATAAGCCTGGTAATTACCTCGCTGAGGTGTGGGGGCTGAGCGTGTACGAGAATATTCAGTCAGTGTAGGAAAGGAGATTCCTGTGCTTTACTCACGTGTTTAATGTTGCAAATTGAGTTCTTGTCTCCGCCACTCTCTTTTCAGTGTATCACAGATAATGCTGTTACTGTGCTATTTCATTTATTTCTGTAAAGAGTGAGATTGTGTTTAAATGCAACTTTTATAATACACAAAAATATCTGAAAGCAGACGGGTGGTGTGTTTTATATTTACCAATACAGTGCTGATGATGTGGGGAGATGTTTAGACAGTGCAATTGTCATTTTCAAGGTAGCTAAACATCAGATTTGGCTGCAGCTGTGTGCACAATGTAATTCAGTATGAGCAATTATAACTAACTGTGTTTGTTGTAGTCTGCCGGAGGTCTATGAGTCGGCAAAAAGGGAGGCCCGGGACGTAGTTCACTACCGTATATAAGATAGTGAAAATACCACATGATAGCTCGCTGCCGTAGATAAGACATAGAGAAATTGCCCATGGTGGCACACTAAGAATGAAAATGTGGTGTTCCTGAAATGCAAGCCTGAGGTCTCTCTAGTGATTACACGAAACATCTAAACAAAAATAAGGGGTTCTGGATATTGGGGCCACAAATAAAACAAGGGAATTATGCTCACCAAAATACCACCAACCACGCATAACAACCACGCATACCAACCACGCATGTCTGTGTGCTGAAATAATGCATGTCCACTGTATTATTGTTGTACATGGCCCAATCTGAAAACAAGGAGTGATTGTTGCTAAATTATTTTTCAGCGGTAAGAAAATACCGTCAGGCCCCAAATCTCCACAAAAATACCTAACAGAGGCTTGCAAGAGAACTGATCCATATGCTGTACTGCTGGCGTCTGTCATAATGCAAGTGTCCATACTGGGATCGAAGGATAAGAGAATGGGGGTATTCACAATGGACCTCTTTATGTCAGAAAATTATTTTTCACACTCAGTATTCCATTCAAAATGTTTACATTTCTTGCACAGCTTCCTAATATTGAAGCATCTAACTTAAAATAATATTCTACTAGTCCTAAAAAAGACATGACCTCTTGTCTGTTATTTGGGGTTTTGCCTGTAGATTTGATGAGACAGAACCCTCCCTTGGATATATGCCTTTTTACAATAGTTGGTGACCCAAGTAGTCAATATGGGATATTCGAAAACAACATTTGGATTTTTGTAACTTGAGACCAGCATCACTTAATCTGTTAGTATTGTTTTGAGTTTAACATCATGATCCTTGGTAGATGTCCCCATCACTAACATATCATCTTTGTAAACAAATATTCTTGGAATATCCCCCAATGTTTCTTTTATCGTTTTCTGGAAGAATGCAGCAGCAGATATCAAACCAAATGTCATGCTTTTGAACTGACATGTGCCATCTTCTGTAATGAATGTAGTTAAGCTTCTAGATGTGCAATTCAATAATATGCAACTTACATAACAGGTTGTATTACCCATATAATGTGTGATCCACTTTACCCATATGCACTGATAATCAAACACTTATTACATAAAATACAGATTGTTGAAGGGATATATAACAAATACACAAATATTTGCTCATTGCTTAGATGATGGAATTTGAAAACCTAACTTAACCTCACAAGTCACTTTAAGCTGGGTGGACATTCCGTTAGACCTATAATTTATCTCGATTTAGAGCCAGTCTTCAACCATAGTCTTTTCTACAGGAAGCTGTTTAATATTGAAAGGGTGGTGGGCCAAAAACCGAAGAGTAAAAATAATCCAAATTATGCAAATGATCACTGCACGTCATTTCAAGGGAAAATAAGGTTTATTACATAGAAAAAGGGTATCAGACAGTCCTGTAGAACCAAACTGACATGGAGCTAATCTTATTTCAAGACGTTACATCCTTATAGCTGAGAAACTGCATATTAACAATAGTATGCATTATAATGAGTGCAACATAACCCATCACCATCTATAGAGCATGCTAATCCTCCATAAAGTCCCTTGAATGATTGACCACATCTATGATACCCCCATCCCATAGACACATGGTCCCCTACATCTTCACTACCAAACTCAGATATATGATTGGTGGGCTCTTATCAAGAGTTTTGTAAATTTGGGTCCATCACATGATGTGCACCCTCCTGTTCCAGATCAAAGTAACTTGAAGAGGCCAACCCTGCTTTTGAAGAGACAATAGCATTCCTTATTAAACCAGATGCTATGGCACACATTAGCTGATCCCCGACCTTGTACTACATTCATTGGCATCACCTCTGCTCCTTCTATCCCAAATTACAAGAAGTTCCAGACATGGCTCTCTCATTATCGCCTCCCAACTCCAGGTTCCCAGGGATGATGTGACCAGGGCACCACTCTTCAGTTTGGATTTCGAGGATTTGTTTGCTTAAGTTATGTGTCTAGTTGTAATTCATATAGGGTGTCCGCCGGAGGTAAGGTCAGTAGTGTTCTAAATATCTCCCAGGCTCATTGGCATCACAGATCATTGTGCTCTATGCTCATGAATGTGTCCTTGAAAGGGCACATTCCTTCCTGCTGTTCTACCAAGTAGCATTCTGTTCCCACCATGTTTAGGCCCCACAGCTGGATACAATTAGATCTTATCTGTGCACTATGGGTGCCTCTGACCTCAGCTTCTCTCCTGGCCCTTAACCTCTAAAATTATGACACTTTTGCCAGGTTAATACCCTGACGTCGCTTCTACCACACTACCTTGCTGACTCCATCTTCTGATTATTTCAATCCTTCCTCCACATCACACTATTCTACGTCACTTCAATACATCAGCTAATCACCAGGCTTATAATACTGCCCTATTTATGACTTATACAACCACAACAATAATGCATTTTCCTCTTTCTGTGTTGCTATATGTGGGTATCTAATATGCATCAGACCTAACTAAAACATTACATGCACTATCTGCAGCACAATCTTTGTTCTGCTCCTGCGATGTTGCTCCCTAATAGGTTTTCCTTAACCTGAACCTTTATGCATGACTAGGACATTGCACATGCATCTCAACATTCCCCACTTCAGTTAATAGTCCATTAACCAACCATTCCCCCTTCCTTCTATACATATCATACTTTGGTACCCATGCTCTACACACATGATGTAAACTTCCCCCCACGGCATATTCTTCTGAGGATCCAGTCATAAAATAGCATTCCCCATTTCCTGCTAAGCAGACCCAACACTCAATATAATTCTCTGGGTCTGGTGTGGGGTGGTCACTGTCCCCATGCGTTCCAAAGTCTGTTCTATTTTAACCATTCTTGGCCTGACAACTTCATCTCACCAATAAATATGGGTGTACTTCAATTTTGTAAAAAAACTACACCAAACCAGTCATCTTCATTCACTCCAGCTTCTTTCCCCATGGCAATCCTCAAACTGTGAATCACCCCTATCACATGGGACAATGATCCATTGTTAGCATCATTTGGGGGTATGTACGTACATAGGGTCAAGATAGGGCGAAATTGTGGCCTTCTTTTTTGTTAAAGGGGGGCCTGACTAAGAAAGGCAATTGACATGAAGAAAAAGAAATAAATGAGTCAATAGCTACCCCTGTTCACTGTGCAGAAATAGGTAAGCCTAAAGAGCAGTAAGCTAGTTTGTGTAAATACTAGCTGTTAATGATCACAGAATGGAAAATTATTTCAGGGAAAAATGTATGTATTCATCAGTATAGACACACATCTAAAAAAGGTAGGTTCATGAATACACAAATGAACCTTAAAAACACATGTGAACCTTGACGGGCATACAAACAAACAAAATGCTTTTACTTCACAGTTAAGTGAGGGTTAGTAGCATATCACATTTTTGTGCAAATTCAAATACTACTTTTGGCATAGCAGTATATTATTGTTGAATTTCTGCAAGGTGAACAGGGGTAGCTATTGACTCATTTCTTTGTTTTCCGGTATGTACATACAGCAAGACAGTACTATTTACTTGCAGACACCTGCATTCATAGTTGTGAGCAGGTCCAGAAAATATCGGGTCAGGAGAGTCATAATCTTAATGGATCTCAACTCACTCTTTATTCAATTAAGGCCCTGCTCAGCCTGGTTCATCATCTGAAGCATCTCCCATTTAGTTATCTGCAGCCATTTTGCATTGGCTGCAGTCTGGATACCTGGCACCAGATGGAAGGCCAAAAAGGTTTCCGGCTTGGTGAGCAACCAATATTAATCCTGGATTGCCATTAGTTTCTCGGAGGAATCTTTGGACAGGTAGTTAGATCTCTTCTGATGATGACCTGTTAGTGAGCCACTAACACATCTAACGGTTGGGGACTTAGTTGGTTCTGGGGCAGGCACATTTATAACTGATAAATGAGAATCTGGAACTACTAGAACTGCAGAGTTTAGGGTGGTCAGCCAACATACACCCCCATGATGTGGGAGGTGTAAATGTGCATAGTGTCCACACACCAAGTAAACATCCATTGATGCCTGTTGGACATATCAGCATAGTCAATGCAAAGCTCCCAGAATGGCCAAGTGGGAAAGGGCAATATGCCATGCAGTGTATTGAGCATCTTGCCAGTATTGTAAAGGTGGCTCGTTGTGCAATTTGACATAAACGCATTGAGAAACTCTTGCAAATTGTGGACAAAAGAGTCCTTCAAAATATCTGTAGAAATGTGCTGTTTCAAAATATGCTCTGGGTATTGCAGCTGCTCAAAAGAAACCATTAGCGACTCATGTGGCATTTCCACCTTATCTGAAATATTTTGACTCAACATCAGTTCTATTGGGGACAAATATTTCCCCTCTTGGGGTGCTTCTTCCTGAAACTCAATTATTTGCCTAATTGGTACTGCAGTGTATGGAATGGTTAACTGTAACGGCTGATTTGCCTCCTCAGGATAAGCAGTGACATTGGGGTACCTGTGATATGCTGGTTCATTGGCAGCCTTGTCTGCTGCATCCATCATTGCAAAGTGAGATATGGTCTGTATTTTGAGTGTCGGTGGAACATTTAACTACCACTACCAAGGAGAATTGGGACAATGCATGAATTCATCTTTCCAATAAGGCTGCATGTTGTATAGTTGTGCCATCGGACCTGCAAATCCCCTACTTTTCCATCTGAACAACCATGAATGTATAGCACTGGTGACATATGCCAAATCAGAGTAAATTGTCACTAAGCATCGCCGAGATGCTTCTATTGCTTCAATTAAGACAATCGGTTCTGCTGCCTGTGCAGAATAATGTGTTGGTAATCTTTTCTGAACAAAAATCTCATATTTCCCATCTATGAGGTGCACCACCGCTGCCCCGTGTATCTCTGACCAGTCTCCTGATTGATTGTTGTTGAACCATCAATGAAAAGACCTTCCCCCACCTCCTGTGCATTCTCCCGTACTTTCAACATGTATAGCAATAAATGTGGCAGTGTTCACTTTGTGGCATTTTACAATATGAATGGATGGGCTGGATAAAATCACTTTATAGGCAGAGGCCCTCTCTGTGGTTAATGTGGATTTTGATTGTTCCAGTATTGCAAAAACAGAGTGCTCTACATATAATGTAACTGTGCACCCCATAGTGATGGTTGAACTTTTCTCAGTAGCAAAGGCTGTAGCAGCCAATGCATATTCACAAGGGTATTGACAATGCATTACTGACTCTAAGTTGTAATATGCTAGGGGCTTGTGCCCAGGGGTTGTTTGCTGAGCCAATGCAGTAGTCAATACCTGTCTGTTAGAATGTGAGAATAAATACAATTATTTCACATAATCAGGGTTTGCTAGTACTGGAGCATTACTGGTGGCATTTTTCAATTCTACGAAACATGTCACCATTTCACCTGTCCATGTCTTGACCCTTTCCACTTCTGTGCTTCTTTAAGTCCCTGCAGGAGAGGTTTTGTGTATCTACAATTGTCAAATATGCAATGTCTACAGTAGTTAAGCAAATGCAAGAATTGTTGCATTTCTTTAACTGTAGTAGACTTTGGTGCATTTTGAACAGTAGAGCTCTTTCAGCATTTACTATTGTCCATGCTGATGATATTATTTATCCAAAATACACAACCTCTTTCTGACAGTAATGTATGTTTTCTTGTCTGCTCTGTATACTTTGTCTGAAAGCAATGTCAATAGGGTAATATCTGCTCTGCACATTTCTTCTGTGGTGCTACATACTAGAGGATCTTCTACATATTTTTGTATTTTGTATGTATTGGTTTCTTATAATACGCTTAATACCGATACGAGCTTGGTTTATAAGCATGGATCTGGGATTCGAATCTCTGTTGCTCTGCACTTCCAAGATCACAACGTTGTGCCTGTGCTATCCTCCATTCATTGTCCCTGTGATATCATCCGTTCACTGCCCCTGTGCTATCGTCCGTTCACATATTGAATTATTGTGCTTGGGTCATGTATGCTGCCCAGATCCATGTGTAGTACTTGGCTAAAAATACTTGGCGGCCCACAGTACCCTTGTGTGAGTCTGTTGTGTTGAAATTGCTGCCCGTGGTAGATAAACGTGGTAGGATATTGAGAATCAAGGTGTAAAGAATAGAAAATAATGTATTTTTCATATCGAGATCAGTAAAATGTGTAGCCTCTTTTGGTATGTTGCATAGAATTGTGGCGAGATTTGGTCCAAGTGGGAACTCTGCCTCCACTATGCTATTTAATGGGTTTAAATCTTGTATGAACCTCCAACTTGCCCCTTTTGCTTTTTTAACAGGGTATATCGCTGTATTACACAGGGACTCTGAGGGTAGTATAATGCCCAGCTGCCATTGTGCAACAATTGACAATGGGTACTGTCGCACTCAGGGCAACACTGCTCCTGGCTTTATCCTAATGCCTACTGCACCTATGTTCTTAAATTGCCCTATGGCATGAAAGTTATCTCCCCATAAAGTGCTTGGGACCTGTAGCAGGTCATCTTGTAAATGTGCAGGCATGCTTTTAGTAATAAATACAGGACATCATATCAGTATTTGTCATGGAACGCACCCCTCTAAGATCATCTTGCAGTCTTTGTCAGCATCTTCAAACAAATGATCCGTCAAATATCATTGGCTGAACAGTGTCAATACACAACACTAGTCTCCCCTCACCTCACTCTTCATCAGTCCCTATAAGCTCTATTATGTAATCCACAATCAGCACTGCTTCCAAATCTAATGTGATAATAGTACCTGGGATATGGTCTTGAGGTGCTGCTGATCTAAACATAAATTCTGATGGCACTCTCCATAGCTTGCTTTGAATGCATGTCACCCAACTCAACAATGCTATTACTCCTGTGACAAACCCCAGGGTACTGCCACTGCTCCTATGGGGGAAGCCCCTCCCATGAGGTCATGGAGGTGAGCCTGCTACCTGAAAATCCCCCTGGGTTGCTACTTAGTGTGTAGATCACATGCGGAGGGAAGCCCTCCATGAGGCCAGTGATGATCACCTTGGGAGAACATGGTATATACTCCCTCCATTTCTGTCCCCTACATCCTCTCAGCCCACTTAGTCCCCTGTGGTCCCCCTGCGGTCCCCCACACATCTATGTATCTCAGTAGAGTAGAAAACCTAATTCATGTAGTAGGTCACTTACTATCACTACTAAATACTCTCCCTCCGGATATGTACGTACCTCCAGCACCAACTCTCTGTGTGTTAAATCACTAAACAGCGAGCTGGTGGCCACTCCTCAGCAGGCTCCATCCTATGGAATAGCCTCGTCCTTCCTCTTCATCTTGAGCTGCATCTCCTCAAATTCGAGAAGCTCCTCAAGACTCTCCTTTTCACCTCCTCCTTCCCTTCCTCCCTCCTCTGTTAAATCCCACATTTGCTGAGATTGGTGAGCAATTTGCTGAGATTGGTGAGCAGGGCCCTTATGTGTCCTCCCGGGTCCTGGCCTCTCACACCCAATCATGTACAGCCTGAACCCCCACAGCACTTTGCCTTGGCACCACCTGACCGATGTCACCAAAGGCCTGCACTTATTTATTTGCGGTGACCACTCCTCCTAGGTACTTACAGCTGCTCACTTCCTAGATCTTGACATACCGAGCACTTACCCCCACTCCGTCATCTCTCTCTCTCCCTGCACTTGCATGTTCCAAATGCTCACAAGACCTAGTAAGTCTGCCTTTATCTTTCACTGTTGTATTTGTTCTTCATCCCATGTCCCCTCCCTGCCGCCCTGTGGGTGCTTTGAAACACAATTGACTAGATGTATAAGTACCTTACAAATCTATAATAAATAAATAAATAAATAAAATAGAATTCATACAGAACATACTGGGGCAAGGAAGAGCGAGGCTTACCCAGATGCAGTGCATAGAACCACTGACACAAAGAAGAATAGGCAAGAAGGCAAAAGCCCACAGCAGAACCAACATATGTGGTACATTCAACTAGAGTCAGCCCCAGTGATGAAAAGTGAGGAAGGACTGTGTACCTTGTCAGATCCTCCCTGGAGGAACGGAGTGCCATCTGTAAGCTTGTCATGAAGAACAGGAAAGGCTGACGGTGCCCTCAGAACACACACACTGAATTTACTGGTGTCCAGGCTGGAGAATTGGAGGCCCAGGAGTCACAGTGCACGGTTGGGCCAAAAATCACACGCCAAGAGTGACCAGACCTGGGAACACTAAGTACACTTTGGACGCTTTGAAACACAATTATTTGATGTATAAGCAATTCACAAATGCACAATAAATATAAAAACAATACATGCAGAGACCGCTGAAAGAAATGCAGAAGCTCCCGGTAGAAAGAAGCAGTTCCACGAAGCCCCCCCAGCAAGCCAGTAATGTCAAACATGGTACTTGGGTTACCGTAGCCGGTGGTGGAGAACGGAAGAGGACAAAGCAGGCAGTTGTGAATGACTGAAGAACCCCATCTCTCTCATACTAATACTTGGGGAAAGATTGCCTGGTAGGTCAGTCAACCAGGCCTGGGCGCATCATGCAATACACCTGAGAGAAGGGTCTGGGACCCATATGAAGTTGGGTAACCCCTGCAAGAGCAGCACACCAGGGTTTGGGACACATGCAATGTCGGGAAAGCTCCACAAGAGCAGCATGCTGGGGTCTGGAACTAATATGAAGTTGGCTGAGACCAGCAAGTGCAGCAAACAGGGGTCAAGGTCCCACACAACTCTAAAGAAGCATACGATAAAAGGGATGGACCAAGAACAAGTCAGGGAGGTCCTGAGATAACATAAAGTGGTCTGGGACCCACACAAAAGAGAAACAATCTATTAAACAAGTCAGGGAGATCACGATACAACCCAGAGGGTCTGGGACTAACATGAGAGATAAAGAGAGGTGTGAGAAGCGAAGATAAAGGGTTTAGAACCCATTGCCAAAAGAAGAGACATTTGCTGGAATACTAAGATCTAAAGTCAAGCCTGGCAGTTAATGAATCAGACTTGATGCTACATTTGTGAACTGGAGAAAGAACACGGTATGATACTTGGGAACTGTGTTTTTGTGATAAGAAAATCTACAGTCAAGTCTGGCAGGATAGTGAACCAGACTTGATACTGCATTTTTGAACTGGACAAAATAATAGGGAAAGAGTACCCCCTGATCTTCGGGAACTGTGGTGTTTGTATATGTTTGGAAGATAATTCAAGATCAATAACTATTAAGTTAACAAACCATTCATTGTATTTTCTCATGAAGAACTGTACATTTGAATCTGCATCCAGAACAAGAGAAGCCTCCTTCTGAATCAAGAAGACACACTATTTTCCTTGGTCTAGAGTGTGAGGGATGGAAATAGGTTTGGATACACGACCGTGGACATTTTATTTTATTGGACATCCTGACAGAGTCATTAGTATTTTTGTTGAAGTTGGACAGCCCCTCTTAGAAATAGAGCAGGGTAGGGTTTCCTTTTCTTTATCGTTACATATAAATAAAAGCCTTTGCCACCAAACATGCCACCACTGTGTCAGACTCGTATTATGCACCCTTATGCTCCATACATAAACAAATCTGGGCGCACAGGTACTCTCCTAATAGCATCATCATTGGGCAATGGTCTTGTTATCACGAAGACCCCAGTGAAACAAATTCCTGCTGTTGAACACACTACCCCTCTTTCTGAACAGGAAATGTTCATGTTAAATTTGCTTAAGAAATCCCTTCCCAACTAGTTTACTGGTGTCACCTTCAAGAACAATGGTGGCGCTAATACCACTCGGTTACTTCCCTTAATGGGTACATCTTCTGAGAATGGAACCTAATTTATTGCCCCAGAGAATCCCTGTGCATCCATTATTTTACCTGATAAGTGGAAGTGTCCTTCCTTTATGCATGATTTTTGGCACATGTGTCAGTCATAAAAATGAATGATGTGTTGCCTATATCCACACCTACCAGGTGTTCCTCTTCCGGGTTGGAGGTGACTGACAGGACTGGGAACATCATGGCTCTCTGTGGGCTGACCTAATCGGGATATGTGTTTGACCCTGGGAATACGAAAGGGTTACCACCACACTTGCCCATGTGTATGATATGACTGCCATGAGGGAAAGCATTCTTGTCCCAAACTTGTGCGGCTGGTTGTTGTGTCTGTTGCTGAGCATAAAATGGTGTATTGGTGGGGGCTGGAGGCAGCATCTGCTGGGGTATGGGTGTTTAATATTGATACTGAGGCTGTTGTACCTGCTGGGGTGTTTTCAAAGGCACAACGCCATATGAAATGCTTGGGGGCATCATCCGAGACTGCTGTTTATATGTAACTGGGGCTGCCAGTCCACTGGGATACGCATCAGGATTATATGCATATGCTTGTCTAATTCGAAATTCTGAAGCAAGATTACCCATCTTTCAACATGAACAACACAGCCAAGACAGTCCAAATCTTGTCCCCCCTTTAAATCCTCCTCTTCCCCATGGATAACCTCCTGGGTAACTTCCGTGATAACCACCTTGGTAGCCTCTTTGGTACCCTCAATTGTCCCATTAGCTGTGGTACCAGAGCCGCCCTCTGTTCGACTTGCTGTATGGGTGAACCCATAATTACTGCTCCTTCAATACTCAATTTTGACAATTTCTTTTGCACTAACTTCACCTCTGCCTTAAGTGCATTATCCTCTACTTCCTTGTCCTTCTCTTGCTGCCTGTTACATAGATGCACTATAATCACCTGAATCTCTGCCCATCCCTTTTCTTCAATCCCTACTACCTTATTAAAATCCTTCTGCACTTCATTTGGAAGTCACTTCTTTAACATTTGATAAAATATGGCTAGCGTCTTGTGCCCCCCCATGAGTCACCTCTCCCAGCTCTCCACATCTCCTGAATCTGAAATATATACTGCACTGGATTTTGTCCTCCTTCATAGTGTGCACCATTATTGATTGTTTACCGGTGTGTCAGGGTATGTTGTTCTCAATGCAGCCAAAACTCTTGCCTGACAATCGTTAAAGTGTGCCCCATCATGAGTGTCATCACCTATTCATATCCCTGGATACCCTGCTTTCTTCCAAATGTCATTTGCTTGTTCCCCCAATACTGCGGCAAACAATCTTTTTATATCTCCTACTGCCAATGTAATAGCTGCAGTCTGTTACTCGAGCACATAGATCAACTTGCCTACTCCTGCAGTGAGCGAAGGCAGCGATTTAATCAAATTGATTCTATCCTTTTGTGGCCAGGACACATACTGTGCTTTGCTGTAGCCTTTGTGTTGCAATGGAAATTGTGTTCCCACCCGCTTCACTGGCACATTTCTCCCAGCCTTGCTTCTCTTTTACCACTGCCATACAACCTGGTTCCACTCTTAATCTTGGGCACCACAAACTCTCTACTCTTGGTGTCACTCTGGGATGCACCTCCTCTCCCTCCTCCTCATCTGTTCCCCACTCTTCCTCCTCCTCTGCTACTCTTGCATCTACATATGATCAGATGGATTTGTAATCTAAGCTGTCTGCTCGTGGCCACCCTTCCCTATACCCTTCATCATTGCAACACTCATCCCTCTTTTGTTCCTCTCTAATCGCAGTGAATTCTAAATAAAATATTACCCACTCTCCACTCATCAGTACCTATTGGCGCTCTTCGCCCTTCTCCCCTCTCCTATGTTTCTCATGCAAGCTCTGCTTCTATCTTTTGGGGCACTGTTTCTGAACTACTGCGTGCCCTATTTTCTGTTTACATCACTAGTGGGTTATATGCAGCACTCCCTGCTAGGGGCTGTGGGACATTTTCATAAATTGCTGGGTTTACTGTCACAGAGTTGCATGGGGCACATACTCAGGGTTAGTATATCCTGCAGCTGCTTGCATGTAATAACACCACTGTGGGGGTGGTGGGTCTGTGGGTCTTATGGGTACTGCAGGCATTGTGGGTAGTTCACAGGGCATGGGGTGGCAGTCTATGTACGGGAGTGACACAAGGCACTTGTATTACTATTCCTCCACTCTTTGAATCCTCTGGGATATCTTCCAAAACTTCTACCATTCTCCAGATCTCGAGAATGCTCGTGCTATTCCTCAACTTCTTCCCTTTATATTTTGCTGCAAATAAGTATACATGTGACCGAAAACCTCTTTGTTATTTCTTCTTTCTTTGGGCCAGGACTTATACATTCCCCTGCTCATATTACCAACTACTCATTGTGAAACTTCATCATTTTCCCTTGTACAGTGGAAGTGCTGTGCACATATATCCGTGTGACATTAAAAAGTTCATGTTGCATCCAAGTCTAACCTCATAACTCTATTTCTCCTCTTAAACTCTAATCCTGTGGTATCAATCCCCCCTCCTGCTCCTCCCACTATTGCCCATCATTCCCATTACCACTCCCTTCCCTGGTCAACCCTCACACCACACACAAAATACCCCCACACAACTCTCCACACACTACTTTTCACCACACTAATTCAATAACACCTTGAACCAAAAATCAATAAAAACGCAAATATATAAATAATGCTTTAGAGCCTGGCTCAATCTCCATTTTGAGATGAGGGCACTTACCTCCTTACGCCCCCTTCATCCAGATAAAGGGATCCCAGGTCCACAATACAATGGACCTCCACAATAAAATCACACTTATTTACAAATAGGGTACACCATTCCTTCATCCCCTTGCCTCGGGATGAGGGTATGTACCTCCTCACACTCCCTTTTGCCAAGGGGAGGGTTCCTTGGTCCTCTGTATAATGGAACAGACTCCTTATGTGATCCTGCAGCTCTGCCTGACCTACGCCAACATTTTAAAAAATATTAGAGTTGGTGTACTATCTCAAGAAGCACAAACAATATTAAAAACCCGGCACATCCATGCACTTTATGGCCAGAACGCATGTGTTACTGATGTTATGGAACAATTATCGCACAAAAATGTCAATTGTATGGCCTTAATGCCAACTCTTGCAAGCTGTTCCAAATTCAATTAAACAATGTAAAAAAAAGAAACACAACCAATAATTGGAATTTGCTCCACAGACAACCTGGACGTACATCATATGACACTACCAAAGTGTCAACAAGCCACAACAAGACTAAATACCTTAGAACATTCTATCTCCAACACAGCTGGGTTGGAGAAAATATTAAAATTATCCTTAAACTGTAGAGTAATGCTTAAACTTAACCTTGACGTGGAGCAAGGACTAGATAATGGAGAACTGGATACAGTTGTTGGCTTTCAAACATACCCACATGAAAACAACATTCAGTTTGTCAATATTTTCTTCGACAAACTTTCAGAAGTAAAAAGGATAGTGCGCTCAACTGTTCCTAGTGAGTGTTTCGAATTACATTTATTCAAATGCCATAATGTCGAAAACATGTCACAGAAAAAAATAAATTTGAATGTCTTTTTTTTTTTGTTATTTTTTGTTTGCAATAGGGGGGTTCCCCCCGAAACCCTCCTTTTTAAAACCCTTTTATTTACTCGCAAAACAAAAACAAAAAATGTAAATTAAAAAATAATACAGTTGGCAAAAAAAGTTCTGGTAAAAATTTTTTGACATATTTGTCATTCGAAAAAATGGTTTCAACATATTAACTAGATACCGCGCTCAAAAGCTCGATTCCTTCTCTTCAAAGACATGTATGTACGCAAATAATAATTTTCTCAAACTCTTGATATGCAGTCACCATTCATAAATCCCAAGGTTTTACCCTAGACAAAGCATTGATAGATATTGGTAACACAGTCTTTAAAGAAGGCATGACCTACGTAGCACTATCACGCTTACGTACACTTGATGGTCTATTTCTAATCAACTTTGAAGCAATAAAGTCAATGCTGATATTCCTTGCATTCTAGAATACAATAGACTACGTTCACTATTCACCCCCCACCCAAAAGCATATCCGGTTCCACTAAAAGGAAAACATTGTAAAAGAAAACTAATTCTAACTGAAATGCAACAGAATCTGACTGCAAATCCTCCAAATAGAGTAAAAGAAGCTAATACTTCATCAATTACCATAACCAAAGAAGAACCTATTAGTCAAAGTGACTCAGGTACTTCTTCAAAGAAGCAACACGCACTCCGAAAAAATAACTTGAACACAGAACTATCTGGTCTATTCATATTTTCAAATGTAACTGGTGTAAGTTGTTACGCAAATGTAGCAATGCATATTCTATTTCATATGCCACCAATTGTTGTCACTATAAACTCACAAGAAGATCCACAAGAATTTCTAATGTACTTACTACAAGTACTGGAAAACAAAAACATACCTATAAATGAAATCTTCCAGATTTCATAGATGTGGAAACATACATGCACTCTCTGCAACAATGTGACACAAGAACATATCCCTAATGAGCGCTTCGTGTATGCATCCATACCAAGTTGTGAATCCATTCCATTTCAGCAACTTGTACAAAATGCAAACCATGGCAGATTTTGTACTACCTGCAATTCAGATAATCGCTCCACCATACTAATACAAACACATAGTAACTACGTAATACTAATGCTTCTACGTTACAATGCAGATGGTACCAAAAACAACTGCAAGCTGACTGGATTCATACACGGTCAAGTATCACTTGGTAAGAAAACCTTCACAACAATAGGTATAATCTACCACGCAGCAGCCACAACCAATGCAAGTCACTACAATGCATATATTAAAAAGAAATGTGGATGGTTAGAATATAATGATAGTACCATTACTCTAAAACAGAGATTAGCAGCAAATCTTACTAACGCTTATTTAATCTTCTTCAAACCAAAATTTAATAACTAATCTGTACTTCAACATAAACAAAAATTTAAATAAAAAACTATTTATAGTTAGAATGTGCCAACAGGTATCTAACCTGCCCAAGATTCTATAACAACCAAACAGATAAATTAATATCAATAAATTGTAGCAAAAAATAGACAGTTAGAATACGCCAACAGGTATCTAACTGCTTCAGAAATCTGCAACAAAAATTTGGATGGTTCGAATGTAATGATAGTACCATTACTCTAAAGCAGAGATTAGCTGCAAATCTTACAAACGATTATTTAATCTTCTTAAAACCAAAATTTAATAACTAATCTGTACTTCAACATTAACAAAAATTCAAATAAAAAACTATAAACAGTTGGAATATGCCAACAGGTATCTAACTGGCCCAAGATTCTATAACAACCAAACAGATAAATTAATATCACTAAATTGTAACAAAAAATAGACAGTTAGAATATGCCAACAGGTATCTAACTGCTTCAGAAATCTGCAACAATCCAACAGATAGAACATTAACCAGAAACAACAAGTGAACACTGAAAGGAAACAAACAAATAGACTGTAGCATAACAAAAAAAAGTGTTTTTTAATCCAACAAGGATTTTTTTTTTCCACAGACCCAATGATTTGAAAAACAAACACAGAAACTGAGCAAAAGGAACAGTATACTGTTTTGTAAACCAAAAATGAGGGTCGAAAAAAAAGCTGAAATGTCTATTATGCAATGTAATAAGTCTTTATAGAATACATACACTAACATGCTCTTTTCTTTTATCTTCTCTTTTCTTTTATCTTCTCTTTTCTCTTTTCTTTTATCACAGAAATTGGAAAAGACTATTTCCTCCAGGTACCAAACTCATGTAAAAAATAAGTTTTCCCCATTCCCCTCAGTCTACGGGAAAAAAAGACATTTTGGGACCCCACCTATAACTTTCCCCCCCTCCTGGACCAAACCTCACCAGCGTTTGCAAAATAAGTCAGAGCGGGCCATATACTTATTTTGCAAAGTTTGTTGAGGATTCGTCCTGGGGGAGCGGAGTTATGTGCCGCCCAAAAAAGTGCTCTTCCTTTGGAAACAGCAACTTAACCATAACTACACGGCCACTACCGTGGCCGTGTAATATATATTACAGAACCTTGATTGGATATTGCACTTGTTATGGACAATTGTACTTTGCTTTTTGGGTTGCTACTGATTCAAATTCACACCCTTCTTGAGAGTATGGCCTTCACTCGGCCCATGTTACCACAGAGGGTGTAGGCTATAATGTTGGTTTGTAGAAGTGTAATGGCTGTGTACGTGGTTTCGCTACTACTCACGAATGCACTCCAGAGCATAAATCATTTCATAACAGTAAGCAATCATCCATTAAGTAGGACACCCTTAAAGGACCATTACTAAATCGATGCTAGGGGTTTATTTTAAAAGTCGGGTGTGAGTGTGCAGAAGCAGTAAATGGCAGAAACATGAGTGCAATGCAGTTGTGGGGTGCATACAGCCAGGTGGTGGGGCTGTATAACAATAAGCAGTAGTCTAGTCCAAATGTGTTTTTGAATCCTTATCTGTGCTGTAATGATGAAATAACACATAGGAATGGCTCTGAATGTGTTTCCGGTGTTAGGAAAATTAGCAATGTACATTGCATGTAATATGAAGAACAAAAAAAACAGTGCAGTTACTGTTTTGATCCAGATTACAGCAACTGCCATCATTAATATTATCAAATACACAATGCACCGTCCCCCCATCCCCCCGTTGTCCTGACATAAAACCTTTATTTTGTGAGACTGACTTTTGGGTTGTGGTTAAGGGCAGTGCATTCAGGTAGAAACCATAATTCTCATGTGCAAGGTTTTGCCAGAACCCATTTTTGTGTTGCTTTTGTAACTATATTATTGGAACAGCAAAAGAGCCAGGCACACTTGTATCCACAATAAATCTTGCTTAGTGTGGCACTGTGGATTGTAACTATGACTCAGTGCATTGTGTCCTGTGGGTAGGGTTTGAGCTTATTTACACTTCTTCAGATTCGTTGTCATGGTTCTAGTTTTGAAGCATTGAGAACGTTCACCACAAATGGATAAAAGTTGGGTTTGATTCCAATCTTCGGTAATACCTTTTGGAATTGACATTTTTTTAAATGCATTTTTCTGCTTTTGTTTTGATGACTTCTAGAAATTAAAATCCAAATAACAATTCAAATCATAATCAGAATGCTGACATTTCTATTCAAAATGGTTTCTTTATTGTTGCATCTTTATTGACATTTGGTATGCTTTGGGCAGCCTTTCTTCATGTCATTACTTTCTTACAGTACCTTTGAACTTTGGGTCTTGACATTTGGTTTTGGTGGGTGTCTAGGTCAGGGTGCCTAAATCTAACGAAGATGTCAATCATTTGGTGCGGAATTGATACATCCTCTGACACCTGGCAACGTATTGCTACCATTTTCATAGAGAATCATTAGTTGTCATGTGTCAACGGCTAGGGGTAAGGAGGGGAGCAGGTCAAAGAGAGTTTAAGCTGAACGCTGCTTGTGAATAAAGTCATGAGTGGGGGTACAATAAGAAGAGCACTGTACTGTAGGATTGTCTTATTTATTGTGTTTTATATGGTGCATACAAGTATGCCTCACTGAAGCAATATGCACTGTATAAACAATAGACACAGCACACATTCCGCACTGCTTATTTCTGGTGTTTATTTCTAACCCAAAATAGTTAGAGTGCAGGAAAACACATGAAATAAAACTAAATGTATATTGTAAGGAACACATTAAAAGTAACAAAGGTGTGGCAGATATAATCCTTGCTCCCAGTTTATCATGGTTCATCAGGTTGAAAGGCATTCCCCCAGATTATGAGTCTCACACTTTGTAAGAACCCTGGTCCCCATACATCATGGCTGCCGTGGCTAGGCCTTCAACTCTGCAGTCACTGCCGCCACACAGAGTGATAGATGTCTGAAAGCCTATGTGGTTGAAAGGACACCTACACTACACTATCTTCCCACTCACATCACGCTTCCATGCCCGGTGAATGCCAAGCAGCCACTGAGTGGTGAAACTTTAAACAGTGTATACAAAAGATCTGCATGAGCACTATGAGGGATATATTGTGGTCAATTTAGTGATGTCATCTGCGGATGGCATGGCTGATTGTTACTACAAAAAACTGATACATTCACACATCGCTCTCAGGTACTGTACTCATAACGAAAAGAAGATCAGAATAGTTTGGTGGTGGAATATATATTTTCTGGCTCTAAGTGATTCTTTGTACTATCTTTTTGTGATTAGACAACAGAGATAAGACAACAAAATCGAATTGCTTAGATGGAAGGAAATGCATTCAGTGGCTGGTATAGTCAGCCATCTTGCTGTGATGAGGCAACTTGTTTGAGGCAGGGACATGCCTTCTGTGGTAGTAACTGATTGTTTATGAACGATTGTTTAATTAGGTTTCGGAGTTGTACAACTTTGAAAAATGCTTTCTCGAGGCGCAAGTTAGCCACTCTTATGAACATGCCATACTCATACCACTTATGAAATGTGTGAATAAAGCATGTGTAAATAAAAGATTATTGTAGTGCCTCATAGGCCTGTGTCTTCTTAGTTTACTAGCTAGGTCAAGAAATACTGCTGAAGAAAAAGACACAAAAAAATGGGCAATCAATGTGACCTTAATGGGTAGCTCTTATGATTGTAAAAATGTGATCATATTTCAGTTAACCTGACCACAGAATTGTGTGCTAGTTGAAGGCATCTCTGTTGGTCCTGGGCCCTGACCAAAAGGCTGTTACAGGAGACAAGACAGGGCAGGACGTAAGTGCTAATACTAACAGGGCTCTATCTTCCGTTGTGATGTAGTGAACAATACCTCTTAGCTTGTGAGCTTAAGAAAAGGCTGCATTCACTACAGTTTGATAGATAGGGATAGATCAGAATGCACCAGCAGCCAAGACTCTTTACATTTGATTTCAAGGTGATAGGGGCAGTGTGGGAGCATTTGAAAGTCATTTCCAACCCAGAGTGGATGAAGAAATCCAGGGATATCTAAAAAATAATATGTCTTTCCGGCATTCCATTGGAACCGTTAACTCTCGTCCAAAACTGTACTATCCACAGGCATTTTCTCAATATTTACATGTAGACATTGCTGCCCCCTCTTTCATGTAGAGTTGTGGAGTTTTAGAGCTGAGTATCATTTCATGATCTACATCCTAGATCAAAGAGGTCAGTCAGTGGGAATAGGGATGGCTTTTACTTTATGTTGACAATGATGATCCCTATTACTCAATCAGTGAGAAATGCTGATCTTTAAACATTAACTGCCAAACACTTACAAATCCCTCTCACCCTCCACCAACAGTATTGTGTTACTATACAAACGCCCAAATCTAGCACAATCCTGTTGTAAAGCATGCTGCTGCTCTTGAGCTAGGTTTGTGCAATAAGCAACAAAATAAAATAAAATACAAAATTATCACAAAGTGGGAGCAGACGTCTCCAAGAGAAACCACTGACATATGGGTGTCCAGAATGGCTCAACACCACTGTAGAGCCTTTAGGAAAATTCCCATGGCGTCCACTGTGACAACAAGATCATAATGTTTAAGTGTATTTGGTGTATTTGAAGGTGTGGTCAGATGAAACAGTACTAACAAGAGGAATGTCATGCCCTCGCCCTGGACAAGATATCTCTCACCTCCATGAGGGAGTCTAAGTGCCAAGCAGGGGTCTATACCTCATTTGCATGAAGATAAGATGGCCATTGTTAGGCAGAATTATACGCAGTAACCTTTGGGAACACCACACAAAATTAAGACTACAAGTGACAGTACAAATTCACCTTTGGTGCAAGCCTGTACTACACAGTAAAGTGGTAGAAATGGCTGAGCACATACAAAAGAAAACAAGACAACTTTGCCTTATTATAACTGGCGCTTCTCAGTTGGCCCTTAGAGAGGGCTGCAAATTCCCAAAATATTTCAATCCAACGTTCTCATAAATTCAAATCAAAGCTTCAAATCAAAGCATCAGTTAGATCTGTGCAGTTTTGGCCAGGAATGTTTAATTCACATCCCTGTTTTCATAATTAAATTTATTCTGAATGTGATCTGTTGGGCGATCATATTTTGCCATCAATATACATTTAGCCAATGCATTTTGGTGTAAACCTTCATCAGGGCTGTATATAGGCACTTGATTACATCATCAAGGTACACATAGTCATACATATGTTAATACAAGTTCATTGAATGATTTATATACAATACATAATCAAATTCACACATACCATTTTGTTTGTCCCACGAATATTCAATTGGTACGCCAGAAAATAATGAAAAACAGAATTTTCATTTATTATCAGCGTTACAAGATTCTATGTACATAGTATAAGGACAGAAGAGTGTCCTACCTGATCACTTTCTTGCAAATCTGGTAAGCCCCAAAAGGCTTTTCTTTTTGCAACCCTCACGGCTCAAGCCACGTGTGTTGCGAATGCGTGGAGAAACGCATACGTTAAACTTGTCTCTGTGAAAGAAACAGGCTATTTAGACAACCGTTCTAGCATGTCTTTAATGATCAAAGCGGTGGATGTTCTCCGACATTTACCTTCAATTCCTGTGTTGTTCTGCCTACTGCAGAGAGACATGCACGCGCATGTCTCTTAGTTCTATTTAAACGTTGCCTTGGAGACGGAGTCGAGGCGCAGAGGTCCGACAGGAATGCCGGAGCATGTACGCCTCGCGCCCCACCCCCGGGTGATTACCCTGGGGCGGGGATGTCTCCATGGCAACTCCTGAAACGCTATGTGTTACCAAGCTGTCAGCGCCTTTCTCGTGTGATTGACATTACTTTCGGACTATTTCTGTGAATGTATGTACATAGTAGTGCGAATTCATGTTATAAGTGTAATCGGTCTTGTATATTTTGTACTGTTCTAAATACATCATTATTGCGGGTAACTTTGTATCGCTACCTCTACTGACTCATGCTTGCAGGTTTTGTACAAAGCTAATTAACATACTATGTGAAGTATTTAGGTTCCTCGTTTTCGGGTTTCAAACGGTAGGTCTTAATTAAAGCAGGCACCAGTGTGAATGTAAAACAATAGGACTGTAGCGTTTAAATTAAAACCTCACCTATGGTTTTTCATCTGGAAGGACAAGCAGAAAACCTTCACCCAAACAATGTTTAGACAATCTAGTACATGATATTATGAAATTAGAAACAAATGTCACTCCAAGTGTCAAATTACGTCCGTTTCATATGTTAATGTCTGGACTCTAGACCTGGTTGGCCATTACGATGGCTGTTGTGGGCGTTCATACGCAGTCATGAATGTTTAATTACAAAAAAACACATGTAGTTAATCTCTTCGTTCATTCCTTTAGGAAATGGCTGAGCAGCCAGACTTATCTCAAGAGTAAGTTAGCAGTATCAGATAGTTACACAAAGGACAGCAATTAGTATGATTCAAACCAACACTGACTCAAGGTTTCTGAGTAAAAGAATATACATTTATTTACACATTAGTTCAAAAACATTTCACTAAAGTAAAGCAGTTTAATAATCACACTCTTAATAAAGCACACCACTCCCAATAGGTTCCAGACAAGTTAAGCTCACAAATAAAGTGGGAGCAAAATGGCACTCCAGAAATTTAAAAGGGAGGGAAAGACAAAGTTAGGCAGAAACTGAACAGCACCAACAGGTAAGTAAGCAGTGCAATCTAAAAAGAGGAACTACAGTGATGGAATCAAATCAAAAAGGCTTAGGGCCAAAGTCAATAGGACAAAAGTCTTTTGCTCAAGATCGCACAGTTCAGGGTGGTTCGCGGTTAATTCTTTGCCAAGAATTCCAGATGAAGTTGTCAGCAGAAAAGTTAGTTTAAAGAGAAGAGAAGGACAAGCCCTCAGATTGGATAAAGATTTCACACACTTTCACCGCGGCTGAACGAAACCAAGAACCGGATTTGCACAGTACCTTTAAATGGAGAAGAAGCTGTAGCTGAGTTCCATGTAGTTCCTGCAGGCTCACGGTTCCTGAAGTGACTGTTGGACTGACACGAAGTAGGAAGGCTAGAGGGTCCTGCACTACCCAGGGAAGAAACCAGCAACAGAGAAAAACAATGAATAAAAGGTGAGCTCCTTAAAACCCCGGCAGTGTCCGAGCTTCCTGTCTATCCGGCCCACTGTAGCTCTGTACAGCGAATTCGACCATAGGAGGGAGTCCTGGCTTACAGTATGGGCGAACTGGTTGGTCCCACCAGCTCAGGGGAAGAAGGTTCCTGGATGATCTTCTCTGTCATTGGAGTTTGAAGATTCAGACCTGCAGCAGGGCTTCACCGGGTGGTTCAGTCATGGTAAGGGTCCTCTTCTGTCAGCTTCTGTCTTTGGTTCCTTTCCAGTGACGACTCTGCCTTTCCAGCCCCAGAGACCTGCTTTTTATGCAGTTATCCCTCATTCACACAGCCTGGCTGTCAATCACACAGCAGCGTGGCTGTCCCGCCAGGACAGTCACCTAGCCAATCAAACAGGAGTGCAAATTGGGTTACCAAGGGAACCCATGGCAGGGGATCTAAACCTCTCCCTCACATCCTGCCTACCCAGACTTTCAGGCGCCTAAGTAGGGCTTCTGTGCAGAAGCCCGCGAAAGGACGGAACAAAAGAACCAAACCTGGTTTGGCACCCAGAGAAAAACATGAGAAATACATTTTCAAAAAGAAATGGTGAATAAACCCAGCCGGAACCAAATTAAAACAAATATGGTCCAGCTGATTTAAGTTTGAGGCTACCAAGATAGTCTAGAACAATACCAAGGTTATTTAAGATAACCGCAGTAGGAAAAATAGGGTAGTTACCACTTCCACCAGCCAAGTCTTGATGAAAAGGGAGCGAAATAATGCTCCAAGAGAAACAGACAAAAAGGGATAAGTATTAACACTTTCCAGTACTCTATGTAAGATAGTTTGTACTGGGTCTGTAGTTTTTAAAGAGACTATTAAAGTTAATGGTAATTTTACATGTTCTGGGAGACAGTAGTCAGTCCCAGAAATGGTGTCTGATGTGGGAAGTCTAAAAGACAACCCTGTGTCACTGCACTGAGGGTGCTGTGTAACAGACAGCAAAATGATGATGCCTGTGGAGTAGGTGAGGCTCCACAGTCTCTGAACACAAGAAAATGTTAAACACACACAACAAAACACATGTAAGAGTAGGAAAAAAAGGCTCACACTCTTACCAGGTGAAAGAAATAAATCCTAGAAATCCAACAAAGCTGCTGAGGGACTCAGTAGGTAAGGGAAATTAGCCATTTTGGAGAATTCTCCCTAGCAGCCATTGACCTTCAATTGGGCCTTGGCCCAGTTAAAAAGCTTTACACAAGTAATCTAGTTATTTATTCAAAGGAGGAGGAATTTTTGTACAGTTCCAGGGACGGATTCTTTGGAAAGGGGTTTTTGTTAAACCTCTGTCAAACCGGGTGGCAGACAACCCTTAGATAAGGGTTTATTGAATAGGCTGAATAGGCTGATGACAAAAGGAAAGATTACGCCCATGCAGGACTGCAGCGCCCAGGCCATTTTGAGGCACATTCTAGACTCAGTGGTGTAATGGCCTTTAAATTGCCAAATATGTTCTTTGGCATGCAGGGACAAGAAAAAAGCATAGTTGTCAGCTGGAGAGAGGGGCCATATAATGCTAGACATACCTCAACGTCTCATCATATTTTGGTAATTTTGTCATGAAAGGATCAATGGGAAAAGCCTATATGAGTAATTAGCACCTTTGATGTGCCAATATTCTTGTTTAGTGTTCCTTATGGCCTTACAATAGGCTTATATGATATGATAGGCTAATTTTAAAATACTTAATACCTAGAGGTTTCTTAGTGTGCACCCGGCGATCAAACCTGTGTTACTCCATGTCGTCTTGCTTCCAAGGCGGCAGGTTGCCACTGAGCTATCCTCTGTAAGAGGATTTGTATTTTTGGGGTAAATTAAGGATTTGGCAGTATTTTTCTTACCATAATATTTTGGTGGTAAATTGGCAGTAAACTGGCCTTATAGTTAGAGATAGTTTAGTATTGCTCTATTTTGGTGATTATTTATTATTAGCTTGGGTTGGTGGTCATTTTAGTGGTATCTTACTTTGTGGTATTTTCAGAATTACCTTTTTCTTGGGTATAGTGGTGAACATATTTTTTTTATACTACAACCCCATCACAAAACACACCTTTCCTTTCTAATAGAATGTATTTTATTCGCCTGTAGAGCGCCCTCCAGATTTATGACACTTCAGAGAACCCGATGAATTTATTCAGAACGCCACCTATGGTTTGTGGCTGGTATTACTGGCTTATGTACATCCAGTAATCTATGGGGGTCATTACGAGTACGGCGGTAAGGGGTTAACGGCTCCGGTAGGGATGCAGGTGCCATTAACCCCTTACCGCCGCATTACGAGGTTCCCTCGCAGGACCTGCTCAGAACGTCTGGTCAGACCAGACGTCCTTTGCGGGTCCCGCAAGAGGACCAGGGAGCTAATAACGGGCACGTTATTAACGGGCCCATTATTATCTCCCTCCCCATTCCCATTCAGCCATAAGAGGCTTCGAAGGGGAATGGGGATGGGTATTTTGAATGGGGAATTACCGGGTCCTCCAAGGTTGGAATGACCCAGTAAGTCCCCATTCAAAGAACCCGGACCTGGACACGAGTTTGGAGGCAGCCATGGCGCTAATAGCACCATGGCTGGGCTACCTTCAAACTCATCCCCTTTGTGTGTCTAATATGACACTCCTTCTTTCCAGCATGCAAAGAAGGAATCACTCACAACACACACACACACACCTTTCTACCTTGCAGATATTTGTTCACTCTTCCTTGCTTGCTATTTCTAACTACAGTGGTAAATTGACAAATGCGTTACCGCTCTGGTATAAACATCACCCATGTGATTCTCCTGTATAGAAATGATTCACTGATGCATGAATAACACCAAAACCCAGCCTTTGTTTTTGGTATACTCTGTATTATATTACCATTATAAACAGTAATACATCTTACCACGTGATCTCATAGCAACACCAGCAAAATATAAAAGAGAACAGAAACAAATAAGGATATTGCAAAAATGAATTTAGTTTTGATCACTTTACATAGAGAAATAAACATGCAGTATTTTATTTCTTTTAACTCCCTGCACTGCCAATACATTATGTCAACACACATTCATCATTCTGTTTGTTCCTCACTTGGCACTAACTCACCAAGGGGAGCTGCCAGCTGATTAGGTCCGTAGCTAGCGCTAACACCCACCTGGAGGTCATCACATGTATCACCGTCTGTCTCTCTGCCCCAGCACAAACTGAATCCTCCCTTCAGTTCATTCCTTAAGAAAACTCTATGTCATTTCTGCTCTTCCACAAGAGAAAAAAAACACTCACATAAAATAAGTGTGCATCCCTTCATGGAAAAATGAATTTTAAACATAGAATGTATTTGATTGTGCAACAACAACTGCATTATAATGTTAGAGTGGTTGAAATTAGTATAAATTAGTAAGGCGATTAGTACAGAGTTAATCAATTATGTGTTTCTAATGCAGTTTGCACACCTGAAAACATCCAATATAAAACTGTGCACCTCTTTATTTTAAAATGGCAGCACACTGTGCTAAAAGATTATTATTATTTTTTTCTAAATGTTCTGACAAACTTGCCTGCTGGCTGTTACTGAAAGAATGTCTGCATTTTCAAAAATTGGGCCTGGCTGCATTTCCATGCTACATATTGCACGTTGGCAATAAAACCCCATATATATCCTTACACCTCCCGGGGCAAACATTACACTGTACTCATTATGGAATGGATTGTCATAGGGCCTCATTACGAATGTGGCGATACAGTGACAATGGCGCCGGTAGTGCTACCGGCACCGTTGTAACCGTACCACCAGATTAAGAGTTCTGCTCGCGGGTGCCGCTCTGCATGCCTGGTCAGACCTCACGTGCAGAGCGGCACCCACGAGCAGACCTCGTGATTGCACCGGCACCGTTATCAACGGTGCCGGTGCAACCATACTCCCCACCCCCATTCTGCCCTAGGGGCAGAATGGGGATTGGGAGCCCGCACACACCGGCACCTATGAATGGGTAATTACCGGACCATTCAACTCGTAATGGGCCGGTTATGGCCCATTTGTAGGTGCCGGTGCCGGTGCCGGTAGTGAGTTCGGCGGTAGCCTTGCCTGTAATACAGGCCCGGCTACTGCCAAACTCATAATGAGGCCCATAGTGTTTACACAATTTGTAGTCATTTTGATGACCCCCCCCACTTTTGAAGCACTGAGAGCTTTTAAGAGACATCAAACTGTGTGCACATTAGGATTACTATTGCAGGATGAAAAGGCATTGTCCAGCATTTTCTTAACCAGAAAGCTGATAGATTCCAGCTAACATTCAATATTAGGCAGTGGCAAAGTCCTCTGAAGACTCTGCCAGGTGACCTTCCAAGATTCTGGGGAAATAACCCTTTCTGTCCCTCTTCAGTACAGAGGTGGTCATGAAAATGTCCTTCCTTGTCATATTTGGAATTGAAATGGAGAATGCTAAAAGGAAGTGGTTGTACCAGACCTGGGGAGACCTCCAGCATCAACTTGATCAATCTAGAAATAGCAAGTGAAGATAATGCCCACAAACATGTGTGGGATCTGTTATGTGCAGATGTAGAGGAAGGAATGAGGTGTGCTCCAGTAATACCCTAAACAGTTTAACAACAGCACAGTCCAATCATACATTCAAATTCACAAATATGACAGGTGAAACCTCAACCAGCTATTTGCCAGAAAGTCTGGGAGCAGGGTTAGAAACAAATTCTGCTCTGAAGAACTGTACAAAATACCAAATACTACAGATTTGTAGTGGGATAGCTGAAAAGCCACCAAAGTGCCTACACATAATGTGCAGGATTGCTCACATAAAGGAATAACGACCAAGGGCTCTCTGCGGTTGAAAAACACCCACTAGATCTAGTGTGTTAATAGAGTAATGACTGGGTAAGAAATCGCCAATTATCACTGAGAGTGGTTTATTTATTTTATTTATTTATCAGTTTGTATCACGCCGGAGCCCGCAGACATCAGGGCGCAAGAGAAAGAGAGAGAGAAACCAAAGCCAGAATCGAACACGCTGATACAGATTTATTCAAAAAGAACATTTTCAGGTGTTTTCTGACGTTTAACAAGTTTGTTTCTGTATGTATATCTTTCGGCAGTTTATTCCATGTCATGGAAGCCTGAACTGGAAAGGATCTCCCAGCTCCTCTGACATATTTGCTATATGGCACAATCATGCATACTTCCTCACTAAGTCTTGTGGTTCTTTTGGCAGTATGTATTTTCATCTGGTTTTTCAAATATCTAGGCTCCTGTCCATAACAGCACTTGTGCACAATCGTTAGGGCCTTAAAAAGGACCCTGACCTTCACTCGGAGCCATTTGAGACTTCTCCTATACTCCGAGATGGGTTCACATCTGCTCACATTTCTTACCAAACGAAACCTTGGTTGTGAAACCTAGGTTTTGGTCAGACTGAGAATATCAAATTCATGCTTTCATATGGGCTCTCTAATGTTCAGAGCATGATTCATCTCAGAGCAGCAGTTAGTAATTCAACAGTTGAGAGAGGAAGTCTTCATCATGCTATGCCTGCCATTCATTAGGATCCCTAAGTTTCTTTTTATGAATTGCTTCTGAGGGTTTTGAGTTATGCAGAAGAATAAATTAAGCTATCTGGGGTTGTCATAGGACACAAAGAGGAACCAATCTGTGTTGTGACAGATTTTCATGTACTACAGGTAATCACCCAGATGTTCGAAATAGCAGGGGCTCAAGTAATTGATTCTAGCATGAAAGTCAGATCTGCTAAACAGTCCCACTTTCAGACATGTATTCTGTCTTTGAAAACCTGGTCTTGGTGGGTTTCTACTCAGGTTGGACTGCCAGCTATTGGGTGTAAAATTGGACAAAAAAGCATACTTGTATAAGACACCACAAGTAGACTTTCTGCTGGGCATCCGCACTTGGCAAGCCAGCAGATTTCGGGGCTCCCTGTACCTCATGTAAACAAAGGCACAGCAAGAATTGTAAGGTTTAGCATTTAGGTTCCCTTTTAAAAGTGTAACTGATTCCCTGCTAGTTTACACTACCTTTGAGAGTATAGCCTGCCCTTTGCCTATGCTACCTTAAGATGCAAAGAAGGAAATCAACAAATGGAGGTGTCTGTTTCACCTTTATAACCACATTGGTGCTGTGCTAGCATTATGATGTATTGGGCTTAGAAGCCACTGCTCTCCTCTTTGTTATTGCTGACCAATAGTAATTTCAATTGTAGTTTTGAGATTTCTTGTATAAAATATTTAGAATCTATATTGTTAAAGAAGAAAGCTAGACCTGCAGCATTTAATATATTACAAAATTGGAAAAAAAGAAGCTATGCAGCAGCTTAAAAGTAGAGAGAAACATGCACGCCGACATATGTCAAACGCAGAGAAAGCGTTATTGTATGATCAGCAAAAACAGTCAGAGTCAGTTAGAAACATGGATAGGGCTTTTCAACTTGGTATACAGAAAATCTGTCTAAAGATTTTCATGCATCAGATGAGTTGATTGATAAGCTTTTAAATGAACGAAGGCCTGATGCTACTGCACCTCCAACTTATGTACCTATTCCTTTTGCCTTACCTCTTCCTGCTGTTGTTCCTCCTCCCGTAGTAATTCCTACTCTACCTGTCATTCCTTCTAGTGTTCCTCCGCCGCCAGCTACTGCTCCGGTTCCTATTATTGTTCCTCCACCTATACCTCCTTCTTTTCCCGTTGTTGTGCTTCCGTTAGATTTGTCTTTGACGCCAGTAATGGCACCTTCATTACCTATTGTAGAAAATGTGCCTACACTTTCTCTTCCAAGTGGTTCTGTTCCGCTTGTAGCCAATAAGGATACTGAATCAAAAATTGTAACTCGTAATACAGTTTCTAAAGAAAGAAAGCAAGACTTAACTGCATGTGCTAGACAGTGCATGGAGAAAGGTGAACAATCAGATGTTTTTGTTACACTCTTTAATCTAGATAGTTTTCCTGAGAAAAATGTCTTTATTGAAGGGATGGGAATCCATTTATCCGTAATGTGGAACAGGCTGAATGATGTAGATATCCCACAAGGATTAAGGGATCTGAATGTTTTAGCATATTCAAGAGATACTGAAGAGAAAGTATATGAGCACGTCGATAGGGTCTTTGAGTTTAGAAGGGAGTTAGAAAGTTTACGGAATGATGAAATAGATGGTGATAGTTTGAATGCTATTTTTGTACAGAAACGGTTCCTTCCTCCTTGTAAGTCGATGAGTGAAGAAACACGAATTTGCACTAGGGATGCATTTAGATGGATTTCAGACATGCCGATATCACCTGTAGAAGTATATGACACGTATAGTCAGCATACGCCAGAAATGCAGAGGAAAGTGATAGAGGTAATGGTAGAATACCTGCAGGATGAATGTATACAGAGAAAGATTTGTTGTCCCGCAGAACTATTGAATACCTATAAGAGAGCTTTTTCATCTGACACTACGTATGCTGCTTTAGCACTCGATTTAGCTCTGTTGCTCAATAAGCGTTTGGAGTTGCCTGTTACTCAGTTGCCTATGAGAAAGGTTCCTCTGACATTTGTCCCTAAAGTCGAGGTTCCGGCTAATGCCGCAACAGGCGTTGCCGCCTATGATATTGACGCACATTATGTATCACAGTTTGTTCACATCCCGTTCTCAAGACAGTAAGTGAATACTATTAGACAATCCATTCCAGATATTAGGAAGAATCCGACAGGGTTTTATAAAGAGATAGAATCTGTCTAGCAGTCATCAGTGTTCACTCTGGGTGATATAGACTTGCTATTTTTCTGTAGGACTGTAGACGATGCAGCAGGGTTGGGTGACACATGGGATAATTTGGTCAGACAAGATATAGATAGGCCAGCTGGTGAAAGACCACTGCAGGTAATACTGACTTTGCCTGATAGAATAGTGGCAAAATTAAAGACTTAAATTCCCAAGCAAAGGATAGTTTGGGACAAGCTTACTGCTTGTATTCAAGGAAAATCTGAAGGTGCTACCGAATTCTTTAATCGGTTTGAACAATTATTCTCAGATTTTAGCAGACAGGATTTAAGCACCGAGTCCAGAAAAAGATTATTTGTAGACAAATTTGTGTGTGGATTGTTACCTGACATCCAGTCACAAATTATGACTTCTGAGAGAGCTTGACAAGCTAAATCGCAGTCCGAAGTATTGCATGTGGCTCAGTATCATGAAAACAGAGCCAATAATGAAAAAGAAAGGATTGGAAAGAAAAAAGGAGATCTGAAAACTAAGGTATTGTTACAGCAGATAGTCAGAGGATCTAGAGGGGGTAGTACACAGTTTTGGGGTCAGTATGTCCCACAAGGTAATGTGCCGTTGGGTCCTGTACACGCAAACCAATGTGCCTATTGCAGACGGGTGTCATAGGTAGATGACCCAGAGGCCGCCCTGGGGTAGGGGGTCTTGGTAGAAGTCAGTTCACTCAAAATTTCCAGTCTTTTTTGCAAGATAACCAGCAATCTAATGTAGATAGCAAAAATATTTTCGATAACCCTTCTACTGCCTATCTTTTTGAAGATCTTCCCTTTGATGATATATTGTTCCGTTAGGACAGCCCGAAGCAGGGTCTGGAACCAATGCCTATTCCCGTTAATCAGAAAGGTCCCTATGTTGAGATGATAGTGGGAAATAGGAAACATCTATTTTTGATAGGTACAGGAGCACAGAAGTGTTCCATTGATCATTCACGGGTACCAGACATTCCACTGTCAGGGCAGACTAACGTTTCTGTAGGGTCTTCTGGTACGCCAGTGGTTTGTCTGGTTTCTTTGCCAGTACCAATCTCACTGGGTCCATTCTCTGATCAATGTCTGCTTCTTTTGACAACAAACTGTGGAGAGAATTATTTTGGGGTTGAATCTGTTGAAGGAATTAAATGCGGTAATTCATTGTTCTTCGGATGAAGTGCGTTTGACGATTTCACCACAGCAATTTTCTACCTCACAGTTTCTGACTAGACCTTTGCTGCCGGAATTTAGTGATGTTCCGGAGTGTGTATGGGCAATTGATGACAATGATGTTGGTATTTTACAAATTGAGCCTGTTAAAATGGTTTTAAAAGCAGGAGTTACGTTGCCACAAATTCCACAGTACAAAATTTCAGTTGATGGTGAGCAAGCTTTGAAGAGGATAGTTTCTGATTTTGTACATCGTGGAGTAATTGAAGAAATTGCGGGAAGTTTGTACAATAGTCCAGTTTTACCAGTGTATAAGAAAGGGGATAATGCAATTCCTTTTCGTTTTATTATCAATTTACGCGCTATCAATAAGATTGTTGCTCCACAATTTCCAATTGTGCCTGATGTAACGATGAAATTGACAATCATTCCAGCTTCTGCTACACATTTTAGCATTGTGGATCTTAGGAATGCCATCTTTACCATTCCTATACACCAGGATAGCAGATACTTGCTCACGTTCACCCTAGGGGGACGCTCGTTTACATTCACCCGTGCGCCATAAGGGTACACGGAAAGTCCGAGCATTTAGAGAAGGGCTTTGAAAGAACAGCTCGACACACTTGAGTTGCCTTCTACTTGTATAGTGCTTCAGTATGTCGACGATCTTCTTTTGGCTGCAGATTCAGAAAGTGCTTGTAAGGAAGGCACTGTGTTATTGCTTATTCATCTAGCAAAACATGGACATAAAGCTTCACTGAAAAAGTTTCAATATTGTTGACAGGAGGTTGCCTATTTAGGCTATCTCCTTTCAAAGGAGGGAAGAAGATTGACACCTGAATGAATTAAAATAATTTCTAGCATGTCTGTCTCAAATACACAGAAAGAAGTCAGAGCCTTGATAGGAATGGCTTCTTACTGTAGATAGTGAATCCCAAACTTCTCACTAGTGATTAAACCAATATTGGCTTTGACAAAGAAGGGTATTTCTTTGCCACTGCCGTGGAACATGGAACACCAGAAAGCTTTTGATCTGCTTAAGACTGCACTGTGTTCAGCACCGGTTTTGGGCACACCAAATTATGAAAAGACCTTCGATTTGTATGTGCATGAACCTGATGGATGTGCATTGGCTGTGTTAACGCAGGAACATGGGGGGAAGAATAGGCCGTGCGGTTACTTTTCCTCCACCCATGATCCTGTTGCATGCACTTTGCCGAGATGTCTGAGAGCTGTCACTGCTGCTGCTGCTGCATCTGTAAAACAGAGTGAGGGGATGGTCCTAGGCCATGCTCTAACCTTGTTGGTACCTCACTCTGTAGACATTCTATTAAACAGAACGCAAACACAACATCTTACTTCCGCACAATTAACGAGATACAAATTGATCTTGTTTGGACCGCATATCCAAATTAAAAGATGTGTATTAAATCCGGCTGAATTGTTACCTCTTCCGCAAGATATTGCTTGCAGTGATGAAACGTCACATGACTGCCTTTATACCACAGAGCAAGAGGCAGGATTGATCTGAAAGATACACCTTTGAACCATCCACAAGGGGAGCTGTTTTGCGATGGCTGCTGCTTCAAACTTCCGGATGCTACATCCACTGCTGCTTATGGCATCACTACACTAAGCACGATTGTGGAAACCAAGAGAATTTCGTATAACTGCGTGCAGGCCACAGAGATTATTGCATTGACAAGAGCTTGTGAACTTTCCGAAGGGCTTAGAGTAAATATATATACTGACAGTCAGTATGCCTTTGGGTGGTTCACAACTTCGGTAGACTTTGGGCAGAACGAGGTTTCTTGACCTCGCATGGAACGAAGATTCAAAATGGTAACTTGATAGTTCAGCGACTGTCAGTGCTTGCACTTCCCACTCAGTTAGCGATTATGAAATGCGCGGCACATCAGAAAATCATAGACGATGTAGGAAAAGGGAACGTTTTCACTGATCAGATAGCCAAAAAGACTGCTACTGATCTCTATTCAGAAATGTATACTACAAGGAAAACCATAAATGTCTGTACTATAGACAAAGGAATTGATTCCATAAAAAATATCCAAGCCAATGCCAATCTAGAAGAAACTAAACAATGGGCTGAGGGCTTGGCGAGGTAGGATGATGATGGGTGTTGGGTGGATAACTCAAAGGGAAAATGGATGTTGCCAGACACGTATGTCACTATGATGGTTTCAATGGCTCATGGTCCCACTCACATATGCGCTAGGAAAATTTGTAAAATGTTAGAAACTGTCTTGGTAAATGTTAAGGTCCCGAAAACTGCTGAGCGTTTTGTCCAGAGTTGTATGATCTGTTTACAGCAGAATGTAGGGAAGGGTAAATCGACACCAAGGGTAGGTTTGGTCCACCTTCTGTCCCTTTCGAGCTAATTCACTTTGTCTTTATTGAACTGGAGCGCTGAAACAATTTTAAATATTAAATATGTTTTGGTAGTTATTTGTGCTTTCAGTAAATGGGTTGAAGACTTCCCTGTGAAAGATGCCACAGCAATGACAACGGCGAAAACCATGTTTAAGGAATATTTTCCTAGGTTTGGTTTGCCTAGGGTCATCTGGTTGGATAATGGTCCACATTTTATCGCTGCTGTTATTCTGCAAGTATGCGTGGGGTTACAGATCTATAAATGGTTCCATTCGGCTAGACATGCTCAAAGTACTGGACTTGTAGAACACCACAATGGTATTTTATCAATAAAATCACCAAAGTCTGCGCCGGTACCAATCTGAAATGGCCAGACGCCTTACCTATTGCTCTTCTTTCAATGTGAATGACCCCAGAGACTAAGACTGGGCTCTCCCCTTATGAAATAATTATGGGGACGCCAGCTAACATTCTGCCTAAACCTAGATATTTAAGAGATGTGAGCACTTACTTCTTTCTGAGTATTGTGAATGGTTAACTCAAAATCTGTATTTGATTTATCAACAGGTGCGAGAAGCCCTCCCAGTTAAATACGAGGGGCCAGGTCACAGAATTCGACCCGGCGACTGGGTGCTCACAAAGTCATTTGAGAGAGCATGCAGTCTCGCACCGCGTTGGAGAGAGCCTTTTCAGGTCCTATTGGTCACGCAGACTGCTGTACGAGTAGCCAGAAAGATACAGTGGATACATGCGACGCATGTCAAGAGGATACCTTTCCCTTTGCCACATGACGGAGAAGACAAGGAGAAACTTACTTGCTCTGTTCCCAACGATCGATCAGCACTGAGTAGCACCAAGGGTGTTTCGGAGACACGTCCTGAGCCCGCGAGGCCTGGGGAAATTGCTGCTTTGTCTCCAAACTCTTCTACACATCCTTTTGAACCTTTGTCCCGTTCTGTTGCCAATTCATCACTTCCATCAGGAAGCAACGAAGCACTGTTCGCAGATCACACGGTACCAGGAGTCACAAGGTACAATCTGCGTCCACGGAGCTAGACTTACTGCACAGCTCGGCTGTGCCCACAGGGGAACAACTACAGAGCTTGTCCTTTGGCACACCTTTTGCACCGAAGGAAAAATTAGGTGGCCGGGGATAGGGAAAGACTAAGAAAACGTGTGATCAGGAGATCACCAGCAAACAGACTACGGATTTTTTCGCAGGATTCTTTTCAGAGAAGGGTTTCATGGAACAATGCCTGTTATCGTCCCTACTCTTGCGGAACAAACAAGTGACTGTGTGACCAAAAATAAAAAATGGATGATCAAATACATGGTCCCTGAGGACGTATTGTTTTTTCAAAATAGTATTAACCAGTCTCACTGTATTGATTGCCTTTGGATTCTGGTATATGGAAGAGAATTTTCCTACTATGTCTACACCTTTCGTGCATCTGCACACTCTATCTCCTAGGGACTCCCAACATATACAGAGCTATAATAATAATACATTACTGTTAATAATGAATGCGACACATGCGATTTTGAATAGGACGAATTGCTGGGTGTGCTCTCACTTACCGTAAAATGGGGAAAAAGGGTTGGGCTGGTATATTCATCCTTTGCCTTTACCTACTGCATGCTATGCCTCTTTAAGGGCACTATTATTTGGCCAATGGAATGATAGCATCTCAGGGAATTTTGATGGGACGAATTTGAATGAGTATGAAAGGCGCGTTCTAACGCCTCTGAGATGCTCACTATTTGCGAATAGGAGCAAGCTTAATGTTGGTTCTGTTAAGCCTTCTGATAGACTGTCCCGACCTTTCCAATCACTCATTTCTTTCAAGGTGGCTACTGTAGGCAACAGGGATGCCATGCCGCCTTCTTGTGCTGTTAATCATAGCCCCAACTCTGTTTCTTTCTGCATACAAAGGAATGGTACTCATTTTATGGGCGATTTCGAGGGTTGTACCAATGCTGCAAACTTGACCAGTGAGAACAGACCTTTGCATGTAGGCGAACCTGTCTACTTTGTTTGTGGTAATGAGGCTTTTCCATGGCTACCTAGGGATTGGCAAGGAACTTGTTATTTAAGAATTATGCTACCAGGGGTATATGTAGCCAGTACCACTGAAATCTCTAGGGCTCGTCCAAGGCAGGACGAGAATGGTGATACTACTTCACAAGTACTGGGCGATGTAGCAAAATCTTGTGTACCATTTTGGGGGCAGTTTATGAATTCCGAGGATATCAGGAGACTAGCAAGAGTACTGGAGAGAACCATCAACTGGACCACTGACATACTCTATAACATGACTCTAGAGCAAAGGGCAATTAGATTAGTGGCACTGCAAAACCGGATGGTATTAGACATCATCTTGGCTGAGCGTGGTGGTGTATGCAAATTAGTGGGGTCCGCTTGTTGTGTTTTGTACCAGATTCCTCCCTGACCATATTTAAGGCAATACAAAATCTGCATGTCCTAAGTTCAGAAGTGCACGTTCCCGAGGGAAACTGGGATATTAGTACTTGGTTCTGGGTCTCTTTACAGTCTTGGGGATGGAAGCTTCTCTCAGTCTTAATGGTAATCTTTGGCATTTTGCTGTTTTGTTGTTGTTGCATATAATGTCTTCCTGCCATATGTACAATGCTAGGGGGATTTTGCGCGCAAATAGTAGTAACATTAGGACCTAAAGTATATGCGCATGAGAAAATGACTAATGTATTTGTGATGAAAGATATTACCGAGAAAGATCTAATGGCGATTGATATATCTGATGAATATGATTCAGGATGCATGGACATTGAAACGTGTAGTTATGAGTAAATTGTCTATTTCTAGTAAAGCTCTTGGCTTAGGCCAAAAGGAGGGTTTGTGAAACCATAATATAATGTGCCTCCTTTATGATTAATGTTGGCCTAAGCCTAGTGCTCTACGAGGAAAACCGCGTTGCAAAGTTCCGATTTTGGATCGACTTTGCCACCATTTTAGGATTCATCTGCCATTTTGATTTGTGTTTATACGATTCTATGTTCTAAAATGGTTTACTGTGTTTTGAACTTGCTACCAAGCCTCCCGACTTATACTGTTAATCATAGCCCAACTCTGTTTCTTTCTGCATACAGAGGAATGGTACTCATCTTATGGGTGATTTCAAGGGTTGTACCGATTTTGCGAACTTGACCAGTGAGAACAGACCTTTGTATGTAGGCGAACCTGTCTACTTCGTTTGTGGTAATGAGGCTTTTCCATGGCTACCTAGGGATTGGCAAGGAACTTGTTATTTAGGAATTCTGCTACCAGTGGTATATGTAGCCAGCAACACTGACATCTCTAGGGCTCGTCCAAGGCGGGACGAGAATGGTGATACTCCTTCACAAGTACTGGGCGATGTAGAAAAATCTTGTGTACCATTTTGGGGGCAGATTATGAATTCTGAGGATATCCGGCGACTAGCAAGAGAACTGGAGAGAACCATCAACTCGACCACTGACATACTGCATAGCATGACTCTAGAGCAAAAGGCAATTAGATTAGTGGCACCGTAAAACCGGATGGTATTATTAGACGTCATCTTGGCTGAGCGTGGCGGAGTATGCAAATTAGTGGGGTCCGCTTGTTGCGTTTTCGTTCCAGATTCCTCCCGGACCATATTTAAGGCAATACAAAATCTGCATGTCCTAAGTTCAGAAGTGCACATTCCAGAGGGAAACTGGGATATTAGTACTTGGTTCTGCACCTCTTTACGGTCTTGGGGATGGAAGCTTCTCTCAGTGTTAATGGTAATCTTTGGCATTTTGCTGTTTTGTTGTTGTTGCATACAATGTCTTCCTGCCATATGTACAATGCTAGGGGGATGTTGCGCGCAAACAGTTGTAACATTAGGACCAAAAGTATATGCGCCTGAGAAAATGGCTAATGTATTTGTGATGAAAGATATTACCGAGAAAGGCCTAATGGCGATTGATATATCTGATGAATATGATTGAGGATGCATGGACATTGACATGTGTAGTTATGAGTAAATCGTCTATTTCTAGTAAAGCTCTTGGCTTAGGCCAAAAGGAGGGTTTGTGAAACGGTAAATATAATGTGCCTCCTTTATGATTAATGTTAGCCTAAACCTAGTACTCTACGAGGAAAACCGTGTTGCAAAGTTCCGATTTTGGATCGACTTCGCTGACATTTTAGGA
Source organism: Ambystoma mexicanum (assembly GCF_040938575.1). Taxonomy (NCBI): domain Eukaryota; kingdom Metazoa; phylum Chordata; class Amphibia; order Caudata; family Ambystomatidae; genus Ambystoma; species Ambystoma mexicanum. The sequence continues at coordinate 349,405,799 of NC_090941.1, read as the reverse complement.
TTAGTCCGCCATTTTGATTTGTGTTTGTACGATTCTCTGTTCTAAAATGGTGGACTGTGTGTACAACTTGCAACCAAGCCTTCCGACCTTTGAGTCCCGTTAATGTTTGAGCTGTCCAAGAGCTGACTGTTTAGACTAGGTAAAGAGACCTTGCGCTACATATGAACTGCCATCTGAGTATTGTCTGCGCACATAAGATTCATCCCTGTATAAACGTTGGAACAATGTAAAGTAAACCTCAAGCGTAGACACAGGCCAAATTGCATTGTGTTGAAATATAGACTAAGGCTTACCGCGGGATCCGAGAACATACACCTCCATTGTATCTTCATGGAAATGCAAACTTATGTAATCCTTTTGCATATTATTGTATAACCTGTATGTGAACTAGGCACAAACTCTAGACCACAAATTATTAATGTGAAGAGAGGCTGGACAATATTATTCAAAATTATATAAAAGCACGAATGTTTAGACGTCCAGCACTCTCTCACCTCTCATTGTCAGGCTGGTATATGTTGCGGGGTGCTGAGAGCCAGATAGCTATCTGTGTTTTTTTGTAAACTGTGCAGAATAAAAGATCTGTGAATCTTTTCAGCCCGTGATTGCTGTATTTCATTTGTGGTACTCTGCCTCGACATTTCTTTGATCTTACATCTACTCATCATAAATCCTGGCTGGGAGCAAGTCTAAGCCCACAAATGAAAAGAATCATTCAAACAGCCAGCAGTGGTCCAATCAGGGATCACTGAGGGGTTCACTCAAGCCCGGCACCTAGACTCTCTGGTGCCCAAGATGTGGAGTGAGACGTGGAGTGAGACCAGGCAATCCCTCCCACATTCTTGGTCCATACACACCAGGCTAACATTAGCCCATGAATGCATGACCACAAAAGGGATTTTCTGACCTGAGAAAGCAGGAAGAAGGCCAAAGAACAAGAACACATATTGTGGAATATCTATTGTAGGACACTAGCCACGTTTAGTAGCCAGAAGTGCTAAATGCGAACGTGCATACAAAGAATAATGCAAACATTCTAAAAATGTATCTGCTGCCACCAGTTTGTCTTTAGGCACATATAAAAGTAACCAAACATCCTAATTGTAAAAGATTAGGATGATACAAATGTATCTCCACTGCACTGCATTTTAAGATGTGTGTGCACTGGCAAAATATTATCAACAAGTTAAAAGGCAAAAAGAGAAACAAACATAGTTTCCCAGTACTGATGGTCTGAAGGGCTGATCAGTTTCCCCATACAAAATGAGCAAAAGGCCAGAGGAGTGAAGCTAAAGGTTTCACTTCCCTGTAGAAAGGCAGGAAAGGTTAGAAAACAGAAGCAACATGTTTGGGGGGGTCCATAGATTATGGAGGGAAAAGTCAGCAAAAGAAAACTGACCAAGGACAGAAGGATCTAATCCACCCCTGGATGGATTTCCAATTCCAGTTGGTTATACATTGTGGAAAGCCCATCAGCATTGCTATGGTGTCCAGCTGGCCTATGCTCAATAGTGAAATCAATGGCTTGAAGGCTTGTGGACCACCTGAGCAATTTAGGATTAACTCCTGTTCACTTTAAGGGCTTATGGTCAGTCTGCACTGTGAAGCCTGTCCAAAAGAGGTAGGGAATCAGCTTCCAAAGGGCCCATACGATTGAAAAACATTCCTTTTCCAGAGTCACCCACCTTAGTTCTCTGTCCTTAAGATGACGGCAAGTATATAAAAAATGATGTTTCCTGCGTTTGTCATCTAACTTTGAATGGACAACATCTATCTCCGTGTCAGAGGCATCTGTGTACACTATAAAAGGTCTCTAGTAATAAGGTGCACTGAAAAAAGGGGCCTTTTCAAAGAGAATACTTCAGGCCTGGCAAGGCCTTCTCACACTCAAGAAACTTTCTTAGGTTTCTTCGTATTTGTGAGGCAAGTCAGAGGGGCAGCTATGGTTCCATAGTCCATCCAACGTTACCTTTCTGTAATACCCAGTGAGGCCTAGAAAGATCTGTACTTTGCTGGCAAGAGGCTACATCTTGCCCCCACCAACCTCATGCCCAAGGTATGTCACAGAACCCTGACCAATCTGCCACTTGGTATCCTTTATCGTCAGGGCAATATTAAGATCCTGCAATACAATTTCCAGGTGTCTCATATGTTCCTCCCAAGAAGGGCTGAAAAGTGCTATATCATCCACATAAGTCATGCAGGACATGGTTGACCAACCTTTAAACAGTTTCAGGTGCATTCATTAAACCAACAGGCATTACTCTGAACTGGTAAAGTCCCTCAGGTGTTGAAATGTTGCTTTCCTCTACTTGATATTTTCTGTCAGGGATATTTGCCAATACCCTGTTGCAAGGTCAAAGGTGCTAAGGTATGTAGCAGCACCTAGAGTGTCCACTGCCTCTTCAGTTTGTGGAAGGGGGTGAGCATCTGTTTTGGTTACAGCATTAAGAGCTATGTAGTCAATACAGAATCTCAAATCAGATGTACCTGCTTTTGGCACCAGAACCACAGGACTGCAACAAGGACTACTAGAGGGCTCTATTAACCCTAGATCCAACATTCTGTTAACCTGAATCATAATGTCAGATTTTAATTTGTCTGAACAGCAGCAACTCCAAAACTTGGTAGGTCCACTAACTCCATTGACCAAGTTCTGCTCACACCGAAGTGTTACATATGGAAGAAGGGAAAACAAGTGGGAACATTGCCTCAGCAAAGTTATCACCCCACCCTGTTGTTGTAGAGTCATTTGAGGGGACACCAGGCCACTCCCAATGAAGCCATAAGAAGGGCTGCCATGGAACAGGTCAGGGAGAGATTCAGATTTCTCTGTCTCCCTCTTTTTTCTGAAACCAGGGGCAGGGCTACTATTTCATCCTTAATGACGAAAATCCTTCAATCTTTTCATAGGAAACTATATGGGAGCATTTCTAGGTATTCCAAGGTCAATTGAATAGTTTACATTACTGGAGTCGTTCAACTTTGTAAGGTCCAGACCATGAACTTGTGGTCAGGTTTTCCAACAAGTATGATAGAAGACGGTCCCACTGCCTTCTTTGGTATTCCCTAAGGGCTACAAGCATACTTTGGAAAGTTTCAAAGAGTTTCAAAGAATGTCTCTCTTAGACCAACAGATTGTGGATGATATATGGATCACAAATGATAAGACACCTACCTCATCTTCCTTCCACAGGGCCTACTTATACCTGTAAATGAAGTTGCCGCCTGAGTAAGGCACAACTTCTTCAGGAAAGCTACCTCTGTTAAGAACATCCAGTAACACTATAAGGACTGGGTTGGCAGTCATTATGACTGTGTTGACTGCATGATACTTTGTGGTGTGATCAGAAACCACTGGGATAATCCTTTTGCCGAATGGTGTTCCAAAATTCAGAGGTCTTTCTAAGTTAGACCCTGTCTCTTCAAATTATGCCCCCAATACTGGTACTGGTGATCATGGATTCTGAATCTGTGTTCCACTTTTGTCAGATTGCTGACAGTGAACTCATATAGTGGTTTCCTACTGGGGCATGGGTGACCACCCTGGAGTTGTCCTGATATCCAGATACACTGCCAGGGGAACATCATTCACCATCCTCAGGAGGAAGGGATACATATCCTGAGGAACCACCAACCTCTTATGCTTTCCTCTAGTGGGCTATGTGGGCTTACATACTAGTAACCCACCTTCCTGTTGGATTCTTTGCTTCACAGGAGGCTCATCCTCCAATTAGAAGCAAGCCTTTCTCATTCGGCCTTTAGGTTATGTTATTTTCTGTTGGCCCTTACTAATCTCATCCTTAGGGTACGCCTCTTCTGTGAATATGCTTGGCAGTGCATGAGTCCCATAGGCATAGATGGTTTCTGACAATCCCTTCTCATCAGGTTCAGGGATTTGGCTACCTCAATTGTAGGTAGGGCAGGGGGAATGTGTTCCTTCCTTCTTTCATTAAGTTGTTTCCCTTCTTTAGTCTGAGGTTTCCCTTCTGGCTTAGGCTTGGTCTTAGACTTGGGTAAGGCAGCCTTATTTTGAGACCAAGTGCTTAAAGGTTCTGCATAGTGTCTGTCAGGACCTAAGTCTTGGAGTCTGCTTTCTTACAGAACCTGTCTAGAAACTCTTCTCCTAATACTGACAGATGCCCCATCCACTTCATTATTAACAGCTACAATGACAGGTATGCCTGGAAATTGAGAGAGGGACTCCTTGTCACTAGAGGAGCTCTGGCAAGAGCTTCTAGGTTTACCATGGTGGAATCGATCACAGTTGGCCTGAGCCTAGTGTTCCTAATACTAAAGGCACTTAAACCATCTACTAGTACTCTATCCTCAGGAACATCATTTTGTGGAGTAACAGGTATGGAAGCTTAATCTCCACCAACATTAGAATCCTTGGTTTCTAGAGAAACAAAATCTGCTTCAGATCCTTTAATATGGGGCAAGGTATCTAAAGGGAAGGATACCCTTGTGTTTATCAATTCCTCTTCTTGAGAAAATGCCAGATTCACAGCGTGAATCCCATGGAGTTACCCTTACATCTAGGGTCCCCTTCACATGGTCACTTCCTTCATGGGCTACACAAGATCTACTGGATCTTTGCATGTAGTGAGGATTAGAGTGTCCACTCCCATGGTTGGGATAGTTAGTTCCAAGACCCTTTTCATGCTCCTGTGACACATTCCCCTTTTGAAACTTTTTGTGGGCCTTATGGGAAGAAGATATATCATTAGAATCTCCCAAATGCTGCTTAAACCCAGGGGAAGAAGAGGCAAAAATATGTTCCAGCATGACCAGGTTGATCATGCCTTCAAAAGTGGTTACTTTATGGCCTTAGACCCAGCCACTCAGTTATTTCAAGGAATCTGTAATAAATGACACCCAAGTATTATTATCTTTATTCTTGTGGTCTCTGAACTAAGTATTGGGCAATAATTTTCCCAAATTTTAAGAGAAGAGCCTGTTTCATTGTATCAAAAGCTTGTCAGCCTTAGACATATTCATAATGGCATGGAGCCAGAATGGGGTAGACTGCTGAGCAACCAAGCAATCTTGTCAGGCTCACCTACTCTGTGCACCTGTGGTGAGTCAGAAGAAGGACAATGAATCTCTGAGGACATGATGTTGAGAGGTTTATTGAAATAAAAAAGTATAAGTCCTATATTTCCCTTACTCTAAGGGTGTTGCATGCCTATTTTTATTAACTACAGTGCTTGTCAGCCAGTGGTGAATGTTCAAAAGAATAGGTCCATTGTCCAAAGCTATATTTACTGACCCTACCACTATGAAAATCAAACTTAAATTAGCAGAATGATTCCCTTATCATGCAGCTTATTCTAGTACCAGTCTTTTGTAGTCTCTCTTGATTTCTCAGTCCAGAACTTGGGTTATTGGGCTTTCTTTAATACATAATTCAAAAATAGTCTCTAGTGATTTCTTGGATCAAATTCTTTAGTTCATTAATTGGGTTACTGGGCTTTCACTCCTCTTTGGGGAACATTCATGGGGATCTCTTATTAATTCTCCTTTCTTGACTGTAGCTCTCTGAGGTTTGTGGTGCTTTATTTGAGCTTTGTGGTGCTTTATTTGATATGTGATTCAATTGTTTCTTTTCTCTAGGCTCTCTGACATCTCTGGTTTTTGCTTCAACACTATATTTACTTTGTACAATGTTTTGAATTACTTCATCGTTTTCCCAGGGTATTTTTATCCATTCTTCTCTTTGCTAATTATTAATTTATTCAACAGTTTTATCTCTAGAATCACAATACTTGTATCACCTTTGTTTCACATTTCATAACATTTAAGATTTTCTTCAGGGACGAGTTAACTCAGCAGTGTAATGATTCCCCAGCGGGCTCCCTGGATTCCCGTTTTCCCCCTTACCTTCATTTTGATAGGAGAACGCCATTGAGAGTCTTTTTCATCAAATGCCCTTTTTCATCTCACGGACTGCCAACACCTTCTCTTTTCTGGTGTCGCTCTCGTTATGGGGTCCTGTGTCTTTGTTTCAGCCTCCCTGTTCTCTGAGGTGAGGCCGAACACCCTGTAGGCTTCTCTGCCAGTCGGCATCAGCAAAGTTGTATGGGACCTCGATCCACCATGGACACCCTCTCATGGTATTGCTAACACCCCTTATTAGGCTGCTGCCCTTGTGCTTTCTCTGTTCTTCACAGAGTTCTGGTCCTTCGTTTCATGACCAGACACCCAGCCCCCTTCTCTCGCGGATGGTATTGGCAAGCTTCTTTTAGAGTTGCAGTTCACGACAGACTCCTTTTTGGGGCCCTGGTACCACCTTCTATTGGGATCTTATCTCTTTGTTCTCTCGCACTTCTGGTTTGCCATAGCTCTGGCGTACCTTTCTGTGATGCTGGGTGAGTTTGAAACTCACAGGTTTCCTGACTTCATTCTCTGTCAGGAATGACACTGCCTGGGGTCTCCCCTGACTTGTGTATGGGGTCTCTCTCTACTCTGTGTCATTCTCCCATGTCACTCTCCTACTGCATCTGTATCCACTTCCTCGTCTCAGTAGATGGGGCATTCTGATGTAAATAAACATAATATGTTTCCCTAAGATCACTGTATCTATTATGAGTTTCTTCGTCCCATTCTTGGTATTCTCTTATTATAGTTTTCTCATCCTATTCTTGATAATTTACAGGATGTGGTATATTAGAACATCTCATGTAGGCCGCAGTCAGTACTGCTTAAGGGAGATCCTCAGGGGAATGGGAGTCCTTGTCCCCAAAGGGGGAGTGTCTCCCGGTGAGGTCCCACTTGCCTCTACCCCTAGGCATGGTATAGCGAAGCGGACATACCTCCCTAGTCTCATGTGAAGGGGCTCCCCACTGGGGAGAAGAGACAAATTCCCTCAATACATCACACTTTTAATATACTGAAAAGTTGCCAGCTATCTATGATGTCCTTCTTTTCATTAAACATACTGAGAAAATCCATAGGAAATAAAGGATGAGAAGAGGGACCAGAACCACTCCAAGAACCTCTGGAGTAGCCCTAATACCCTCGTAGTCTGACCAGCTCCAATTGGTGATCCCTATCTTTTTGTTTCTCAATCCTGTCAAACTCCAGTTTAGCCATGTTAAAATCCAACTGTTTCTGTCCGAGCCTGAGCTTCTCTTTTTTAAGATGCCACATGACCACAGATTCTGAAGTTGACAGGGAAACATTACTCCACCTCCTGTGAATTCTCAATAGTGGTGGTTACCAGAAGTCCATTTCTACTGCTGGGACCTGCACCAGCATCTACTGCATCACTATTGACAGGTAAAGGAATAGTTCTAGACTCCTGATAATCTAACAACTTCGGTATCAAATCAGCTTTGTTTCCAGAGGATGGCAATTCTCTGTGTACACACATTTTTTAAAGTTCTCTAATAAGTGCAGCAAGAGTAGACATAGTGAATGTATCCATATTTTAAAAAAGAGTAGGCAACTGTTATACCCCTTCTAAATTCAAATCACAGTATTCTGTGTAAATGGAATGATGATACTACACCAGTGAACAGCACTGGGTACGCAAGACCTTATCCTCACTTCTGAGCACCGACTTATTAAGATGGAATTCTAGAATCTGGCCTGGTGGACAGGTTATAGGAGGCCACCCTAGTGAACGGGGGAATTCTGAGACCTTAGCCAAACTCAATCCAGGTAAGCTTGGAGATTTTTCAAGGTTTAGGACCTCATCACAAGTTGGGCGGTAACGCCAGCACTATTAGCGCCGGCGCTAATAGCCCTACCGCCAAACCCCCCAGCGCTATTAGCGCCGGATCACGGGTTTGGCGGAAGGGTTATTGCCCATTCCCCATTGGGCCCATTCGGGAATTCCTCATTCCCGATTGGGCCCAATGGGGAAAATGTGTGCTATTACCGCCGGCGGATTTCCTGCCGGCGGTAATAGCGCCGAAAATCGGCAATTTTGCCGCAGATTTCCCCCAGCTCACAGCTGGGGGGAAATCCTCCAAAGCCATGATCTGGAGGACCCTTAAATGCAGCAGTAATAGCACTACCGCCGCATTTAAGGGTTACCGCCAGACTCGTGATGAGGCCCTTAGTCTCAAGAGAAAGTGAGTGAGGACATGGGTCCACAATAAGTCCATACAGTGAAGCACACAATAATTCAATTTAAAGATGTAAGTACAAAAATACTCTATTATAGACCCAAAAACAAACACTAGGAAAATGAACCAAACAGCTAGTAATATCACAATATCCAATTAAGAAACATATATACAGTCACCTTTAGGTTTTTAATAATGCATACAATAACCTAGACAACTAAAAGAAGGTAAACAGTGATGCAGTAGAATGAAACAATTTCACAAGAAAGATGCCCTAACTTTATAAGTCGAATCCCTTTGATGTATGGTGCAGTGTGCTCAAAAGTCACAAAGTGTCTTGATAAATATGTATTAGTGATATTAGTGATAAACTACCAATTTTAGAGTAGAATAAGCATCCATTTCTGACTATGTATTTTGCCTTTCACAAGTTGCAGTAATAGCATGTTTTTTTATGCCGTTGTCTCCATTAAGATCAGCACAAGACATTCCATTTCAGTGTCTTCTGTCACTTGACAAAATCCTTGTGCCTAAAAGCTTCTGTACAGTGTAGAAATATTTGACCATAGCACATCAAGTGGCCATTGACTTCATTGTACCACAATTAATGCTTTGTTGTAATGGGCCTCATTACACGTTTGCTGGTACAGTAACAGCGGCACATGTAAGCTTGCCAGTACCATTGTCACCGTACCGGCAAACTACGTGTTCTGCTCGTAGGTGCCTTTTTGCCCACCAGGTCTGACCTGGCGGGTGGACCGGCACCCATGAGCAGAGCATGTCGGATGCATCGGCAACATTCACGAATGGTGACGGAGCATCCGGCCTCCCCATACCCATTGAGCCAAATAGGGCTGAATGGGAATGGGGAAGAATATTTTCTGGAGCCTGGCAATGGCAAATTACCGAGTAAGCCAGGGTTGTAATACCCCGGTAATTGTCCATTCCTGGGCACTGGAAAAATGTGCAAGTTCGGAGGCAGCCTGCCGGTTTTACCAGCGAGGCTACCGCCAAATTTGTAATGCGTCCCAATGTATCTATCTTTCCCATCTCCCTGGCATGCTGTTCAGAATTTTTTGTTTGCATGTATGGATAACGAGTGCTCAGAGTATGGGATGTCATGTGAGTGGGCTGCTTTCCCTATTTTGTGAACCGCTGAAGCCTGAAAGTAGATGCATGCAGTCTTGACATGCGGCCAACTTTGCACCAGACCTGCAGATGAACTGCTGTTAAATCTCAGTAACCAGTTTAATGGTATCCACTACAGAATAATTGCTCATTTTACTATAGCCAATATGATAGCTTTGTGGGTTGAACGCTCACTGCTGCAATGTGTGTGTGATCTGCAGGTTCGAATCCCAGCAAGGCCATCTCAGCCTTTCATCCTTATTAGGTCGATAAATGAGTACCAACACAGGCTGGGTGATATTGTATGCATATTTGTTCTATAAAAAAGAGCTTAAGCGTAAGTGCTATTCAATAACATATTATCATTTGGCCTTGGACGTCTGCTTGCATTCACAGTAATTTGACAATATGGATCTATACACACAGATATTAATGATACATATGGTTATCCATTCTTGTATGAAATGTACATCACATTTGTGAAATCGTAACCATATTTTTCATAGTGTACTTAGGAACAATGCTATTTGATGCCACTTCCTGTTTTGTCAAGAGGTGAAAGGTCATGTTTCATTGCTTCCCGGGATGTCACTTTGGGGTGGGGTCGAATAACATCACTTACAGTGATGTCATCAGAGGGCGAGGGGTGGGCCACTTTTTTGAGGCGAGGGGCGGGCCACTTTTTTTTCGGTGTCCAGGCTTATTTGTTGTCCCGTCCGACCCTGGGGACAGATGTTGGAAGAGTCTGTCTCACAGAACATGGAAGAGGATGATAAATGTTCTTCCAATCCTCGGCCTGACTGCTCCACACATATTTTAGATCAGTCAAAGGAGAATGGCCTCTCATCTCCTGACGCGATGAATTTAACTAGAAATCTGTTGCTTATGAAACCTCTGTCAAAAACAACTTTGAAATGTGCCTTATTAAACACTCGTTCCCTTTCCAAACATGCAACAAACATACATGATTACATTGTAGAGCTCAACCTGGAAATATCATGTCTCACAAAGACCTGACCTCAGAAGCAAGTGGTCCGGTAGTTGCCCTGGCCACGCCTGAAGGCTATACTACTTTTTGCATAAATTGCCCCATAGGTCATGGAGGTGGAATCGCGATTATTGCAAAAAAAAAAGGCTAGGTTTATTTCAAGCACCCTGTACGTGCACTGACTGAAATTCTTCATGTTGAAATGATTCCTACTACGCAAAGCGGTATTCATTTTGTCTTAATTTATCGTCCACCAACAAACATGCCACATTTTTATGAGGAAGTCACACACATCTTAAATGACCTACAAGGCCCACATTGTGTAACCCTATTTGTTGGGGACCTCAACCGATGGTGTAATAATAGCACCAGCAAGGAACCTATTGCTCCTGAAACTGCATTAAACACCATTGATTACCTTGTATTTAACTATGCACACACCCATGACAACGTGAATATCCTTGACTGGGTTGTGGCCAAGAACTTTTCTGTCCAAATTGACAGCACTATACCTTGTATGTGATCTGACCACCATTCAATAGTCTTTCAGTTACTGGAAATAATTTGAAAGATTGTCTGAATCTTATAATGGATGTGACATCAGATCTTGATACTCCAGCGACTTTGGTTAGCTTTTTCAACCTATCTTTACATTCATATTAGACAAAGTAGCCCCTATTAGGGTCAAATTAGTTAGAGAATACCTCCCATCAAAAATGGAACACATACGAACTGAGCCTAATGAAAAAATGCAAACGACAAGCTGAGTCAAAATGGTTAAAATGCCTGTCTGAATCAACTAAAATTACTTGGAAAGACTTCTACAAAAAATATAAATCGGCAATTTGTGACGCAAAGAAGAATTTCTTTAGCAAGCAAATTGAGGAGTATAGTTATAACACCAAAAATATGTTTTAAATCATCTAATCCTTGGAGAATCCTGGCATTCCATCTATACGTGTCGCTCCAATGGACCAAAATTGCCTGAAAATACAACTGGCCTTTGAGGCAAAAGTTGACAAGGCACGCTCTAAGATTAAACATGACCTAAATAAGAACACGATTATCCCTATACTTCCCCAAAAAACAGTCCATAAGGAGGAATCTACTAAATTCAGAGTTTCCACCATTTCTTTTTTAGACATAATGAATATGTTGTCCTCTTTATACCCCTCTCATTGCCTGGAAAATGTGATTCCCCAGAATCTCTTCCTAAAACATAAAGAAATATTTGCCCATTTCCTTGTCAGACTCGTAAATTCCTCATTTGCCAGAAACCAGGTTGCTGACGCTATAAAAAAAGGTCATTGTCACACCCTTGGTTAGGAAACATGCCCTTGGCCCAAAAGAACCAAGTAAAATTCGTGCCATCACAAATTGCTATTTTTTGCTAAAAGAACTGGACAAAAGCGCTACTAGGCAACTTCAGTCATTTGCTGAAGCAAACAATATCCTTCACATCAGACAATCTGGTTTTTGTCCACACTACAGCATGGAGACGGCCCTCTTGGACTTGCAATCTCATATGTTGGACATCTCAGACAAAGGCAATGTTGGTCTACTTGTACTTTTGGATTTATCTGCGGCATTTAAACTCTTGGATCACGACTGCCTACTCCATATACTTGGAGAAATGGGGCTATGTAGCAGTAATACCATCAACTGGGTGCAGTCTTTTCTCTCACAGCGGACATCCAGAATTCTGCTGGGGTGATGCCACCTCACCTTCGGCACCTATAAGTCTGTGGCATCCCCCAGGGAGCCTGTATGTCCCATTTACTTTTTAACATATACATCAGGCCATTGTGTGACCTCTTGGACAACCTTAATGTGTTCTTTACGAACTATGCCAATGACACTCAGTTAGTCCTTGAGCTCTCTGGAGTTTACGATCTTGACTCATCCAGCTTGCAAACTTCATATGATTACATTGAGGCTTGGATGAACTAAAATTCGATGTGCCTCAATGGCAACAAAACTGAGTTGTTGATATTTGGCACTGCACGTACAAGTTCCAAACTTGATCCTAGATACTTGTCTTTTTCCATACACAACTGTTGCATTCAAGTCTCTAAGAGAGTGAAAACTGTGATGCACATGTGGATCAGACTGTGAGTAAATGCTCCTATTACCTTTGTCTACTGAAGAACTTGTGAACCTTACTCTCTGAGTCCAACTGTGCAGCCATTGCTTGCACAACTATTCTATCCAGGTTGGACTATGGGAATGCCCTTTTAATCGGTGCCCACAAAAAACATACAGGCACTGTAGGTAATAAAAAATGATGCAGTTTGCATTGTCAAAGGAAAGTCCAGAAGAAATCATATCTCACATTGTTGATGGGACCTTCATTGGCTGCCTCGGCTCGATTACAATTCAAGACAGCAACCTTTGTCCATAAATCATTATATGGTAAACTTCCATCCTACATTAAAAACCTTGTGTCTACTTACGAGCTGCCAAGGAGTTTGCGTTCATCTACACTTGCTTTGGTTAGAAAAACTAATTTTAAAATTGCAAATAGCTTTGGAAGATCATTCCCTATCCAGGCTGCCAAAATCTGGAACTTCCTTCCATTAGACTGAAGGCTACAAAAAGAATCTAAGAGTTTCCGTAGACAACTGAATATGTTGTTATTCCATTGAGATTCCTCATTGTCCCTTAGTTTGCTCCCAGCCTGTGCTCTTCACTTTGTCCCTTGTATTACTGTTTCTGTTACGGTGCCCTGATGCCCGTGGACTTTCGGCGCTCTATAAAAGAATAAATAAAAAAAATAGTTTCCTATTACTGGTAGTCTGAAGGACTGATCAGTTTCCCCATGACACAAGAAGCAACATGCCTGGGGAATGAAGCAAAATGCTTAACTCCCCTGAAAAAGGTCAGAACAGGTTCAAAAACAAAAAACTAAAAGTGTGGGGGTCCATAGAATATGGAAAGAAAATTGCCTAAAGAGAAATCCTTACTAGCACTATGTTCATCTTTTGTTAGGGAAACTATTTGTTGTTTGTTTTTGTAAATTTGAAGAGTATATCAAGGTGGGCGTCTGAAGAAGCTGTGCTGTGCTGTACAATCATTAACCTGGGGCATAGGTGGATATGGAACTTTTATCCTCCCACTTCAAATCCAAAGTGGTGGAGACAGAGTTGTATACCATGTTTGGTGCGGTGAGGGAAACAGACCATCTGCCTTCTCTTTCAATAGAGTCTGATAGTAGGGTGGATGAAGTAGATTTAACTTGTGGTGGTGGCCATGATGATGATGGGGATGGATCCTGTTATGTGGTATGTTGGTGATGATGAGGGGTGAGAGAAGGAGTAGGGAGGCTAGGAAAAGGAATGTATAGTTGAAGGGGTGATGTAGGAGAAACATGGAGAAGTTGTTGAGAAGGAAAGATGGGATGAGCAGGCAAGAGTGGGGGAAGAGGAAAGTGAGGAGGAGCATGCAGTTGAGACAGAGGAAGAAGGAAGGCAGGGGTGCATGCAGGACATGTCCTGTAGGTGGAAATGGAGAAGAAGCATGTAGGTTTTAGAGTGGTGGTTACGAGGGTGGTCCACACAGTAGTACAGGGTTCATGAAAATGAGGCGTGATGCCCAATAGGGGGTTCAAGGCAGACTCCACAGTCTCTCTGAAGCCACATGGTATGCAGGAAGAATAGTCAACAATTGTCATAACTCCCCAGAGCCTGAGATTATTTTAAGGAGCCTGGGGAGGCGGGGATCAGCCGAGACTGAAACTCTTAAGTACACACTTTGGAATAAGACATGGGCCAGCCATTCACTGTGTACAGCTGGCCTCCTTATCCATCTGTGGTGCTGGGACAAGGATGTGTATGACACTGTCCATGCGCAATGGAATCATTTCAGCACTTACAGGACATGGTACTACAGAGACAGCCATAAGTCAACGCGTATATCTCTAGTGATGGAGTCCTGTTCCTTCCACAATGGTGTGGTACCCATAGGCAGACATGTCCAGACCCTTTCCATTCCAGTCAGCATCACAAGTTATGTTGGTTCCAAAGTCCCTGTCGTAGAGAGAAGGGGGACAGACAACTTTGCCCGTTAGCTTGGGCCCTCCTGTCTTTTGAATGAGATCATTGTTTGCCTGGATAACTGTGCCCAGAGCCTGTTATTTCCCGATGATAAAAAATGTGGGTACAGAAAATACGCCCAATGTACTTTATAGCTACGAAGTGAAAATGTACACCTCCACCTCTCCCGTGCTCTCTGCTTTCCCAGTCATATCCTGCACCTATTAACCACCACAGTTAACAGCTAATAGAATATACATATTCACTACAGAAAACACACCTCAAAATGAATCACATATACAACCTACCTATCAAATTCAGGCACTGGCAGTCCTGCTTCAACACACAGACAGATTCATTACACCACACTCACATTATTTCTCCCACTAATATATTTTCAGATGCTACTAGGGATGCATTATGTAAATAGCAGCAGAACCATATTTCAAGTTCCCAACACCCCTAAAAATGACATATTTTCATTTGCAATGTTCATTCAGAACACATCAACATAGCCAGTATAAAGACAGCCCGTGGACTGGCCCACTTTTCCCTACCCAAATTATGAAAGCCCTGCCCCAACACCAAAACCAGAGAATAAAATACCCATGGCTTCCACTGCAGTCACACTGTGAGCTCACTTATCCCTAAACCAACTGAAACTAGCCCCAACATACTTCATAGCTGCAAAGTGTTAATTAGAATGTCCACCTCTCTTGTTCTCTGTTTCCCAATTGTAACCTACAACTACTGATAACCACCAGGAAGCAGCTAATAGCATCCACATATTATCTACAAAACAGCATCCTAATACAAATAACAAATACGCATTTCCTTTCTAAGTCATGTAAGGGCTGTCCTGTTTAAGCAGACAGAATATTCACGTCACCTAACAATATCACCAGCACATTTAATGTATTGGCATATGCTACTGATATTGAATTGTGGAAACAGCATCAATATGAACCCATCTCAAGATGCCAGACAAGTTAAAGATCACTTCTTCTCATATGTTAGACAAGGTATTGCTTCAGTGCACATAAAATAATCAATGTACAAAAATGAAATCACCACAAGTGGTGCATCATTTTGGTGTGTTTATCGTGTACGCATAACATATCCGCTGAAACATGTAATGCATTGTTCAGTGGGACTCGGCATATGCCACTGTCTGTGAACGTGAAACCGGGGCCATGAACAACATAGAATGACTAATGCTAGGTTTCTTCTCTTTAGAACATATATTCTGTACCACCCATCCCACCCTGCATCTCCCCACAGATGTAAGTGCGCGTTGATTTACATTTTCCTATCATGGTGTCCACGGATCATGGGCCCGGGTCATAAACCCAACATGACACCCATTTCAAAATGTGTACCTCACGTTTCTCATTTGACCAATCGGCGTACTTGCATGCTGTCCACAGATGTCAAGTGACTCCCTGATTGTTCTGCACCAAGATATTTTTTACCTACTTTTTGGACGTATTAACACCAAATTTACAAAATATATTTCAATAGGAGTACACCTAATAACGATTATATTTAAACCAAAATTATAGTCAAATGTACACAGAACTTAGGGTGCTGGGGAGGAATACAGACCCTGACACAGAGTCTGTCGAATGGATATTGCTACACTCACGTCATGTTAAATGTGAACCTAGAATGGTAATTGAATGTATCACTATCATTCTCTATAACAGCTTCTTTAGATAGCAGCAGCAATTTCATGCTCAAGTATCGGGTACATCTATGGGGTCAGCGATGGCCCCTGCCTATGCCAACATGTTTATGTATTGGTTTGAGAAATTACATGTATTGGATAAAGAAGAATGATTTTCAAAGATTATAATATGGAAAAGGTATATTGAAGATATTTTCGGAGTCTGGTGTGGCTCCAAAGATGAACTAGAAGTGTTCCTTGCTTATTTAAATAGGTTGCATACACGCATAAAGTTTACTTTATCAGTTGGTGAGACTACATTACACTTTCTGGATGTACAATTGGAAATTGTCAATAATCAGATCAGAACATCATTGTACCATAAATCTACCGACATCAACAGCCTTTTACATTTTGCTAGTTTCCATCCCAAATCTATGATAGCCAGTTTAACATATAGCCAGACTTTACGTCTGAAGAGAATCATTACTAATACACAAGACTTTGAGACTGAGTGCACTACACTATCGCACAGATTTATGAACAGAGGATATCCTAAAGTGATTGTAGAGGAAGCCCAGAATAGGGCTGCACCTATTACTAAACAACAATTGTTTACCCCTAAGTCTAAAAAACAAACTGATTCAATATTGCATATATCTAAATACTCGAGGCAGAGTTTACATATCAAAAGGATTCTACATAAACATTGGTCCATTTTACACCATGACTCAACTCTGTTGGAATTATTTCCGCAACCTCCTTTGATGGTCTATAGAAGAGGTTTAAATCTTAGAGACAAACTAGTCCAAGCTGAAAGGAAATCAATGGATAATCAACTAACTTTTGCTACCAGGAAAAGAGGCTTGTTTCCCTGCCTAACCTGCACAGTCACTCTAATAATGTTGTAAAGGGTGACCATATTATGCACCCTCAGACAGGTAAAAAGATGCAGTTGAAGGTCTTTGCGACATGTCCGTCGATGGGAGTTATATATAGCATTAAATGCCCTTGTGGCCTTTTATACATAGGTCAGACATCTCGGTCAGCACGTGAGAGGTGGACCAAGCATAGATTGAATATTCGTTGTAAAAATGAGAAATCTCCTGTTGCAAAACACTTTGTGACATTCCAGCATAGTATTGCACAAATGAGGTTCTATATTTTGGAAGTTGTCAGAACACCACCTAGAGGTGGTGACTATAATAAATTACTTGCACAAAGAGAGATGTTCTGGATTGACCGTCTTGATACGGTATATCCTAAGGGACTCAATGAGGAGTTCTCATTAAACTGTTGTATCTAGAATCCTTGATACGTTTCTAGCTTTCTGGATTTGGCACATTTATCATCATGCTCTCTTTATACATTCTAAATTCCTTCTGTACTATAGTTATTTGTCTTTGTTGTTCATCCCATTTTGTTTTCATTTCTTTTATATATTTGTTTTGGTTCACGTTTTTTAATTTAGGTGTAGTCATGAATTCTATTGCTATATCTTTTTCCTATCTCTTTTATCTTTTATTGATTTTTGTTTATGTGGCGCCTGCTTCTTTGGGTCCCCACACTGTCTCCATTTGTGAATGTGCATTAACATAATATTTGGTATATCACGCCTACATTAGAATGTCAGTAACAGTTTAGTTGCGTTTGTGTGGCGCCTGTTTCTTTGGGCCCCCACACTGTCCCCGTCTGTGAATACGTGTAAGCATACCATTCAGTACATTACGTTTAAATAAGAATGGCAGTAACGGTTTAGTTGCGTTTGCTTGGTCGAGCATCGCCCACGTTACCTTTTTTAGACATCACATGATCTTATCACGTGATCGTCACACTGGAGAAAGAAAGTTTTACGGAAAGGGAGAGCGTTCTTGCATTCGGTCCTCGCTGTGTTATATCTACACTGGCATGCTTGTAATCATTATTGAACGGTCAGATTCTGCATCGGTTCAGTAGGTTATCTCTGCTCTATTTGGGCAGCAAACTCTTTTTTCAAAATGATAGGGCACATCTGACTTTGAATTGTGCATTATATTCTCTATAGCTCTCCATTGTTGGGGCTGACTTTGACTGTAACGGACCCACTGCTGTGTACTTTTCTAACCATGATAAAGCTGACTTTGGCTTCCATAACCAACCGTTGACATTGAATTGAAGGATTACGGCCACGAGTTTTCAGCATTGTTGTGCTGTGGAAGGTTGCATTAGATTTCAATTCTGATACACGAGATATTGAGTAAGCATTTTTCCATTATTGCTTGCCCTGACTCCAAGTTACTCTCAGCTCTAGGTTTAATTCCTCAATTTTTTCTCATCTCTTCCCGTAGGATCTACATCTAGCTAAGGGATTTTCCCTGTTATTTCCTGACAATTTTAACTGGCAGCAGATGCAGATGGCTATATCTATTCTGGTGTGACATTTTGGTCACCATAAATAGACAATTTACAGTAAGCATTTTGCTTTACAATACAGGCACACATGGTTGATTATATTCTGAATTTCACTTGTAGTTGCATTTTTTGAGCCACACCATGAACATGTCTACAATATGGGTGAAAAATCAGAAGTCAGGTTACATTGTGACTAATATGATCCTTTGAGTATTAAGCATGTTTTTTGACAGTGTACTAGACTATGATTTGGATTTTGTATAGAGGCTGATTGATATATCTGTGTATATGTTATTTGCAGATTTCTTTTGCTCCGGAAGAAGCGGTAGACACCCCGAAACGCGTCAAGAGTTTGGACTTTTATTTTCATCACTATCTGCAAAGTTTGACAGACAATTTATTTTGAGTGACTTTACATTGCCTTTTGAATATATTGTTGACAAATACATTCTTGAAATTGTGCTGTTTTAATACATTGCTTTGAAATGTTTGTAATATAAATAGATGTTGTTTAACTTACCTGACTGATTTATTCAGCTTTTGATGGTGTGCAGGGGACGGGAGTGTCTTTAGCAATACACACTTTTCTATGTCTTAACACCAAATTTTCCAAAGCATATTTTCGGGACCGGCTAACACTCCCTAGTAAGTTTGGGGAAAATCCATCCAGTGGTTCGGGCTGTAGCTATAGGCACATTTCTTTTCCCATTCAAGTCTATCCAGATTTAAAAAATGTGGGATCCCCATATAGCTTTGCACCACCTTCACAAAACTGCACAATATTTTCCAAAATCATTGAGAGTGGGTCTCTTTTTATTTTTGCAAAGTTTTATGTGGAATTATCAAACAATGCCAAACAATGCTCTTCCTATGGGCAAGACAAAATAACCATAACTACAGAGTCACTACTGCAAGCCTTGGAAGTATGGTTTGTTTGTTTGTTTGTTTGTTTATTTATTTATATGGAGCCCCGGACCAGAAGGTATGAGGCGCAAACGTTACATGTATATTCTCAGCTTAGTTACAGTGCTGTACATTAGTTTACATTGTGAACATGGGTAATGCAGTTGCAAAGGGCACATGAGTTAATGCAGTTGCAAAAGAGACAGTGAGGTACAATTATGAGAGACAGTGAGGTAAAGTTACAAGTTGAGCATATTTACAATATTTACAACAAAGATGTCAGTTATCGGTCTTTGTTCTTTAGCCACTGGATGTAGTTACGTCTAAATTGGTGATAGGTTTTCGGTGCTCTAACGGAGGGTGGTAAGGTGTTCCAATGTTGGGCTGCTTTCACCTGGCAGCTATTGCTGCCCATTTTCGTTCGCTTGAATCTAGGAACAGAGAGCGGGTTAGCATTGCTATTTCTAGTGTATCTATTGGCCGTGTATCTAGTTATTATGTCGGCTAAGTAACGGGGAGCTGCATTGTTAAGGCATTTGTGAGTAAGGGAGGCTACCTTAAACAGGATTTTGTCAGAGGTGGTGAGCCAGTTGTGGGTTCTCCTAATATTCGAGATGTGTTCGCTTTTAGGGAAGCTAAGCGCTGCTCCAAGAGCATTGTTTTGTAGGATCTGGATTTTGTTGATAACCTGTTTATTAGCACCTACATAGAGGGAGTTACAATAGTCCAGTTTAGATAATATGAGGGCTCTGGCTAGAGTAATGCAACTTTGGGTAGAAAGGAAGTGTTTGGCCGATCGTATAAGCTTGCATGTGTAAGCTGTGGTGGAGGCCATGAAACTGATGTGTTTTTATCGAAGGAGAGGGTAGAATCGAGGTAAATACCGAGGGTTTTCACTTCCTTGGCTACCTTTATAGTGTTGCCGTCTATGGTGAAACTGGAGTAGTTGTGGTCCAATTTGTTTAGGTTCGTGGCGGATCCCAGGATGATGAGTTAGGTCTTGTCATCATTCAGGCATAGACTATGGGAGGCCATCCATGCCTGGATGATGAGGTACACCTTGTTCACGAAAGGCCAAGTCCGTGTTGTAATCTCCCGTCAGCGGGATGAGGATCTGAGTATCATCGGCAGTGTAGGTGATACCCAGACCGTCGAGATCATCAAACAGGGGCTTAGTGAACATGTTGTACAGTGTAGGGGAGACACATGACCCCTGAGGCACCCCACATGTGATGGGGATGGGGTCAGCGGAAGCTGAGGTGGAAAATACGCGCATGGATCTATTGCTCAGGAATGACTTAATCCAGCCAATGGCTTCTTGGGAGAAGTGGGCAGCCCAGTCTAAGTGGCTACATAAGATTTTGTGATCAACAAGATCAAATGCTGCTGAAAGGTCTAGGAGAAGCAGTAAGGCAGTTTTCGCATTATCTCTCAGAGTGTCAATTTGGGCCTTGAGGACAATGAGAGCAGTTTCTGTGCCGTGTTGGGGTCTAAAGCCTGATTGCCGGACACCTAGGAGATGGTTTTGTTCAAGACATGTTTGTATTTGTTGATAGGCTGTCTTGTCTAGGATTTTAAGCAAGAAGGGGACGGTGGTGATGGGTCTGTAATTAGTGGGTACGGCTGGGTCTAGGGAGGGTTTTTTTAGTAGGGGGAGGACCCAGGATTCTTTAAGGTTGTTGGGGATAGTACCTGATGAAAAAGAGGCGTTGATGAGTTTGGTAATGAAAGGTGAGAGGTCTCTTGCTGCATCTTTTATGATTGTGGTGGGCAGAGGTCACCTTGGCAGTTAGATGGTTTGAGGCTAAGTATGATTTTTTCCACTTCGAGCGTGGAAACTTTGGAGAAACTGAAGCGGGTAAGGGGTTTGGGGGGAGGGTACTGAGGAAAGGTGCACAGGGGGTGTTGTTAGATTTGGAAGAGTTGGTTAATGCCTCTTTCTTATTATTAATTTTGATTTGAAGGCCTGCAACTTTATTGGAGAGGGCATTTTGGATGCTGGTGCACCATTGTTTCTAGCTCTTTTAAGATGGTGAACAGTTCTTTAGTACTGGATTTGGCATGAAGTATTCTCAGGTTGTACGATTCTTGTTTGGCAAGGAAGATATCTTTTTTGTAAGTGGACACTATTTTGTTAAGGATCAGCTTATTGTTGTCTGTGGGAGAGTGTCTCCAAATTTGTTCCATTGTTACGTTTCTCTAATCTAAGGGCTTTTAGGTGGGCCGTGAACCAGGTGTTCAGCTGTTTTATCGGCTTGCATTTTCTCAGCTTTAGTGGTGCGATAGCGTCTAAGGCTGAGCGCATGCTATTGTTGTAGCTTTCAACAAGGTGGTGGGGGTTGGAGTTGGCTGAGAGTTGGTTCAAGGTTGGCAGAATGAGAGGGATATGTTTTTCCACGGTTATGTTTTTCTTACTTCTAGTCGGGATAGCTGTGGCTAGTGAGTTATTAGTGGTGGGGCTTGAAGATTCAAGTGTAAAGGAGAGGAGGTGGTGGTCAGACCATGGTTGCGGGGTGATGGCAGTGATGGAAATCACGCAGTTATGGTCTGCTATCCAATCAAGGGTTCTCCCTTTGTTATGTGTGGGGGTAGACACTCTTTGGGTGTAGCCTAATTCTGACAATGTGTTGTTAATGGCGGTCGCTTGGGGGTCTTTAGAGTCATTGTAGCCAATGTTAAAGTCTCCTAGGAGAAGGCTTTGGGAAGTATTTTTTAAGTTGTTGGAGAGGATGGAGTTGAGGTCTTCCTCGAAGGAGCCTAGGGGTCCTGGGGGTCTGTATAGTAAGTAGATGGTGATGGTTTGGGAGTTAGCGGTGGGGAGCTTACCTTTAAGAAATTCACATGATGGGTACTGGTTGGTGGTGTCAGGTTTAAGGTTGAGGTGGGTTTTGGCGATTATAGCGAGGCCTCTGCCTCTGGATTCTATTCTGTGTGCTCGGAGGATGGAAAAATTCTCAGGGATGGCTAACGCGAGAGCTGGGCCAGCGGCTGAATGAAGCCAGGTCTCAGTGATGGCTATAAAGTCTAGTTCTTCAGTCAGGATGAGGTCTGCTATGTCTGTAGCATGAGCTACTACAGATCTCGCATTGATTAGAGCACCTCTTTTGGCATAGTGGTAGTTTTACTAACAGTAGGTGTAGAGGTTAATAATCGAGTCTTGTGCTTGGTTGTAGTATTAGTTTGGCTAGGCTTAGGTAACTCTGTGCGGTTGTTGGTAGGGGTAGCCACGACTGATGGCTGGGACCAGTTGGTCAATTTAGTCTGGGTAGTATCCCTTGCTCTGGGCTCATATATTTTGGGTAGTCTGGCGCGTAGTTTGGAGTTTCTAGCAGAGAGGCTGCATGGTGTAGAAAGGTACATGGTGAGCGGGGAGGTGGTATCCATGTGCGTCGGGCCGGGGGGGCTGAGATGGCTAGATATGTGGATAAGGTATAGAATGACTCTCAGCAATACTGAGTAAATACCTGGTAGGTACATTTTGGTGGGTGGAGGTGAGAACAATGGACATGGGTCTACTATCTGCTGGTTCCTAGGTGGGCATAGAGGTTTGGGCATAGGCTTCAAAATCACAGAAGCATCAAAAATCACATTAGATTGCATAGACTAAGGTGGGGCAGGGCTTCATCTAAGTTCGAAAATCACATAAGTAGCTAAAATCATACTAGATTGCATTGATTAAACGTTTCACCTAGGTTTGAGGATTAATGATCCTGTGTACTGTTGGTGACTTGCATCAATTGGATTGGTGTTACCATACAAAACAATTGAAACCACTCTGGCTTCTTAGCCAATTTTTCTCAGAAAGTGCGTTGTATATTATATTAAAACACATTTTATATCTTTCTCCTAGTTCCTGGTATGATATGATATGACATGGCATTCATAGCGCGTCTATACACCAGTTTTTCCAGCGGTGGCGTAACACACAATGTGGGTGCCCCCCTGCAAGCCTTGCTGAGGTCCCTCCACCGCAAAGCTTCTGAAAGAAGCAAAGGGCATGCCACACTGCCCCCCTCCCACTGGGCATGGGAGCATGGGGCCAGTAGCCCAACACAAAATGTAGGGGCTCCCCTGCGAGCCACACTGAGGGCCTCCCCTCCAACTCAGCAACAAATCAATGGTTGCTCCACACTCTGGGCTGGCCTAGATTATCACACTTGCACAGTACGCACAAACCTGCTGCTGAAGGGATATGCCGCACGCTGAACTAGGAGAAATATATAAAATGTGTTTTAATATAATATACAACACACTTTCTGAGAAAAATTGGCTAACAAGCCAGAGTGGTTTCAATTGTTTTGCAGGGTAACACCAATCCAATTGATGCAAGTCACCAACAGTGCACAGGAACATTAATGTTTTTTTATTAAAAATGGCACAATGAAAACATGTCCTACTGCCTGCAAAATGTAGACCAGTGCAGACAGGTAATAACAACATAGTAAAGCTTGTCAGGCCACGTTTAGACATATCTAGAGTGGTTGCACCAAAATGTCAGTCGAAGCAATAACACTCATCAAGAAGAGAACACACATTCAAGCCTGTGTCTCTGTGGCCTCTAAAAACACGGCCAAACTCTTTAAAATCTGAAAAGAACTGGTCAATCATGTTGCGGTCTTTACCGCTCCGGTTCCCTCTAAGGCCCTCTATATGGCTCTGTCATCTCACTTCTCTGCTAAAACTCAGGACATCCTGTCCTTCCTATCCTCTTCCTCTCCCTATTCTTCTCTCGGCCCCCCTTTGTCATCTCTATCTCTCTTCCTCCTTTCTCCTCTTTCTCTCTGACAACACCTGACGAGGTTTCTAGACAAGTCTGATTTATGAAAGTGTCATCCAAACGGGTGTTCTCCTGCTCCACCAGAATCCATCAAGAACTATATTGACACCCTCGCTCCAGCCTTGACCAATTTCTATAACCACTCTTTTGTCACTGGAAAGTTCCCCTCTCCCATTAAGCACTCCCTTATGCAGCCACTCCTCAAGAAGCCGTCTGCCTGCCCGGCAAACTATCGTCCAATCTCCATCACCCCTTTCCTAGGCAAACTGTTGGAAAAGCTGGCCATCTCCCAGCTTACTCTCCACACGGAATCTGTTGGCATGAACATCAGTCTGGCTTCAGAGCTGCCAGGCGCATGGAAACCGCTGTCCTGAACACCTGTGAAAATCTGCTCTCCAACATTAATTCCACCATTCCTTCTATCCTCATCCTCCTTGATCTTTCCTCTGCTTTTGACACGGTCAACCATACCATCCTGATCAATCGACACCATGAGAACCTGGGCATCATGGATCAGGCGGACCTCCTTCCTCTTGGACTGCCCCTCCCAGGTCCAACTTGATCCCTTTCTCTCCACTCCATCCTCTCAAACTGGTTTTTCAACCTAAACGTGGCCCCTTTGGCCCACCTGATCTCTCCATTCTCCTCTAACTTTCAATGCTATGCGGATGACACTCCGCTTTCCTTCAGGCTCCCCTCAGACTCCTCTCCTCTCTCACTCATTCCCGACTGTCTATCCGCGATTCAGGATTGGTGTGCCTTCAACGATCTCTGCCTTAATGTCAGTAAGATGGAGATCCTTCTCATTTGGACTCCTGCCCCTGCTTTCTCTCTCTCACTCTGGCTGCGCACCTTGAGGCCTCTTCCTTCGCCTTCCTGTGAGGCAAACAACCCTGGTGTCACCTTTAACTACACTCTCTCTTTCTCTCCTCACATCTCGGATGTCACCAAGAAGTCCAACTACCAGCTGCTCCTCCTCAAAGGGACTCTTCCCTCTCACTTTCCCCCAGAGGTTTACTGTCTCCAGAGCACTGGTTCTCTCCAGGCTGGACTACTGCAACAGCCTCTTTCTCAATTTGACTTCCTCTACTCTCCAGCCTCTGCAACTAATCCAGAACAGGACTGCAAGACTAATCCTTGGCCTCAAGCCCAGGGATCGTATCTCTCTAGCCCTGAAATCTCTCCACTGGCTCCCAGTTGCTACAAGTATCAAGTTCAACACCCTGTGCATTGTCCACAAGGCTTTCTGGGCCCTGGGCCCACACTAAATACAACACTCTCTTCCAAAATATCTTCCTTCTCGAGCCCTTTTCTCAGCTACCTACAACTCTCTAAGGGATAGACGCTTCTCCAGACAGAGAGTGGGGGGTAGATATATCTCCTCTACAGGTGCCTCCCTCAGGAATAGCCACCCTGCCGCTCTCAAACTTGAGCCGGACCACCCGAAGTTCCGGAAGCAGCTCAAAACTTTACTCTTCTCCTCTGCTTTCCATATCTTCCTTCCCTGCTGCCCTACCGGACTTACCTGTCTGCTGTACTGACTGGTTGCTTGGCTGCCCTAAGAGTCTCACTGAGTCCAGACTCTTTCTTTATCGGTCACCCTTGCACTGCCTCTGGGCCTACCATGCACTTAGGGGCTGTAACTAAACCCTACAGTCCCTTGTTCTCCTTACACTACCTAGAGCCGTGCTGCTCTGGCTGCACTTACTGAGAGCATTGCTGCTCTGTTTTTCCTTCCCCTCTCCCTTGCACTTCCCCCCCTTTCACCTTACACTTCTCATTCTCGCACTTGCACGATCTGAATGAAACAAGGGTTAGTAAGATTGTTTGTCTTGTCATCTCTCTATCTTCCCTCCCTTGTCTTGTCGTGCCTAGAAACACTTGTGTGCAGGCGCATTATAAATGACTTGTATCATATCATTTGATCATAGATGACCCAAAAAATATACAATGCTGCAGTAAGAAACAGCTAGACTGGCAGCACCCAAATGGCAGTCTAGCCAGGTGATTCACTTAGCAGGACTGCTTTATCATAAATGCCCAGTTAAAAAAAGTCATACCAAACTGAGGAATGACTAGACTGGCTGCACCAAAATGCCTCTCTAGCCACTAATACAACATGTCATGCCTTCTTAGCCTGGACATGGACAGCCATTATGATTTTTTGTACAATCCTGCCCTCCCCTCTCCCACCCACCCCAACCTCCAAAATCAGCTCCTTGGCCCCGAATTACCTCCATGTCCCTCTTCCTTGCCCCAGAAATTCCGGTTGAGGCTCCTTGCCTCATAGGTAAGTACTGGGATGAGGAAGAGTGGGACTAGGAGTAAAGAAGATTAAAGGTAGCTAAGTCAGGCATTACCTCCATGTACCTCTACCCCATCCCAGTAATTGTGTATGAGGCAGATAGCCTTATACACAAGTACTGTCTCATAAACACTGGGACGAGGAAGAATAGGGCTAGGAGTAATGAAGATTTCCAATTAGTAATCCAGGCATTAAACACAAGTATTGGTGCAACACCATTGAGTTAACTGGGGTTCAGCACCCCCTCTCTCTCCCCTGAGTGATTGGAAGGGTAGAGTGGGAACATGAGACCACTCATTCTCACAGCAGTCCATAAGTGGGTGCTTTCAACCTTAAAGGAGAGAGTTAACTGCTTGTAACATTGAAGTTGCACTAGAATAGTCTCATTAAAATGCGTAAAGAAATTAGATACCCCAAACAAATAAGTGTGCCCCTCCCCCACCACCCATGAAGTTAGCACCTCTCCCAACATTTGAAGGGTTAGCCCCCGAAATATAGGGTTTGTTGCACCCCTGAACGCAAGCACACACACCATTCACCATATACATATACGCACACCCAGCCATCCATACATTTAAGTGTGCATTCTTTCATCATACTAGCACACCCAGGCAGCCACCCGTACATTTACGTGTGCACTCTTTCACCATATAGGCACACACACCCAGGCACTCACCCATACATTTAAGTGTGCACCCATTCACCATACAGGCACATCCAGGCAGCCATCCATACATTACAGTGTGCACCCTTTCACCATACAGTTACACAGGTAGCCACCTATATATTTATGTGTGCACCCTTTCAACATATACTCACACACGCACAGGTCATGGGGTTGAGCGGAGCCCTAACACTTCAAAGAGAAATTGGGCCTCATTACAACTATGCCGTTGTTTCTGGGCCGGCATATTACAGCTCTGCGGGCGGTTGCTGTGCTGCCCGGCAGGTCAGACCTGTTAGGCAGAACGGCACCCACCCGCATAGTTTTCACTAACGCACCGGCACCGTTATTAACGGTGCAGGTGCTTCTGTGCTCCACATTCCTATAGAGTCTGATAGGACTTTATGGAAATGGGGACTTATAATTTGCCAGCGGCTGACTTCGCAGACCGGTGTTACCGGGAAGTCAGGCACAGGTAAATCATTACGGGTCCGACGGCAACCTGCTAGTAGCCCCGGTACAGTTACCACAAAACCTGTAATGAGGCCCATCATTTCTTTTTGAAGTCACTCTGAATTTATAAAGAAATTATTTCCTTCAAGGACCGAACCATAACGGAAATAATTTCTTTGTGAAGGCAGAGTGACTTCAAAAATGAACGATTTATTTTTGAAGTCATAGGGCTACCCTCACCTCATGACATGGAGGCCTCCAGCCTAGGGTCTTCCATGCCATGGGGAGGGCACAGCCCTCGGACTTCAAAAAGAAAGTTTCTTTTTGTAGTCACTCTGCCTTCATAAAGAAATTATTTCTTTATGAATGCAGAGTGAATGTAAAAAGAAAAAAAGATGTTTTTTTGTGTGAAAAAAAATATTTTTCTTTTTTTTCTACAAGTGGGGGACCCTGCCAGGACATGTGCTGGCAGGGCCCCCCACACCACAGGGGCTGCGGGGCCCTGTTATGCCAGTGGTTTCAAGGCGCGAGGAGGGAAGGGAGGGGGGACAGAGGGAAGACAGACAACGATCCTTCTAGGCCAGGTGTCATTCAGATCGCGCAAGTGCATGGGAAGGGGAAAGGAGCAGTGCAGAACATATGATAATAGAATAAATAAGTAAATAAGGTACAGCCAACTGGTGGCACGTGCAAAGGTGAGGCAGACATCAGGTGTGAGTGCTGCTATTAGGACTGCAGGGATACAGAAACAGTCCCAAGTGCGGGGGTTGCCAGGAAGGCAGTGCAGGTGTGCCACGGGTGGGGGGGGGGGCCTGGGCCCAAGAGCAGAGGGTGGCCAGGTAACCAGTGCAGATTCAGTTTCAGACAAGAAGTCAGCTGGGGAGAGGAGGAGAAAAAGCAGAGAAAAGAGAAATGTTCTGAGGTGCTTCCTGAACCGGAGATGATTCTCCTCAAGTTTCAAGGGGGGAGGGAGGCTGTTCCAGCGGGAGGCACCAGCCGAAGAAAGAGATCTACCACCAACTCATTGCTTGGAGAAGTGACTCACCCTGAGGGAGTTGGAGGCGGATGAGCGAAGAGCTTGAGTGGGAAGATATTTAGGAAGAGAGAGTTGAAGGTATTGAGGCCCCAGGCCCCAGAAGGTCCTTGCAGCCACTGGGAGCCAGTGCAGAGATTTTCCTTCCTGGAGAGATACGAGCCCTGGGCTTGAGGTCAAGGACAAGTCTTGCAGTCCTGTTCTGGATGAGTTGCAGATGGCGGAGAGTAGAAGCAGGCAGATTTAGAAGGAGGCTGTTGCAATAATCCAGCCTAGGGAGAACCAGAGTTCTGGAGACAGTGAGCCTCTGGGGGAAGGAGAGGAAAGGAAGAATACCTCTGAGGAGGTGCAGCTGGTAGTGTGACTTCTTAGACATGTCAGAGATGTGAGGAGAGAAGGAGTGTGTGGATTCAAAAATGATCCCAAGGTTTTTAGCCTAACAGGTGGGAGCAGGGAGAGTGCCAAGAGAGGCCGGCCAGAGAGTGACCAGAAAGGGGGGAGTGGGAATGCCGATGAGGAAAATCTGTGTCTTACTGGAAGTAAGGCAGAGATCATTTGCGGTACACCATCCTGGATGGCGGACAGACAGTCTGAGAGGAGAGAGGGAGAAGAGGTGGCTGAGGGTAGCCTGAAAATGAGCTGAGTGACATCCGCATAGCACTGGAAGTTGGTGCAGAGCGCAGCAATGGGGTGTGCAAGAAGTGCCAGGTATTGGTTTAACAGCCAGGGAGAGAGGTTTAACAGCCAGGGAGAGAGGTGGGAACACCACAGGTAGAGATAGAGAAGTCAGCCACGCCAGGACCTGACCGGTGATACCCAGGTTATTACGGAGACGGTTGAGCAGTATGGCATGGTTGACCGTGTCAAAGGCAGAGGACAGATCAAGTAAGATGAGGACACAGGGGTGTTGGAATCGAGGTTGGAGAGCAGGTCTTCATGGATGTTCAGGAGAGCAGTTTCCGTGCTTCTGGCAGCCCTGAAGCCAGACTGATGATCATGGAGACAACCAACAGCTTCATTGTGGACATTAAGCGTGGAGATGGTCAATTTTTCCAAGAGATTGCCCAGGAAAGGACTGATGGAGATTGGGCGATAGTTAGCCGGGCAGGACGGGCTGGCAGAGGGTTTCTTAAGGAGAGGGTGCACAAGGGAGTGCTTCAGGGGGGAGGTGAAGACTCCAGTGGCGAAGAAATGGTTACCGAAGTCGACAAGAGCAGGAGCCAGAGAGTCAATGTGGTCCTTGATGATTTTGGAGGATCAGGGATGAACCTGTTTTGACAAGACTTTCATAGATCAGACTTGTCTAGAAACTTCATCTGGGGAGAACAGGGGAAAGCAAGACAAGGAGGGCAGAGAGGTGGCCAAAGAAGGGCCAGAGGAAGAACAGGGAGTAGAGGGAGGGAGGGGAGAGGAGGAGAGAGAGGACAGGATGTCCTGAGTTTTAGAGATGAAATGAGAGGCCAGCACTGTGCAGAGGGCCTGGGAGGGGACAGGAGAGGTAGAGACTGCGGCAGGATTGGCCAGTTCCTTGCAGATTTTAAAGAGTTCAGCCGAGTTATTAGATGCCGCAGAGACGTGGGCTTGGATGTGAGCTCTCTTCTTGGTGAGGACAGAGAGCCAGTATTGCCTTTGGAGCAGGCGGCAGGCCAGTTTGTCAGAGGATGTACCACAAGCACGCCATTTCCTCTCAGTCGCCCTCTACTTGCGTTTGTTGGTTATGAGGTCTGAGTCATAACAGGAGTTGCACTTGGCTTTGGGCTTCGGGAGGATCCTCATGACGGGTGCAAGAGCATCGAGAGTAGCAGATAAAGCAGAGTGGAGCATGGAAAGGGCTGTGTCAGAATGTGAGTCAGCCAAAGGGGGAGGAGGGGATGAGAAAGTGGCAGCGAGGTTGAGTGATGAATACATGAGAGAGCCATGATGGAAATGGGTTTGAATGTGAGTTAGAGTTTTGCTGGGCATCAAAGTAACAGAAATAGATACCCCATGCATACATTCCTCTCACCCTTCTTACACAGTAACAGCAGGTAGGTCTTTCCTACTTTGTAGCTCTCTCCTTCATGCATATATTTACCTGGGAGATCTGAGGACAATGGCAAATGTAAACCTTCTATTTCATTAGGCAGACAGGGTCTAAAGGAAAATGACACTTTTTAAGATATTAAGTCTATGGAACCACCTTAACCTGGCAGAAGCAATGTGTATTTTTAATATGTGTTATGGGTATGTGAAGGATTCAGGGAGCAGAGATCTGGCCTGCAAGCCCGCTGTCACCCTCCCCCATGTTCCCATTTAAAAGGGAAGGGCAACAAATTAAGAGAGTTACAGAGCCTGGCACTTATAACAGAAGTGAAGTATGGCCCATTTACTAGAGAGGAATGACTTGCAGTGTGCTGATTTTACAGAAAAAAAGACAAAATACATACATTGATGTGTGTCAATTGACTTTCCTATGTTTATTATTATTATTATTATTATTATTATTATTATTATTATTATTATTATTATTATTATTATTATTATCATCATTATTACTATGTAGGTCTCACCTTTATTTTACTCTCATTTGCCCTCCAAATCTGACACGTTTTCTGATTAGATGTTCCAAGCTAATCCTGCAGGCCAGTAACTTTCAGTAGCATGATATCGTTAGTTAACATGGAAGACAATCATGGAGTATCACCCAAGCATACCTGTCCCTCTTGGGCTGCGTGCGTGCAGTAAGTTGGCATTAGTGACAGTTCCACATGACCAAAACACTAATCTCTGCTAATCCATCCATAAGAGGCATTGCACCCTGCAGGACGATTGGACATTCTGGAAATGTAGTCAAACATGGCTTCTCTGGATCGTACAGAGTTTTGGCTGTCCAATGTTGCGTGAATTAAAATAGCATTTTGCCACACACTCTTCTCTAGACTAACGTTACCCAATCCGCCCTGTCTTTTTCAAGACTGACTGCCAAGAGTCCAGTCAAGTAGTAGTCGTTGCCCTACTCTCCTAAAATATTGGCTGTGCCCAGGCTTTTACAGAGAGCAGAAATGTTCAGGGAAAAATGAAAATATATACACAAAGTATCCCTCCTGTCATTGTTGTCTGACGCAAATTATGCATTCAGGGCCAGATTCACAAAATATAGCACCAATGAAAGGAGCGCAGAGCATGCGCTCCTCTCATGTGTGCTATTCTTAGAAATGTGCAGTTCACCTTTATTCCCAAACGTGACCTGCACACAGGGGCGTTGCTAGGGGGGGGGGGCTAAGGGGGCAATAGCCCCTGATCTTTTGGTTGTAGCCCCGGATAGAATCTCAGGAGCTACAGCCAAAAGACTAGCTAGCCCCCAGTCCCAACAGTTCCGACATCAATTTAGCCCCGGGTCTTTTCCAGACCTAGCAACTCCCCTGCCTGCACATTTTGCGAGGGGCCGGACAGTGGTGTAAAGATGTGCTGCCTAGCTTCTTCGCGAACATTAGTGTCGGAACCACGTGGCCTATATACAGGGCCTGTCTTTATGAAATGATGGGGGAAATAAAGCATTTCAAAGCCCGTTCGGCGCCTGGAAATGTTAGTGCAAAAGCCACTTCAAAAGCAAATCGCGGCAGGTCATAAATGATCCTGCTATGAGTGCACTTCACCCTGCGCCTGTTCCACACGGCTCAGGGCGAGTCCCCTTGTTTCAGGGCTTGTAAAACTGTATCCCATTTGTGAATTTGGGATGCACTTTTAACTGCCCTGAAATGCCCCCTTAAATGCGCATAGGAGAAAAAGGGCATCTGAATGAGCGCATCTAAGAAGAACGCATTCAGCTGCCGGTTGTGAATTGGGTTGTGAGTTTTTTGGGTGCAAGTGAGGAGGTTGCACTTTCCAGACAACAATTCACTTCATCTTTGAGTCTTCTTAGCCAGATCTATTGTGTGAATTTCTTTTGTATAGCTATTGTTTCCCAGCCGAAATATTTCAAAATAGTGTACTGCATTTGTTCATAATTGCTTAAGCAAGGGAAACGTGAATCGCTCCATCACAAACACGAAAAACGTTGTTGAAGTTTGTAGTTTGTCATTGAATTGACATTGACTCAGAAAGCCAAACTCATTATGCCAGTTTTGTAAGTGTTGATCGCTGTTTTCTGCTGATGAAATTAAATGATTTATAATGTCATTTGTTGTCCATCCAATGAGAAAAAGTACTTCTGACACATCCTGATTACTATTTCACTAGTCTGCTTCTCCCTTACAAGAATAAGCGTTTCAGGTTAGACGTAGAGTTGAAAGTCACCTATCAAGCCAAAGTGCACGTCATTTGAAAGCTGATATGGTAATGTTTGTTGTTGATGCAAAATGTCAGTGGGAATTTATTTTATCATTGAAGGCATTGCGCAAAACTCTCCATGAACTGAAAAAAGAGGCATTTACAAGAGGTGCATTTCAGTTTTAAGCAAGTGTGAAGGTATTAGGGATTAAAGTACCTCCAAATGGAATTGTTACTTTTGGTGGTAATAGTGGCATCGCCTCCAGATTATAAAATGAAAGGTTACACTGGTACGCGCTATGCACCTCTATGACATTTACAACAACAATGAAGTGCTTTTGAAGAAACAGAACACTAAGAATGATGCGCCTGAAGACAGTCTGCAATGTATTTGTTTTAGTGCATATGCATGATAGATAAATTAAGTTTTGCTACACAAGTCCATATGATAAGTACGCGAAAGACAGGTTTTGCTACGCAAATCAATATGATAAGTACATGAACGCCAACACGTGTTTCGACCCTCTGGGTCCTCATCAGTGCACAAAATCTGACTTTACAGCCATTTAATTGATTACTTCTATCTTAACCCTGGCCAGTGCCCAATGATTACCTAATCGCAAATTCTGGCTGTTATATCTAGTAGAAAATGCAAAAGAGCCTGTTCTTGCTCGCAGTTTCATCAAATAATGTTAATTATAAAAAATATAATAAATATTATGTTTGGCAATGTATCTGTGCATTGGCTAAACATGCTAATTGTGCTCTATCCCCATTATTATTAGTTAATTGCTCAGAAAAGCTAAAAAAAAAAAAACACGTGCAATTACCTGCCTCTGCTGTGATTTGAATAAATGAGCCTTATTCTGTTGGTCACTATGTAGTCCTTAAAATTTCCACGTTCTCGTGCAGAATTTTCCACCTCTATTAGTGCAAATCTGGTCTGGGTCCTGAGCTATATAAAGTAAAGGGATCGTATGATTAATTACGATCTCAACCTTTTGTTAGTTAAGTAAATTGCTTGAGCATGGTCAAATTTAATTACAAGCAATCTGCTTACCGGACTACAGGCATGTCCATGCCTCTGCTCTAGTGGCTTGTTGGTTTTAAGTATGGCGCCCTGCTTTTCCTGCAGTTCGCGTTGCCACGGATTTCCTGTGACCTTGTAACTCTCAATATGAGCTATTTTAGCTACTGCAATAGATAAAAGAAATGCCCAATTTAGGTTGGTTTGTGTCAGATCTTGAAAGCAATGTGTTATGAAATGTGCGAGTGTTTTCCATGTGCAGCTTACCTCCATTAGATCCTGTATGCAAAAGGAAAAGGTCTGTTGCATATTGTGTGTACTTCTCAACCGCTCTGGCAAAGACCAGCCTGTTGAGAAGTCATAGATTTTATACATACCGGACGTATTAATCATGTGATGAGTCACGTGTGCCAAGACATTTCTTTGAGCATGTTTTTTTATTTTTTATTTTAATTGGTTTCAGCTGGGAAATAGTCTCTTCCTTAAATATTAAGTTTGAAAGTAAATTATTTCCAGACACATTGGTTCTCATATAGGAACACAAGTTTCACAGTTAATCAGTATTCTGTATACATTGGTTATTATTGAACACGTTTAGTCCTATTTATTAATTCCCCAAAAGTGGCTAGACCTATATTGACATTTTTCCTGTTGTTAATAAAATGTATGGCTGTAACGTATTCGCTCTGAATTACAATGTTCGCTCTTCTTGTTACTCTATTTCCTGTTATGGAATACAGCAAGAAATCATTATGTAATAACCATCACTGTATCACCTCATATTGCCTGTCTCAGTGTTTACGTGTGCTGAATAGTATGTGACAATGATTGGAGAAAGCTAGCAATTGTCAAACTGCCCGTTAACATTCAATTAAGGTGTAGCAGGGTGTGATACAGGCTCCACTGCACCTCTACTGATCAATTTTAATCCAACCTGACTAAATTTATATACATTGAAACTAATATGGAGCACTGACCATCTAAACACCTCATTGAAAACTCCAATTTGGCCTGATTATGCCACACCGAGGGCCACCAAATCGTATTAGCCACCACAGATTAATCTTGATTAACATAAACCAACAACATTATTATTGGAATGGGAACCATTAGTTGTATGTTCACTGCACAATTAATATTTGGCATTATGCCCCATCGGTGAAATAGCCCACTTTAATATCTGAAAAGGATCATTCATATTAAAGAAAGACATTCAGCTCATGTTCCTTGTTTAGTCCAAGTTTTAAGCATCTCAATTCACAAATAGTCTTAGCTTCCAACTGGCAGAAGTATAGTTGTCGATCTCCACCTCTAATATGTGGCTGGGCTTGCTGGAGTCCCATAAATCAGATGTCTCTGCTGTTCTCATTTTGATGGTACATTTGCTAATGTAGGGCAAACAGAAGTTCTGGATCTTGGCAAGTTAGCTAAATGTTCTCGGATTCTCACTCTGAGCTCACAAATAGTTCTTCCTACATAGAGTTTTTCACATACACATATTACCCTATACACCACAAATTTGGTCTTACAATTTATAAAGTCTTTAATCTCTACCTCAAGTCCTCCATGGCAAGTGAAGATCCTTGTTGGTGACAAAGCGAATTTGCAGAAGTTACAATTTCCACATTTGTGAAACCCTGTTCTCTGGCTACTCAGCCAGTTCTGGTTCTGTATACTAATGGGTTCCAATGCAAGGGCTGACTTCCATTTTTAGGGTTGGTGATTTGGTATAGATAATTTTCGGTCTTGCTGAGATATATTGTGATAAGTCCCGATCCAGCTTAAGTAAATACACATTTTTGTTGAGCAATGCGTAAATATGACTACAGTTACTTGAATATTTGGTAATGAAATTGATGGTTTCTGGGTTTGTAACTTTCTTAGATGATTCTTTGCTCATTAGATGCTTTCTGTCAATTTGTTGTTTACCCACCTGGCTTGATCTATGATTTGGGCTGTATACCCTCTCTTCTTGAATCTGTCACCAATCAGTTTACATTCTGAGTGGAAGGACACATCTGTGCTACAGGTTCATCGAGCCTGATACAATTCACCCTTGGGTATGTTGTTAATGACTCCCTTTTTGTGACAGCTAGTCGCATGTAAGATTATACATTTCTGTCATTACACATTCTTAAGTCCCATTAGAGTTTATTCTGTATGTAGGTATAACAGTTTAAAGTAGTACAAGCAGTACCACTTATTTGCTCACACTCAATTTTATTTCTCCTTTCCTGTCTTCTCCCCAGCCATATCAGAATGGATTATGGGCTGTCTCATTCCAATCAGTACCTGGAAGGCTATCCACTCCCACATACTAAACTCTTAGCAAATTGAAGTAATCCTTCTCTTGGCTTCTAGCACCATCACTCCTCTCCCGTCTACTATCTCCTTCCAGTCTGACTTTATTGCTGCACACACAAGGATTGCAACCTTGGGGTCCACCTTGATAGTGAACAATGACTGCATTGATTCATCACTACCACCACCTCTGCTGCCCATGTTATCCTTCTTGACTTTCAGAAATCTTGTGTATTTCGTACTCCTCACTCTACAGAAATTCTAGTATCTTCCCTTCTGCTCAGCTAACTCGATTCCTCCACACACCTCTTGCTTGGTCTTCCAGTCTACAACTTCCCTACTCTAGACCTAGTCCTCAAATGTGCTACTGGTAAGGAGATGTTTACACAACCATCTATCATCCCATCTAACCTATTGGCCAAGTGTTATGTCACCCAAAATGAAATACCAGACTCTCAGACTCTCCAATGGTAAGCATAGCAGAGAAGTCATGCTTAACCTCTGGAGGGAGGAAAACCAGCAGGGATGTAGAATTATTCCCAATTCACAATCAAAGAATACGCCACCCACACTGTTTTACTGAAGAAGATACACTTTTAGTACAAGGTTAGACATATAATATCTAAATTAGGAAAGATTATTGCTCAGATGCATCCTAACACACGGAATTGCATAGTGTGCATTTAAAAGAAGTTTATTTTACTTTATTATAAATACAACAAAATAAGGCACACAGAAAAAAGAAATTGAAGAGGATTGCAGCCTGGGCAATGCTAGGCTCACAAAAACAGCACACAATTTTACATTTGGAACAATATCTGTAGATGACAAATTCAAGCTTAGCGGGCAAGAAGACATATGCCAAAAAAAGCGGTATTTGATGTATAGAGGAGTAGTGCCATGAAGTACTTTGCAAAGCATATTTAAGTCGTTGAATGCAATCCTACTGTTGCAAAGATCCAATTCTACTTCTTAAGGAGTGGGGTGATGTGGTCCCACTTGTGCGCATTTGAGATAACCTGTGCAGCCACATATTGAAGACCTTGCAAGCATTTAAATGCATTCATAGTACAACCTGCATACAAAGAATTACAATAATACATTTTTGTGCTAATAATCCCTATTGCATCAAAAGCACTATGGTATTCAGATAGAACAGTTTGTATTTGTCTGATACTCATAAGATGAAACTTACAAGAACTCACTACACTACAGATCAGTGGGCGGGGGGACCTGTCCATAATGGGCGATGGGGTGAGGACCTGTCACAGTTGCATGTTACGTACACGCAAAAGCCAGCCCTGCAAAAGTACTCCTGAGCAGGCTTTAATTGTCAAAGGGAAACATAGTTGTCCTTTGTCAGTTTAGGTACCCCAGTGTTCATACCCAATGGGCCATGCATGGCATGGGGTGTTTTGCTTCCTTAGCCTTGCAATGCACATTGGGGATGCATGCTGAGGAAAGTCAGACCTAGATGTGCGTATGGGGTGTTCCTGCATCTCCCCACGCATTTAGGCCTCCAGGGGTGACGTCGAGGAGGATGTCCAGCTCCGGTGTATATGCTCTTTGGAACCTTGATGCTCTCTCTAATTCTTAGTTCCTCACTGTGCTGTGCAGAAGCAGGAAAGCCATTGTGAAAGGCAGCACCCAGACCAGAGCTTCAGGTAACTAAAAGAGAGAGAGAGAGAGAGAAAGAGAGAGAAAGAGAGAGAAAGAGAAAGAGAGAGAAAGAGAGAGAGAGAGAGAGAGAGAGAGAGAGAGAGAGAGAGAGAGAGAGAGAGAGAGAATGAATATATATATCCTTGTGGGGACTTGGGTGTGTAAACATGCACACGCTGTGGGGACTTTATTTCACTGTGGGGACCTAAACCCAAGTCCCCACATGGTAATGTGTCCCAAATGACTTAAAATGGCCTAAAAGACATCTGTGCCAATTTTTACAACTTTTGAAAAAATGGGCTTGTGGGGACCTGTGTTTATTTTGGTGTGTGGATTATTTTTTTTTTTCTCAGCTCTGCCCCCATAGGCTGGATGTGGTATTGCAGTCATCAACACACGGACAGGAATTTAAACACACTTCATAAATCTGATGCCCTACATGCTTAGGCAACAGGCAGCAGATTCATGGGAACCATTTATAAACACTCAAAATTGTGTTTTAATGGCCTAAACTCTTTCTTTGTTGTGTTTAAATGGAAAATAAATGAAATAAAGCAGGGTGTTTTGCATTTTGTATGTTTACAGACTTTTATAAAAAATCAATACTTAACGGAAGTATTTCCTTAAAGCACAACACATTTCCAGATTCAATTTAAGCACTGGCTTCTTTTGTAACAAACCAATCAAAATGTGACTTTACTTCATTATGTTTCTGTAAATATGTTGAAGTCCCCACAGAGGTGGTGCGTGATTATATTGAATTCCACACTGTGAAGATCTTACACATATTCTGTGCAATTATGCCATCTTGCCTTTAGTATGATATGTGAATTGGTTGAATGTTAGCTTGACATTTATTTCACAGGGTTGATGTTTATTTGATACCAATTGGATCTCATTACAAGTTCAGTGGTAAGGGGAAAAGTGGCAGTAACGGAATTCCTGCCACTTTACCTATCTGCTGTTATAATGGTTTTTGAAAATGGATGCTACTTCTTCTGGTGGAATTAACCCTGTAGATACTAGCACCAGAGGAATAAACATTTAAAACCAGAAATAATTCCACCAGGGCTAAATCCACTGGAGGAATTAGTGCCGGAAACAAAAATGCTAATTCCATCGTATGTTCAGGTTGAACTACTGGACTAAACACTACCAAAAATAGTAGCTAATTGAACCAAAAACAAAAGGTGAAGGTAAATGCATTCAGGTGATGGAAATGAAGCTACAGGCGCACCCAATTGGCCATGAAAGGGTATGTGAGACCCATACCTCCTCCAGAGACATTTTCCAACACAATGCAGCCACTATATGCAGACACTAGACATAGCAAACCCCAGGCTCTAAGAGTTCCTTCTGTACATTACGCTGAAGAGGCATGCACAGCTGCATCACCGAGTACAACCAGCACACATTTACAGGAAACACCTTGCAAGGATAGCAACCATTCCTTGGGTTAAGCAATGTCCCTGGGCACTACCTGATGAACAGCTGATAACAATTTATGTCAGCTGAGCTACTCTCCCTGATAAAGGCAAATCTGCAAAAAATGATCAACACAAGAACAGCCATCCTGCCATTGCTGAATCTTTTGTCAGTGCTGTACGTTTTCAGAACAAG
Source organism: Ambystoma mexicanum (assembly GCF_040938575.1). Lineage (NCBI taxonomy): Eukaryota > Metazoa > Chordata > Amphibia > Caudata > Ambystomatidae > Ambystoma > Ambystoma mexicanum. The sequence goes on along the minus strand of NC_090941.1, from coordinate 349,366,530 downwards.
CACCTTCCAGCACATTATGAGCATGCTGCATGGCTTGTTGCAGCCCATGTTTTCAATTGTGCTTGCCCAGGTTCTGGACACTGTAGAGGAGCAGCTGAATGCCTCTGCAGGATGTCCCGCCCTCCTACTGCCTGTATTTTGGGAGGCTGAAACTGCACCATGTTTGACACCAATAGTTGTGACCATACCGCATAGAGTATTTGAGAAAAGATACCCATTAAGAAAGCCATACCTGATGTACCCCCATAGAGATGACAATCTCTTGGAAGAGATTCCTGAAGGAATATGAAGATGAAAGAAGGAGAAGCTGGTGACATCACAAGAAGTGAGATTGACACACTGAGAAGAGTGGCTGAAGAAGAGGATGTATGGACCTTATAGAAACTGATGACAAAATATGGAATTGCATGAACATCATTATGCAGAAATTAAGATTGCACGCGTAAAGGGCACTGCAGAAAATGTAAGCCGTTTAATACGGTACAAATGCATAAACGCAAGTAGAACAAACAATCTTAGAAGCTATCTATACGTAGTGAATAGGCCGCAGGCAAAGCCATCTTTATATAGTGTGTGGACATCAGTGTCACAATTTTAGTAAGTTCAAATCCACAGAGAAAGAAGGATTGAGAGATGTTTGTGTCGCAGCACAGAATCAGCTGGAGATCACAGACTTGAAGGGTGAAGCTGTTTGGCCTGGTGTCAAAGCTGAAGCAGCCGAGAACTGGTTATCTATCCATGAAGAACAGAAACCGTGAGACGTTGAATCATCTCGTGTTAAGGTGCAAAGAAGGAACACCATGAGTGCCAAGTTTATTAAAAGACAATGAAATGCTTCAAAACAGGCCGCAATACGGGCTCTTGTCACGTAAACCAAGGATGTAAATAGGAGTTGGGCATGCAGACCATAACTGTGATAAGCGTGTGCCTGTACTCCCTTTTATTCCCAAGAGAAGAGAATCTCCTGCAAGGCCAAGTTCAAGGTCAGTCTGCATGGCAGAAGGCATGGGCGATGAGAGATGAGGGGCTAATTGGGTGGGAAGCAAAAGTCATGCTCACCTCCCGGCACCTGGGAATGAACTTATGTGATGCTAAGGAGCCGAATGTTCCAGACATGGTACAAGCGTGCCAACTAGTTATAGGGGGCCCTATAGCAAAGGGCTTTATAGGAGCCAATAGTATTATGTGTACTTAAGTGTTGAAGATGACTTGCACTAGGGGTGGGCATAAGTTGTCCACCTGACTATAGAAACCCAATCACAACCTGTTCCTATATAGAAAGTATACTTAGATGTTCCCCTTGACCCAAACACAACACCGCCATAGGTTTCTTTTATTTGCTACATAGTATGACATCACTTATGATGGATTTTCAGTACTTAAGTGTATTTATACGTGATTTGCATTGAGAGCTCGAGCAAATGTCCGTTGATGTCCATTGTAACTCCCTATTTTAGACAATTGATATTAAAACAGTTGCATGAGACGTTTTGCCATCTACCTGAGTCGGTCTGATTATTTGGTGCAAGAGTTATTCTGCATCCCTTCCATGCATGACATGTTACTGATTAAGGACCTTGAGTTCAACACGCTCATGCAGTATGCAATCGAGTACATCTCCCTGCCCATCACCCGTGCACAGGTAAAGGCAACAAAGGCACAGTTGTTTATGACATCCCCCTTCCCCAACATCATTGCAGCATTGGTGGTACCCAAAGCATTGGAAGAGGTGTACCGTAACGGGAAACAGCAACATTCTCTTAACACACAGGTCACCTGTGATGCAGAGCTCAATGTGACCCATTGCTATGCCCGCTACTCCAGGTTCCACCCATGATGCCATGCCCTTGTGCAACAGTACACTACAGTATATATGGTGACCCAACAAGGCCAACAGACAAGGATCCTGCATAAATACAGTCAACATCAAACACACATTCAGGGTTCACAAGTGCAAAGGGTAGGACCGATGAGGGGGTGGAGTTTAACTTATATGATTGTAATGTAATGCATGCCCTATCACAGCCCTGTGCTAGGACCTGCCCTGTGACCAAGCACATAAGAAGCTCTAGCCCACTGGACAAAGCCCTGCAGGATAACATCTGGTCATGAAAGGAATGCAAAAAGCCAAATGAACAATGTCTGAACTACAAGTCTCCCAATGTATAAGAAAGCTATACCTAGATAGGAGACGGCAGAGTGCTCTGCTGTAAGATGACCGACGTAACACTGACAAGAAGAGATGGCACAAAAAGTGCATCGTATGAAGGAGGATCACGGTCACAAAGTGCACAAGATTATCAGAAAGTATATCAAGGCACATGCATGAGTGCACAGTACTGAAGATTGAAAGATAACGTGTTCTATATAAGGAGCCCGATCAACAGAAGATGATCTCTAGAATTGCGGCAAAGTAAAAATTAAGTTTTAAATGGAGGATATTAATGACTTAATTGGAAAATCATCTGGTGCTTGGGCACCCAGTTTGAATGGACTAAGCAATTATGTCTTTAAGAATGCAACCAATCTTGGGCACACACACTGTTTTTATTGTTTAAGGATAGTTTAATTGAAAAACGAATACACAATATTTTGAAATTATCTAACAATATCCCCATCAAATAGTTACAGGTGAACAGCCTTAATGGATGCAGAGAGCAAATGATTGTCTTCCTATTTACTAAGGGAACTATAAGAATGGGCTTCCTTAACAGGCTGCTTATCAAAACAGCAGACAGGTTTTAGGAAAATGATTGGCACAATGATTAATGATCGATTTGTAATCTATGCACTTGTACAAATATGACAAAAGATGCCCCCCTTATTTGGTGCATCTATTGATCTGTCATTAGCATTTTACATGGTTGGCCATGGGGTGGGGGGCTTGATTTCACTGTGGGGACCTGAAGCCAGGTCCCCACATGGTAAAGTACTTCAAATTATTTAAAATGATTTAAAAAACAACTGTGCTAATTTTCGCATCTTTTAAAAAATGGATCTTGTGGGGACCTGTGTTTATTTTCGTGTGTGTATTCATTTTCTCAGCAATGCCCCCGTAGACCGGAGGCTGTACTGCAGTCTTCAACACACACTTGGGATTTTAAACACTCTTCAGCAGTATGATACTCAAACTATTGGCAGACAGGTGAGCATTTTCAAAGGAAAATGTGTTGCCACACATTATAGGTTTCAGACGAATACAAAGTTCTATTTAATGTAATTTTCTCCTTTTAATAAAATTAAGTATAAATCAAATGTAGTCTTACATTTGTCCTTTATATATGTTCAAAATGTTTATTTTGAGCTATTTTAGGGCATAACTACACTATTTGATATATTAGTCATTATTTTAGTGCTAGAATACTTCAACATGGCAGTTGATTGATTGGCTGCGGGTAAAATAAACAAGTTTTTCTTGGCCGTTTTTGAAGACAGGAGTTGCTTTAGCTGCCTGCGTTTCAGTACAGGTGATGTCATAATGAATTGTAGCATACATAACTGTTTTCTTTGCCTACTACCTTACAATGTAGAATATTTCCCTGTAATACATTAATGGGCTGATTCTCAAAGAATCAGACATCATAAAATAGCTCTGGCGATGCTATGTCTTTTATAGAACTTATTGACAAAGGTGACTTGCACATTTCATAGGCACTGTACTCTATTGCAAATGGTGAACTGGTCAATTCTTTGAGTATATAGCGTTAGCACTAATATACTGAGACGTTCTGAGCACCAACATGGCTTCTGGTAGTGCAACTCGCTATGACGGATGTTAAATTGCATAACATTGAAAATTCCCAAAAACACAAAAACAAATTTCCATCGCTGTATGAGGCATAGAAACACCAGTGAGAGAGCAACAGTTCACACCGCAAGTGCCTTGTTTAGAAGCATCAGATATGTGTACATTGCCCAGCCCTTTGAGCCTGGCTCAAACAAGCTATAGGTGGAGATGTGGATTTCCCAAATGTGCTTTCTTTGGCGAAGAAACAGCCCCACTAATCACCAAACATATGCAATTATGCAACATTCAGAGGGGATGAGATGTATGATGTGTGATAATGTTGCAGTCCCCACAGTAGTGGTGTGTGTTGATGTTGAAGTCCCCTCTGGGATGGTGTGTGATGATACTGAAGTCCCCACTAGGATGGGGTATGATAACTCTGAAGTCCCAACTGGAATGGGTTGTTATGATACTGAACTTCCCACTGGGATGGTGTGTGATGATTTTGAAGTTCCCACTGGGATGGTAGTTGATGATACTGAAGTCCCCACTGGGATAATGTGTGATGATACTGAAGTCCCCACTGTGATGGTGTGTGATGCTACTGAAGTCCCCACTGGGATAGTGTGTGATGCTACTGAAGTCCCCACTGTGATGATACTGAAGTTCCCACTGGGATGGTGCGTGATGATACTGAAGTCCCCAGTGGGATAGTGTGTGATGATCTTAAAGTCTTCCACAGATGGTGCATGGTAATATAGAAGTGTCCGCCGATATGGGTGTCATTATGTTGAAGCCGAAATAACGATGAGGTGTCATAATATGGAGGATTCCACAAAGAGGACGTTGGATTACTATGGCCCAATGTTGATGTTGTCTGATGGTTTGGATAACTCCACAAGTCTGTTGTGTGAAGATATTGAATTCTCCACAGGGATGGTGCATGATGTGCAAATGGAAATTTCCCATCTGTGAAAGGTACCGTGAGTAAAAAGCGTGTGCCGCAAACTCTCATCTCACAACAGGTCATCAGACATGTTTTTTCTGGAGAGGAGCGCCTAACTACCTTTTTTGTAAATATGGTGCATGATGATATAAGTTCACAAAGATTCAGAATATCATTATATTGAATCCCCAGAAGGATGAGGAGTTATGTGGTAATTTCCACACAGATGGTGTATGATACACAGATGGTGGTTGATGATATTAATGTCCATACAGTGATAGTGTGTGATGATTAAGATGTCCCCATCAAGATGATATGTAATTCAAAGAATGCAAAGGGAGGTTCTGTTATTATATTGTATTTTTACAGATGATACAGATGTCTCCACAGGAATAGTTTGTGATAATGTTGAGATCCTGCCATGGATAGTGTGAGATTATTGCCAAAATGTGGATGTTTTTCAGTTGTGTTCAAGTCTGCATAGGGATGGTGTGCAATGACATTTAACTATTTACAGAAATTATGAATTTTGCCATTGATAATTCCACATGGATGGTGATCTTCGAGTGAGGATGTTGAGGTTCCCATGCAATGTTATAGTATGACTTTGGATGTGTGATAAACTCTCCTCATGGATTTTCTATGCTGCTATTGATGACTCCAAAGCGATTTTTTATGATGGTGCTGGATTCCCTCCAGGGTGGTCTTTGGGTATACTGAAAATGCATACCTCAATTGTATGTATGATAATACTGTCTAGTGAAAGATCCAATTTAAGTAGACAAAGAATTCCATTTGGCTGCTATACATTGCCCAACTGGTGGGGGTGGGGCAGTCTGATGATATTCAAGACCAGGTCCCTAAAGGGATGGTCTGAGATGACATGTAGTCTGCAAGTGTGTATTATCACTTTGAAGCTACCTCTGGCATTTCTTCAGAATGTTTATTTTTAGCTATTTTAGAGCATAGCTGTACACTGTTTGATGTGTTATTCATTATTTTAGTGCACAGAATATTTCAAAAGTACCGTTTATTGTTTGGCTGTAGGTATAATAAACAAGTCATAGTGACTTTCTTTACTGGCAGTTTTTGAAATCAAGAATTACTTTAGCTGCCTGATATTCAGTACTGGGGAGGTCATGATGAATTGTAGCATGTGTCACCTTTCTTTTTTGCCCGCTATCTTGCAATTTAGAATATTTCCCTATAATACATCAATGGGCCAATTCAGAAAATACCAGATATCACAAAATAGCTCTGGGGATGCAGTATTTTTTACAGGCTTTATTCACAAAGGTGACTTGCCCATTTCATAGAGGCTGTGCTCCATTGCAAATGGTGCACTGGTCAGTTCTTTCAGTAAATTAGTATTAACACTAATGTACTGAGAAGTTCTGAGCACCAACATGGCTGCTGGTAGTGCATTTCACTATAATGGGTGTTAAATGGCATACCATAGAGAATTCCCCCAAAACAAAAAAACACATTTCCATCACTGTATGAGGGATAGAAACACTAGTGGGACAGCAAGAATTGACACTGAAAATGCCTTGTTTAGAAGGGTCAGATATGTATGCTTTGCAGATTCCTTTGAGCCTGTCCCAAACAAGCTATGGGCGGAGATGTGGATTTTCCTTGCATTGAAAAGTGTGTACCATGTGTGAATACAGATGTGCTTCCCTTGGTGGAGAAACCACCCCACTAATCACCAAACATATGCAATTCTGCTACATTATTCAGAGGGGATCAGACCGAAATTGAAATCTCCATACAGATGGTGCCCTATGATATTTAATTTCCCACATGGATGGTGTGTGATAAAGTTTACATGGATGGTGTGTGATAAAGTTAAAGTCCCCACAGAAGTGGTGGTTCTTGATGTTGTAGTCCACACTGGGATGGTGTGTGATGATACTGAACTTCCCACTGGGAGGGTGCATGATGATATTGAAGTCACCAGAGAGATAGTGTGTAATGATATTGAATTCCCCACTGGGATAGTGTGTGATGATCTTAAACTCTTCCAGAGATGGTGCATGACAATATAGAGATTTCTGCAAATATGGGTGTCATTCTTTATTTATTGGACATTTGTATGGCGCCTATACGTGCTTCCAGGTGCCACAAGACAATATGGGGGCTGAGGGTACATGGGAATCATGAAAGTAGAACAACAAAAATTGTTATATTGGTCTTGTGACGATCCTACCGTTCAAGTGCTTGAAAAGGTAGTAAGTGCATGTGGGGAGGTGATAGAGGGAGAAGTGTGATATGGGCCAGTGTGAGATTTGGTCGAATGCATTTGATCGAATTACAATATGGTCGAATCAATTTGGTCGAAAAAATGGTCGATTTTTTTTTTTTTTTTTGGGGGGGTCCCCCCCCAACCCCTGTTTTTGGTGTTAAAACACCTTTTTTTACCTATACTAGAGCAAAAAAAAAAAAATACTTTAAAAAAAAATTCGACCTTTTTTTTTCGACCAAATTGATTCGACCAATTTGTCGTTCGATCAAATATATCCGACCATTTGACTGGACAGCGCTGAAAGTTGGACTTCTTGGCAAGGCCCTTGATGTATATATAGAGAGAGAGAGAGAGAGAGAGAGAGAGAGAGAGAGAGAGAGAGAGAGAGAGAGCGAGAGCGAGCGAGCGAGAGAGAGATGAGTAAAAGATAATCCCAAGGTTTTTTGCCTCAAAGGTGGGTGAGGGGAGGTGGCCCAAGGAGTCATGCCAGAGAGTGGGAGGGAAACAAGGAGCAGGCATCCCAATGAGAAGGATCTCTGTTTTTCTGCCGTTAAGGCAGAGGTCATTGGCGGAGCACCATGCCTGAATAGCAGTCGGGCAGTCAGGTATAAAGGAGGAGGTAGAGGATTGCAGCTTGAAAGAGAGCTGTGTGTCATCTGTATTCCAATGGCAATGAGGGGAGAAAGAGGAGATCAGGTGGGCCATGGTGACAGGATAGAGCCCTGAGGGATTCCATAAGTAGAGAGTGTGGTGGATAAGAGAAAAGGACCCATTTGCACTTGGGAAGGTCTGGTTGAAAGGAAGGAGGCAAGTCACGCCAGTGCCCTGTCCGTGATGCCAAGGGTATCATGGACAAGGTTTATGAGGATGGAGTGGTTGACTGTGTCAAAGGCAGAAGAAAGTTTAAGGAGGGTCAGAACAGAGGGGAGTGTTAGAGTCCACGTTAGAGAGTAGTTCTTTATGTTGAAGCCGCCATAAAGATGAGGTGTCATGATATGGAGGTTCCCACAAATATGGCATAGGATGACAATGTCCCAACGTTAATAGTGTCTGATGGTTTGGAAGGCTCCACTAGTCTGTTGTGGAGGATTTTAAAGGCTCTATATAGGGATGGTACATGATGATATTGAAGTTCACAAACATTAGGAATGTCATTATATTGAAGCCTGTGAGGGTGTCCAAACTTCTTTCCCCAATATATCCTCCGCCCAGGTGGTCAAGGAAAGGCCATTGCTTTTGTATCATGACCCTGTGGGTTGGATATGTGAGTGAGAAACACCTGGGTGGATGAGACCTGGGGAGTGGAGATGATGCGCCCATGGGTGAGACATGGTATCCCCCATTTCTCTTTCCAGTGAACTTAAAACCCCCCAGGTCTTTGTAGGTTACTGTCGGTCCCATCCCTATCTTTTCCATAGATAATTTCCCTGTAGACATCATTCAGGTACTGGGAAGGGGACGTGACACCACAGAGACATAAATCCTCTTTATAATGACTCTTGCATACAAAGACATCACTTTGGTACCGAGAAGAGGAAGAGGCATCAAACACAGAAGAAAGACTTTGGTTGGACACTTAGCGGTCTAGTCTTTTGGCATTGTAATTGATGCCTGGAACTTTAAATCCAGGATGCAATGGCACGAGAGGGACTTCTGTCTCCCTGTGGGAACAAGGCATGACCTCTTTCCTTTCCAATCGACCCTCCCAGGTCCAACTTGGGTCCTTCCTCTCCGACATCTTTTTCTCCACCTGTGGTGTCCCCGAGGGATCTAATCTATCTCCCTGGCTGTTCAACCAGTATCTGGCACTCCTTGCCCAACGCATCGCCGCTCTCTGCCCCAACTTTCAGTGCTATGCGGACGATACCCAGCTCAATTTCAAGCTACCCTCGGCCTCCTCCTCTCCTTCCCTCATCTCTGACTGTCTGCTATCCAGGAATGGTGTGCTGCCAACGACCTCTGCCTTAATGCCAGTCAGACTGAGATTCTACTCATCGGCACACCCACTCCCTCCTTCCCTGCAGCTCTCTGGCCAGCCTCTCTTGGCCCTCTTCCTGCTCCTACCTGCAAGGCAAAAAACCTTGGGGTCATCTTCGACTCCACACTCTCCTTCTCTCCTCATATATCTGACGTCTCTAAGAAGTCACACTACCAGCTGCACCTCCTCAGAGGTATTCTTCCCTTCCTCTCCTTCCCCCAGAAGCTCACTGTCTCCCGAGCCCTGGTTCTCTCGAAGCTGGACTACTGTGACAGCCTCTATCTTAATCTGCCTGCTTCCACTCTCCACCCTCTGCAACTCATCCAGAACAGAACTGCGAGACTTGTCCTTGGCCTCAAGCCCAGGGACCGTATCTCTCCAGGATGAAATCTCTACACTGGCTCCCAGTGGCTGCGAGGATTAAGTTCAAAACCCTCTGCATTGTCCACAAGGCCTTCTGGGGCCTGGGGCCTAAATACCTTCAACTCTCTCTTCCTAAATATCTTCTTTCCCGAGCCCTTCGCTCATCCGTCTCCAACTCCCTCAGGGTTAGCCTCTTCTCGAAGCAACGAGCTGGGGGTAGATCTCTCTCCCCGGCAGGGGCTTCCCTCTGGAACAGCCTTCCTGCCTCCCTGACACTTGAGGAGAACCATCTCTGGTTCCGGAAGCACCTCAAAACCTTCCTCTTTGCCTCTTCTTTCTCTCTCCCTCTCCCCTGCTAAGTCCTTCACTGAAACTGCACTGAATCTGCAACTGGGCCACTCTCAACGACCTCGGTCCTGGGCCCAGCCACTCTCCACTTGCACAGCCTCCCTGGCAACCTCTGCACTGCGGTCTGTCTCTGTATCCCTACAGCCCCCCCTTCCCAGCACTTGTCTGCACTTACTTTGCACTTGCCACCAGCTGGCCCTATTTATTTATTTATTTATTTTATTCTACTTACTTGTACTGCACGTCCCCCTTCCCCTTTCCCCTTGCACTTTTCCCTCCCCCTACCCCTGCACTTGCGTGATCTGAATGACACCTGGCCTAGTAGGATCGTTGTCTGTCTTCCCCTTGTTTCCCCCCTCCCTGCCTCTTCGCGCCTTGAAACACTTGTGTATAGGCGCGTTACAAATGCCATATCATATCATATGTCATATCATATCATATCATATCATATCAAGGCGGGAAATGAGAGGAGAAGCGGAGACCCGGAGAGGCAGGAAATGGAGGAGCGGAAACCAGAGAGAAGCCAGGTCGAGACTCATGAGCAAGCCGGGAGAAGTGGAACTGATGTTGTGGGAAGCTGCAGAGACACCAGAAGCGGAGAGCAGCTCCCTGGGCATTTGCATCTGCATGATCGCGAGGACAGTGCTTACCAGTGCTATAGGCAAGGCAGCAGCGTGATGCGAGTTCTGTCAAGGAGGTGTCAAACACCAGATTCTAGACATCCACAACACAGAATGCGTATTTGTCACACACTGCATTCACCCAGGACCCACCCACAGGCGTACCCACAACATACAGTCGTTGGGGAAGGCTCCAGCCTAGTCTGGTCGGCACTTCCCCACACTACCATATATGGAACTTCCAGCCAACAGTCAGTCAGGGGGAAGGGACAGAGTCAGGGCTTCCCGGGACGTCAGGAAGATCAAGGTAACAGATGATGGAGGGCAAGAGGCTACGGGGGCCATCTTGTCTCCATCAGGAATCTACCGATTCCAATGACAGGGCCTGGGCATCCCAAAATGGAGGACGCTCGGGGCACCAGTCAATTCAGTACAGAGCTGCCACCAGCCCGTAGCCTGCTCTGTGGGCCACACACAGGTGCCCAGAAACATACACTAGGGGCACAGGGTTGTACCCCCACCCATGGGTGCCATAAGGTGGGAGCTGCACTGACAGGAGTCCCACATGAACGCCTGCGTGGAAAACACGACAGAACACACAATTAAAAAGCAGTAAAGGACAAGGATACGGAGGCCCTGTCCCTCTGACGCATTTCCAGCATCACAGTCCCCCAGACGGAGGTTAGGGTTGCCTAATCTCCCACGAGATAGACACCCTCACCCAGACGGTCCACATACCTTCTGGAAAGGCCATCTTCTTATCATGACTTTTCCCTGGTCTATGTCTATGGTGAAGTCTATCCCTTGCAGGCTAATGGACGACCTGAGCGGTTTCGGGTTCTCACCCTTCATCTGCATAAGCCACTTCAGGGGCTTATGAGCTGTTTGGACCTTGAAGGTAGACCCCGTAAGATAGGGCCTAAAATGCCTAAGGCTCCAAACTATACTAAAACATTCCTTTTCAACAGTAGCCCACCTAAGTTCTCTACCCTTCAGTTGTCTACTGATGAATATGATAGGATGTTCCCTTCCTTTGTCATCTAACTGGGACAAGACAGCTACAATTCCAGTGTCGCAGGCGTCATTTTGAACGATAAAGGGCTTGCTGTAATCAGGCGCACACAACACAGGTGCCCTACACAGACTTTCATTCAAGCCATCAAAGGCCCTCTGACGGTCTTCAGTCAAATTAACCGTCCTAGGCTGTTTGGGTGAAGGCAGAGCTCTCAGGGGTGCAGCTATAGTTCCATAGTCTGCCATGAAATTGCAATAACACCCAGTGAGTCCCAAAAAGGCTCTCACCTGGGTTTGAGTAGTGGGAGTCTCCCAGTCATGTACATCCTGTACTTTACTGAGGAGTGGTTGGATTTGACCCCCTCCTAACTCATGACCAAGATACGTGACTTTCCCCTGAGCTATCTGGCACTTGGTGGCCTTGACAGTGAGGTTAGCCCTTTTCAAGGCCTCCAACACCTTATCCTGATGTGTCAAATGCTCTTCCCAGGTAGAACTGTAGATGGCTATGTCGCCTAATTAGGCCACACAAAAGGCTTCCAGCCCACTGAGAGCATGATTGACCAATCTCTGGAAGGTGGCAGGGGCATTCTTCAAGCCAAAAGGCATGACCCTCAACTGGTAGAGTCCCTCGGGTGTTGAGAACACCATCTTTTCCTTGGCATGGTCCGTCAGAGCTATTTGCAAATAGCCTGAGGTAAGGCCAAAGGTGCTCACAAATTTGGCAGCACCTATGGTGTCCACAAGCTCATCAGCCCTGGGCAATAGGTGCGTGTCAGTTTTGTTGACAGCATTGACTCCTCAGTAGTCCACACCGAACCTCCAATCCTTGGTACCTGCCTGGGAACTTGCCTTGGGGACAAGGACCACGGGACTGGACCAGGGACTGGGTGAGGATTCAATAACACCCAGATCCACCATCTTGGCGACCTCAGCCTGAATGTGGTTCTTAACTTTATTTGACATACGGTAGCACCGGCTTTTGACAGGCACACTGTCACTCACCAGTGTCAAATTCGTGCCTACATCACAGTGTAAGGCCTGGTGTCAGTGAAAACAGAGAGGCATACTGCTGGAGGCCCTCTGCTGCTCTGTCGTCAGATCGGGAGAGAGATGTATTCCCTCCACTGAGCCATCCTGAGGGTTGCTATGCAGCAAATCCAGAAGGGGCTCACTCTCATCCTCTTCTTGCTCTGAAGCTAGCAAGAGACATGAGACTTCTACTCGCCTGTCGAAAGGCTTGAGCCTGTTAACATGCAATACCTGAGGGGCTACGCCAGGGACTCCCATGTCAACCAGATAATTGACTTTGCGCTTCTTGGAGATGATCCTGAAGGGTCCAGTCCACTTGTCTGCCAAAGCTCTCGGCTTGGTAGGCTCCATCACAAGGATTTCCTGTCCCGGAGTCCAATCCACTTGCAAGGCTTTAAGGTCATGCTAGTACTTATTCAATTTCTGGCTGGCCTTGAGATTCGCTGTTGCCTGACCCATCATCTGTGTCATCCTCCGTCTGAGGCCTAACACATAGTCCCCCACTTGCTTGGCGGGACCTGGAAGGGTGGCCTCCAAACCTTCTCTGATCAAGGCAAGGGGCCCCCTCACGGGATGTCCAAAGAGTAACTCAAAGGGGCTGAAACCAACACCCTCTTGAGGTACCTCTCTGTAAGCAAACAGCAGGCATAGCAGGAGGAGATCCCATTTTCTCCTTAGGGGCTCTTCCAAAGCACCCAGCATGCCCTTGAGAGTTTTATTAAATCTCTCAACCAGACCAATGGTCTGGGGATGGTAAGAGGTGGAGAACTTATAGGATACCCCGCACTCTTTCCACATGGTTTTCATGTAACTAGACATGAAGTTGGATCCTTGGTCAGAGACAACCTCCTTAGGTAATCCAACATGGGCGAAAATGCCCAGGAGAGTCCTGGCAACCACCTTGGCAGTAACAGTCAGAAGGGCTATAGCCTCAGGGTACCTGGTGGCATGATCAACCAAGACCAGGATGAACCGATGCCCACCTGAGGTGGGAGGGGTCAAGGGGACTGACAAAGTCGATGCCCACCCTCTCAAATGGTGTGCCAACCACTGGCAATGGCTGCAGTGGGGCAATGACACTGCCTCCAGTCTTGCCAGACAACTGACAAGTTGGGCAGGTCCTGCAGTGCGACTCCACTTCTTCTCCCATCCAAGGCCAGTGGTAATGGGCAGAGAGCCTCTGCTTAGTCTTCTTGGTACCAAGATGACCAGCTAAGGGCACCTCATGTGCCAACTGCAGCAGGAAGGGCCTGTAAACCTAGGGTACCACCAACCTCTTGAGGGCACCAGGTTCAGGCTTAGTGGGCTCACTAAGCAGGAGCTCACCCTCCCAATGCATCTGGAATGTCCTAGGCACTTCTCCTGTGCCTGGGACAGGGTCTGTTTCCTCAGACCCTCGAGAGAACGGCACTCTCTTTGTCCCTTACAGAAGTCTGCCCGTGTGGGTCCCCCTTCAGCTAGCAAGCATTGAAGGTCGGGTGGTCCTTCGGGTTGAGTACCTCTCCCACAGGAAAGTCTTCTGGCTCATCTCCCACTGGAGCCTGGATCCCAATGGGTGCTGTCGGAACAGCAGGAAGGACCGCCAGGAGTCCCACATGAACTCCTGTGCGAAAAAAAACACGACAGAACACAGGATAAAAAGCAGTAAAGGACAAGGATACGGAGGCGATGTCCCTCCGATGCATTTCCAGCATCACAGAGGGAAGCCCTCGATGGGACCAGTGGCAATGGCCTTGTGAGAACGGGGTATTCACAACTTTCATCTCTGTCCCCAGTATCCTTCCAACCCACTCAGTTTCCTGTGGCCCCTCACACCTCTATTTCTGTAGAGTAGAGGATTCCATGCACAAAGATCATATTTGAATGAGGAAGAGGGAGGCTGAGCCACGAGGAGTGCATACCAGTACTGACAGGAAGAAGATCAGGCAAGAAGGCATAAACGCACTGCGGAACCGACATACGCAGTACATCCTGCTAAAACCCACACCAGTCATAAAAAGGGAAGAAATACTGTGTACATTGTCAAGCCTGCCCTCGAGGAGCAAGGAACCAGACGCTGCTTTCATGGCGAGAGACGGAGGGAAAGATAGCAAGACGCTGCCAGGAAGGGACAGATGTCTCCAGCAGTTCCGAGGAGAAGCAACTTGTCCGGAAACGTGGAGAGAGGAAACCTGACCGGTGAAAGCAACATCATAGAAAAAAGCACAGCCGAGGACGCTAGTGAGAGCGTGTCACTGCAAAGCCGTCGAGAGCAGATCACTGAACGCCAAAGCAGCACAGAAGCCACACTCCATTCCCAGGATGGACCAGAGACCGCAACAGCATTTCGCCTTGGTAACAAAAGGGTCGGGCCGTCTGGTGGGACGTGAAGGCTACCCATAAGATAGAAAAGAACATTGCAATACGCAAAGGTCAAGAAAAAAGGGATATACAACCAAGTGAGGAAACAAAAGCCAACGTTAAAAAGTATCCTAAATTGAACAGTACCTGGCAGGAGAGTACACCAGGTCTGTTCAATGGGACATTGAGAAAAGCAGGGGTAGTGAACCCACAAACAAATAACAAACAACTTGTAGAAATAAGAAGTGTTGTAAAGTAGCCTAAGTGGGACAGTACCTGGCAGGAGAGTACACCAAGCATGTTGAATTGGATATTGGGTGAAAAATGGAGAGAACCCCAAACATAACACAGCAGGGTCTGGGACCCATGTGAGGGCAGGTGACCTGTACAGAAGTGGAATCCTGAGGTCAAGGACCCATACAAGATTGAAGGAACGCACAGGCAAGTGCTTGGGGCCCAGAAAAAATTGAGTAGACCCTGAGGCAACCCAGGAGAACCTGGGGCTCAAATAAGAAAGAAAGAGAAGTGCAAGAAGTTGTATCAAGGGGTCAGGTACCCACTAACAAAGGAAGAGACATTTTTTGGAACTCCAAGATATTTATTCAAGTCTGGCAGATAGTGCACCAGACTTAACGCAACAATCTTTGAGCTGGAGAAAGAAGAATACTAAGGGACTTACCTCCTTGAAACTTGGAAAATACTTTTTATTGATCAAAAGGGTCTAGAGTGAAGTCTGGCAGGATAATGAACCAAACTTCATACTCCATTTATGTATGGAGGAGAAGAATAAGAAGCAGAGACTCCCCCTTGAAACTTGGGAACTTTGTTTATACTCACTGTGTTTACTCATTAAGAATGGAAAGTTGTATGTCTACATCCAGAAAGTGAGAATCTCCCTCTGGATCAAGAAGACACCCAGCTTTTCCTTAGTTAGTTGGCATAAGGGACAGAAATACGTTTGGACACAGGATGGTGGTCATCATGCTTTTCACCACATCCTGAGTCCTTAATGTTTTGTTTGAGCCATGGCAAACCCTCAGAACTGGGCAAGGTAGATTTTTCCTTTTTGTTTTATAATAAAAGTCTTTGCCAACAAGCAAGCCACCACTGTGTCATACTCGTACTTCTGCTCCCTTACATTGGTGTGTCACAATGTGAACTTCCCACTGAAGATTTGTCATGGTATGGATGCAGACCATGATGTGTGATGATGTTCAAGTTTCCACAGAGATATGTGATGTTTTTAATATCCTCACAGTAATGATACATGATGTTTCTACATCACAGCAGGGATGGTTTTTAATGATATTGGAGTCTACGCAAGGATTTAGTGTGATGATACAGATTGACCTAAAGAATGCTATGGGCCCGATTCATGAATATTTGCCCAGCTCAAAGTGAATTTGCACTGCGGAAAAGTGACTTTGCGCTTCCAAAACATCCCCTGATTCATGGAACTGTGCAAAAATGACTAAGTGCTGACTTTGCCCAGCAAAAATACACTTTGCACAGTTGCATGAATCAGGGTTTGTGTCGGCAGTGCAAAGTCACTTTTCAGAAGTGCACATTCACTTTGAACCAGGCAAATATTCCATGAATCGGGCCCTTCATTATTATACTGCAATCCTTACATGGTCTAAAATAATATTAAAGATGGCACAAGATTGATGTTCATTTGTATTAACCATACCAAATTTATATTTTGTTATGATGTTTGGATCCCCAACAGAGGTAGTATTTCATTATATTGAAGTTCCCAAACGAACGATATCTCAAAATGGATGTTGCTTGGTAATAGTACAAGCATTAGTGGTTTCTAGTCACTTGGCCACGAGGGTCTCCTCCCCAGCAGGGAGAGCTTCCTAGTTCCTGGCATGCACAGTGGAGATGTGCTCAAAGGCGCCTCCATCTCTGCAGCAAAAGAGGAGCTCTGGGGCCAGGCAAATGGAAACCAGTGATGCTTTTACCGTCACCACATCCATGGGGCCTCCATCTCCTGCTGCAAAACAAATAGTTATGTATTTCCTTTGCAGTGCGAGCTGGAGGAGCGAGGGTGACTTCATCTTGCGCCACAAAAGAAATCATTTATTTCTGAAGTTCTAGATGCATGCACTTGAACATCAGAAAGAAGTGATTTCTTTCTGAAGTCCTGCTCTCCCCCACAGAACATGGTGTGGCAAGGTCTCTCCCCCACAACATGGGAACTGCCGGGTCCACCACTATGGCAATGACACCACAGGTTAATAGGATTACATGTTAGGGGGCTAAGTAGTTCTGTGTTATGTGAAGGCATCATGAATTAAGAAACAGATAACAGATTCACTTTTCTAAAATCAATGTTTTGGGAGTAAGCTGCAGCGTAAGCTTCAGTTCTTGGCATTGCATTCCGTGATGGTGTGCCCACTGGAGCAGTCTCCCTTCTGTGTTCGTTGGAAGAGGGTTTTGTTTTGTTTTTTTACAAATACTAACCCCTAGCGCATAGCCAGCAGAGTAAGCTGCAGTTTGTGGCTTAGTGGCTCAACACTGGGTCAAGTAACTGTGAGTTAGGGGGAGCAGCCTTGTTGTACTGGAAGTTGCTAATTTTATGCGCCATAAGTTGCCTGCTGCTTTCTTTGATCTCCTTGGTTTCACCCTTTGGATATGAACATTTATGATCTGCGGTCACGTTTGAGCCCCCGGCTGAAGCATTTCTCTGCTCTCTCTACTACTCGTGAGAGGATTCTACCTTCCAAAAAAGCCCTGGTTGTGACACAGCAATTGAAGCAGTTGTCTGTTTCCCCAGTGACAGCAGTGAGTGATTCACGCTCCATGCGGAACAACATGAGCGCAAGATCTTTGAGGTCAAAGAGGTCTTTGCTCCTGTTAGAGGCTGCCACGATAGTAAACAGCTTTGACCTGGTAATTAAATCTCTGGCGTGGAGAGATTTGATGTTGGTGAGATCTCCAGGTTAAGGGTTTTTGTGACACCGTTTCTCTAGGGATATGATTGAGAATTTGTTGGAGGTGAGCTCAGGGGTGTAACAAGGGACAGATGGTTTGGTCTTAGCGTGGTTGATTTTTAAGGGGGCATGAGTGTCCAACGGCTTCATAGCAGAATTGTTGAATAATTCTAGGATGGCTGATGTATTCCCTGTGGTGGGGAAGTCTGCAGTTTCCTTCTAGCTTATTTTACCGGGAAGGTTTTAGAATGGGTGGTGCTAGGTGAGTGAGCATTTAGCCTGAACTTTGTGGGCCATAGTCGAATGAGTCATCGATTGTGGGATGTCAGCATTGTCAGATCAGTGAGATAGGGTCTGTGCAGGTTATGACAGTGGATGATGTAAAGACCAAGGGTGTCATTACGAGGTTGGAGGTAAGTAACTGTCTTTACCGGCATGGAGCAAATATTGTGTCCATGTAGGTAAGAGCCGCTAATAGAGGGCTATTACGACTTTGCAGGCACAAGCTATGCGCCATGCCGGTAAAGACATTACTGACATGCCGCTAAAGTCCCGAAAATGGACCTTAGCAGCATCATGTATAGCGCAGATTGCACTACCGGCAAGAAGCAAGACGGCATTAGCGGTCACCACTAATAGCGGTGACCGCTATCAGCGGTGAAGCGGAACCGGAAGTAGCGTCATTGCACAGGAACAGAAAAGAGCATGGCGGCCATCTTTAAAAACCCAATCCATTCTCGTCCTCAGCAGCCAGGACCTGTAGTATACTGCTGTGTGGCAAAATCAATCCACAACAACAATACTATACCCAAAGCTGTGAAAAAGGGCATCTCCCGCCAGCGCAAGGAGCACTTTAATGAAGATGAGCTAACCATGCTTGCGGAGATCCTGGCAGAGAATGCCGATGTGTTTGCCCAGAGCCTCAAGAGGGAGGCTGTCATCAGAAAGAAGCAGATCTGGGCACTAGTGGCAGAAAAAGTCAGCGCGGTTGGCAACACCCCGCACAACTAAGGACTGCAGGAAGAGGTGGAATGACGTGCACCTGCGAGGCTGCAACATCCTCTCAGCAAACAGGAGCCAGGCCATGGCAACTGGCAGAGCAGAAAGCTCTTCCATTAAGTTGTCCCGGTGGGAGGAGATATGTAAAATCCTCATTGGCATGGAGGCCATTTAAGGCGTTGGTGATATGGAGTGTGGCGCAACATCATCGGCGGAAGTAGGTGAGTGTCCTAAGAAAACACTGTGATGCATAGTCTGATGATAGTCCACCAATGTGTCTGTCTGAAGAGGCAAGCCATGCCCTAATACACACACATTCCAAGCCTACTTGTTGTCCGCAGTACAGACACATGCAGATGCCTGCAGCAACACAATGCCATACCTTACACAAACCACACCAAGTTGTTAATGGCATAAGTCACAATGCATGTAGCCCACACAAATATGCATGTCACATAGCATACGTCTGCCCCAACATGAGTGACCCCGACGGATGCCTGCATTACCCACCCATATAGCAAGCAACGTGATCATCCAAACTCCTCTGCCTATTACCCTCTATTGTGTAGATGAGCAATTATACAAATGTATGCGTGATGCTTCTCAAACCATCACTCATGCCGTCCCTCTCTTCGACCCACACATGCTCAGATCATGACAGCGAGGCCCGGGACTAACCTCTACAGCCGACCACACCACGTAAGAGGGCCTGGGATGAAGACAACAGGCCTTCCACCTCAAAAGCCCAAGACAAGCCTCAGCATGCACCGCAGAGGAAACCACCTCTGGATGCCATGGCACCGGTGCCGCCAAGGGCCGTTGACACTGAGTCCACAACTCCAGTCACACTGCCACAGGACACTGTAGAATCTGCACTCTCAGCAGAGAGCAGTTCTGTCGGGGAGGCGGTAGCAACAGCACCCCTGGCGGAGGACGAGGCGCAGGAACATGTGTGGGTGCCCGTGGAGGACGACTCCTCCGAATTGCCTGGCACACCAAGTCCGGCACCATCCCCGCAGCTCACGTCCATAGTCTCGACACACGCCACCACCCAGGAGCAGTATGGGGGGGAGGGGGAGTACAACCCGAGTCCCATAGGGGACCCAATAGAAATTGTGCATGATCCACAAGCACCCTCCACCTCCACAGGTGTACCAGCGGGGGTGCAGCGGCAGGAGGAGCTGACCTTCCTGGTGCGACAATTCGTAACTGACAATGCCCAAGCAAGGCAGGAGTGGCGCAAAAACACCACCTCTCTGGACAAGATCATTGCCAATAGCACAACTAGACAATGCAAGGAGGTATCAGCCCTGTGGCGGTCCTCAGCCGCATTGCTGATGCATTGGAGGCTGAGCGTCCGGCACCCCAAGTGGAGCAGGCGGCCACCCCATCGTCCTCGAGCTCAACACAGACTATCCCACTACGCAGGTCAGCGTGCACCCTGCGCTGCCCGGAAATGCCGCCACCAGGTGCAGTGATTGGCAGGAAGTAGATGGGCCAGCCTGATGAAGGCAATAGATACTTGTTTAGATATGTGTGGGGGAGTTGTGGGGTGAGACGGAGGGGGGTGAGGGTGCATGGGGGAGTTGTGGTGGGAGGCGGAGGGGGGTGAGGGTTGTGGGGGAGTTTTGGGGGGAGGGGGTGAGGGAGGTGAGGGGTTAGTGCACTTTCATCTTCATTGTACATTTCAATACACCCGTTGTGTGAAAAAAAAAAATCTTGAGTGGACATTCATCATTGCGCATGTGTCATTTATTCATATACAGTGCATAGTGTACATGCACTCCCACACCCAGTGCCCTCTGTCCAACTATCATGTCACCTTCTGCAGCCATGTGTGTCAGAAATATTGTGCAATTACTGATTGACGCACAACACATCCCTCCTGTGCATCGGCACCGCAATGATGTGCAGCCACATCTTCTTCATCCCCTTCATCATCACCAGGTGGTTGCAGTTCAATGTCAGCGGGCAGGGGCACGTTCCGTCGGATACACATATTGTGCAGCATGACACATGCCATGATGATCTTGGCCACCTTCTCATGCCTGTGGAGGAGTGCCCCACCCGACCGGCTAAGGCAGCAAAACCGTGCCTTCAACAGCCCAAAGGTCTGCTCAATGACCACACGGGTGTGGGAATGATTGTAGTCCTCCTTGTGCCTGTTCTGTGGATTTCGGACAGGGGTGAGGAGCCACGGCTTCAAAGGATAGCCACTGTCACCTGCATGGGAGGCAGAAAAGGTATATGTCAGTCGATTCATGCTGAACAGCTGTACTAGTCACACATGCCTGCAGATTATCGTTGGTCACATGCACATGTCCCTGGTTGTATGCACGCCATTTTTAGGCCCTCAATGTGTCCTGTGCCATGGACTAATGATGTGGGTTGCATCTTCAAGATGATACACCGTGTGCACTGCTGTCATGTTTCTCATGCATTGTGTACGCATACAGCTGTGTTCGTGTCTAATTTGTGATGTGTTCTGTGGGATTTTCTGACTGGGAGCGTTGGCAGTAGGCTCTGCAATGTTAGGCATTCAGCGCTGATTTTTCCCTTGGTGGCATGCTGCATTCCTGTGGTTGTGGTGGCCCTGTGACAGACAGTGGATTCCCTTGGTGGTTTTGTTCAATGCACTCCCATGGATGCTTGTCCTGTGTGGTGATTTGCTGGAGACAGCAACATAGTGCATATTCACTGCATGTTGCCGGATGGTGTTACGGATTGTGAGGTCCGCTGATGAGTGGTGCTCGTGTTGTGGGATGTGGGGTGGTTTACCTTTTGACATGTTGTGATAGGTGTCAACCTTACTTCATTCCTATGGGATTTGGGTGTCATGTTCTGTTTGGGATGCTTTGGGCCACTGTATTTATTGATGTGCACATCGTGCTATCACATCAACATTGACACCATGGTGGTGTGTGCATCTCTCTCCCCATTTCAGTGCCATGTGCCTGTCATGCAACTTACTAAGCTGCCAGGCACGTCATCCAGCATGTAGCGTGGAGTTCCGCAGGACCATTGAGTCATGAGTTGATCCGGGAAATCGGGTACAACAATGTGTGATGATCTGGCTGGTGTCACATACCATCTGCACATTGATGGAGTGGTATTGCTTGTGATTACGGTACACCACCTCCATGGCATGCGGGACCACCAACTCCATGTGGGTGCAGTCGAGGGCACCTATACAATTTGGCATGTCTGCCAGTGCATGGAAGCCAATTTTTGTATCGAAAATCTCCTGGGGAGACCGTGGTAGGGATATGTAGTCCCTTGTGTGTTTGAGGAGGGCATCCAGCACTTGGTTCAGAATGCGAGAATATAAGGGTTGTGATATGCCATGCATGTGCCCCACTGTGTGCTGGTAGGTGCCTGTGGCAAGGAAGTGGAGCACCGACACTATCTTGAGTAGAGGGGAGATGGCGGGCGTATTTCAATGAGGCTGACAATGTTGCCGTGTATCATGTCCACGATGGTGGTGATGGTGTCCCGGTCCAGACGGTACATGGTGTGGATCTGCTCAGGGGTTAGGTTGAATGCACTGGCTCTGATGCGAGGAATTGGTAGAAGAAATGTTGTTTCCGCAGAAATGCATTTTCATACATACAATACAATAGTCTCAAAAGCCTAATGCCACAACTATATTTAATACACTCTTACATGGGGACACCCAAGTTAGCCCCCTTGCACTAATATAAAGTCCAGTTAAATGAAGATGTTTTGAACTGGTTCCAGTCACTCACAAATGGTTGTTTCTACAGCTTTCAAATTGCTGCTATGAATGTCACCGGGAGGATATTTTAGAAGGTACATTCATTTTAAATCTGCCAAAATTCCCCCTGGGGTACTATGGGCTCCATAGATGGGGAATTACACTACCCTACCACCACTTGTAATCCCATGGGAAACACAGGGGACCAAGTGGCAGTAACAGTAAAAAGATCATGGTGGTAATTACGCAGATTTCCTTCCATCCTCAAACCTCTTTTCCTGGCTACACACCACCCCTTTTAGTCACTCCACAATACCCTTTCTCCCTTGCCACATCTCCTTTCCTTGCCCCTCATCACCCCTCTTTCAGTCATTCCACGCAGATCCAATGTTCAAAGCATATATTAAAGCCAAAGCAGTTGGCTTTGCCAATGCTTGTTTTTAGTTTGATTTGGACGTGCTTTGCTCTTCTTTCTACTCTTGTTGCCACTGCCACATAAAGTTAAGAAAACAATCTGCTTGAGACCTTCTGTGTCTGACAGATGCACTAATGCTAATAACACCACCTGACCAGAATGCAGTAATTTACAAATTGCTGTTCTGTACACACAGAACAAAATTGTAAGACATGTTTTCAAGTGTAACTGCTCCAGCATTTTAGCTTTCTGTTTCACAGACAGTGTAACTTACACCCAGCGCGTGCTGATCAGGAATATTATTTTAAGTAAAACCTTTAAATAATGAACAAGTAAATAAAAAAAAGGTTTCTAATGCTCATTTGAATATTGCAGCCCTATTGACTACTTGCCGGCCCTCATCACAGAGTATCTGTCCTGCAGCTCAGTCCCACAAGTGCAGTTCAAGATCACAACACAGAACCTGCCCATTGACAGTAAAAAAAAAAACTGTCTTCGAATTAACTCTTTTCTGCCTGCAAACAGAGCCAATAATCGGCAATACTCCTACAAAACAAGTACACATATAATAAAACCAGCTCCAAGTTACGTTTTCATTTGTGAGAACTAGTGGGAAAGTTTAAATGTCAAGCTCCCTGTGATTGGAGTGGTTTTGGGGTTACAATAGGTGAATCCTGTAGCCATGTAAAGTGCAAGGCTGAGTCATTCAGGCAGGGCCTTTGTCATTGAGAATCACTAATTGGCTGCATTGACACCTCGCCCTCTTTCCAGATGCATTACAATGCGCATTCCACAGCAATGTGGAAGAGGCTGCCCAGCACACCAACAGAGGACTGGGGGAGGGGGCTGCTTTGCAGGAAGATTCCTGGCTCTTCATTTCAGTTTGAGTGAAAAAAAGCAGTTTAATTTTAAAAAGTGAATGCCCGCCATATGTTGTACTCTCTTCTCTAACACATACAATTAAAAATGAACAATATGTGTGTGTATTTTCTTATACAAGCAAACTTTTAAACATTTGCATTTTATTTTTTAGAGTCTTCAAAAGTCGTTACAATTATTAAGTATTTGCTTCTTGACAAATGCTACTGCTGCCCCATAAGTGCAGGCATGGCAAATTAAAATATACATTTCACAAAGTGTTAGCACCTTCACAAAAAAGGAAATCTAATTTGTTAAGATGGATTAGTGCTGTTTATTTTCTTATTTTCAGTTTTGCAGGCCTATTATGTGGATGAAGGAGTAATGTCCTTGCAGCTGAATATGGCAAGCCCCTTGATTTCAAGCAACTCTAGATAATACAAGGGAATTAAGAGACACAGCGGAACTATCAACTGTGCGTTTGCCACAGAGGTAAACCACTACTGATCAAGTAGGACACACTGGGCCTCATAGCGAGTTTGGCGGTATTCCGGTGGTATTACCGCCGGGATACCGTCGGGGCTAATAGTGTTATCGCAACCCCCACCCCGGTGTTATTAGCGGCACTGGATCACATGTTTGACAGAACAGTAATTCCCCATTGGGCCCATTCGGTAAATTTCAGCGCAACTACTGTCGGCGGTATTACCACGCTGTAATTGCGTTGAAAATAAGCACATTTACGGCGCATTTACCCCCAGATGCAGGCAAACGCGTGATTTGCCAGACCCTTAAATGTGACTGTAATAGCGTTACTGCCACATTTAAGGGTTACGCGATGTGTACAGTTGGATCAAATTCATCGTCAGGCTCAGCTGCATATTATGGGACGTTGTAACTTTACCTCCAAAAAGCAAAACATATGCAGCGGGCCCATGATATCTGATAAATCCCCTTGGAGTCCTATGGACTCCTACAATGCAGATTAAAACTCCCTTCCTCCACTGCTGAGGTTGAGGCTGGGGGGTGCCAGTTGAGGGATAGGCATCCCATGAGCAAACCGCTGGGACGGTGGTAGCACAGATGCATGCAGACTCCAGAGTGCTGAATGCCCCACTCCGTCAGCAGATCCGTTGCACACACGACATTGAGGTCACTGGCCTGTGAGGTAGCCCCATTTGGAGAAAAATGTATTTTTCTTTTTGATTTCACTTTGCATTCATAAATAAATTATTTCTGTAACAGAAATAATGTCTTTATGAAGGCAGAGTGACTACAAAAAGAAACTTTCTTTTTGAAGTCCGAGGGATCCCTCCACTCCATGCAATGGAAGACCCTAGGCTGGAGGCCTCCATGTCATGGGTTGGGGAAGCCCTATGACTTCAAAAAGAAACAGTGGGCCTCATTATGAGTTTGCCGGTCTGTAAACAATGGAACCGGTAAGCTTTCCGGTTCTGTTGTTTCTGGACCAGCAAACTAAGAGTTCTGCAAGCGGGTGCCTTTCAGCCCACCTGGTCCGACCTGGCTGTCAGAACGCACTGGCGCGCACAACTCGACGGATGCACCGGCACCATTCATGAATTGTGCCGGTGCATCCGGCCTCCCCATTCAATTGAGTACAATGAGACTCGAATGGGGAGTAATATTTTCCTGCACCTAGGAATGGGCAATTACTGGGTTTGCCGGGGCTGTAATTTACTAGTAATTGCCCATTCCCGAGCACCGGAAAATTCATGACTCCCGTGGCGGTATTTACCGGCACGGCTACCGCCAGGGTCATAATGACCCCCAGTATCTTTTTGAAGTCACTCTGCATTCATAAAGAAATTATTTCAAGTCAATGTGACTTCAAAAAGAAACAATTTCTATTTGAAGTAATAGGGCTCCCCTTAACCCCATGACGGGTGCGTGTGTGAGTTATGGTGAAAGCGTGCACACTTAAATGTTTAGGTGGCTGCCTGTGTGAGTGGATGGTGAAAGGGTGCACACTTAAATGTATAGATGGCTATGTGTGCATGTGTGTATATGGTGAATGGTGTGTGTGCTTGTGCCCTGGGGTGCAACAAAACCTAACATTTCGGCGGGGCTAAACCTTCAAATGTTGGGAGAGGCGCTAACTTCACGGGCGGTGGGGGAGGGCCGTATTTATTTGTGTGGGGGAATCCTATTTCTTCTTTATGCATTTTAATGGGACTATTCTAGTGCAGCTTCAATGTTACAAGCAGTTAACTCTCTCCTTTAAGGTTTAAAGTTCCCACTTATGGACTGCTCCGAGAATTGAGTGCTCAAATGTTCCCTCTCTTCCCTTCCAATCACTCCCCTGGCATAAATGTACTAAACCCACATCACGATTTCAATTGGCTAAATAATTTGTCATTTGAATGCAGGTACTAACGTGAAATGATTTATGTTAGTAATTCCTAGGCTCTTGTTGACAGCAAAATCCAGGTGCCGTTTAACATCTTTGTCCTGTTCTGTCCGGCAACTGCTCTGAAGGTCAGCCAGGTCGAGTCAACATAGCCCAACATTTCGGGGGGGGGGGGGGGGAGGAGTGCTGAATCCCAGTCAACTCAATGGTGTTGCACCACTACTTGTGTTTAATGTCTT
Organism: Ambystoma mexicanum; assembly: GCF_040938575.1. NCBI lineage: Eukaryota > Metazoa > Chordata > Amphibia > Caudata > Ambystomatidae > Ambystoma > Ambystoma mexicanum. The sequence continues at coordinate 349,340,384 of NC_090941.1, read as the reverse complement.
GATTATGTATTAGTAATATTCGTTACTCCTAGCCCTATTCTTCCTCGTCCCACTATTTGTGTATGAGGCAGTCTGCCTCATACACAAGTGCTGGGATGAGGTAGAGGTACATGGAGGTAATGCCTCACTTAGCTACCTGTAATCTTCATTACTCTGAGTCCGACTCTTCCTCATCCCAGTACTTACCAAAGAGTGAAGGAGCCTCATATGTATGCCCTGGGACAAGGAAGAGGGATGTGGAGGTAATTCTGGGCCATGGATCTGATTTTGGAGGTTGGGGAAGGGGTGGGAGGGAGAGGGAATGTTTGTGGGCGGGGCGGGATAGTGTGACATATCATAATGGTTGTCCATGTCCAGTCTAAGCAGGCATGATATGTGGTATTAGTGGTTAGAGAGGCATTTTGGTTCTGCCAGTGTCGTAATTCCTCAGTTTGGCATGACTTTTTTTTTGTAACTGGACATTTCTGATAAAGCAGTCCTGCTAGGTGTAATTATCTGGCTAGACTGGAATTTGGGTGCTGCCAGATAAGTTGTTTCTTACTCGGGCATTGTATATTTGTCTGGGCACCTGTGATAAAATGATAAGATCCAAGTCATTAATTACGCCCCTGTACACAAGTGTTTCTAGGCGCGACAAGACACGGGAGGGAAGATAGAGGGAGGACAAGACAAACTATCTTACTCGGCCTTGTGTCATTCAGATTGAGCAGGTGTGAGAACGAGAAGTGAAAGGGGAAAGGGAGGGGGGGAAGTGCAAGGGAGAGTGGAGGGAAAAACAGGGCAGTGCAGCTCTGGGTAGTGCAAGGAGAACAAGGGACTGTAGGGTTACAGCTCCTGAGTGCGTGTTAGGCCCAGAGGCAGTGCAGGGGTGACTGATCAAGAAACAGTCTGGATAGTGAGACTCTGACGGTAGCCCAGCAACAAGTCGGTACAGCAGACAGGTAGGTCAGTTAGGCCAGGAGGGGAGGGAGAGAGAGAAAGCAGAGGAGAAGATGAACGTTTTGAGCTGCTTCCGGATCTTCACGTGGTTCGGCTCAAGTTTGATTGGAGCAGGGAGGCTTTTCCAGACCGCAACAGGATTGACCAGTTACTTACAGATTTCAAAGAGTTTGGCCGTGTTGTTAGAGGCCACAGAGACACAGGTTTGAATGTGTTTTCTCTTCTTGATGAGTGTGATTGCTTCAACTGGCATTTTGGTGCAACCAGTCTAGGCATGTCTAAATGTGGCCTGGCATGCTTTACTATAATGTAATTACACTAGTCTACATTGTGCAGCCAGTTGGACATGTTTTCATTGTGGCTTGGCATTTTTAATAGCAAAGCATTAATGTTCCTGTGCACTGTTGGTGAGTTGCATGTATTGGATTGGTTTTACCCTACAAAACCATTGCAAACACTCTGGCTTTTTAGACAGTTATTCTCAGAAAGTGTGCTGTATATTGCATTAAAACACATATTTGTATCTTTCTCCTAGTGTAGTATGTGGCATACCCCTTCAACAGCAGATTTGAGCGTATCGCGCAAGCGTGATAATCTAGGCAACCCAGAGTGTGTCGCGACCCGTGATTTGTTGCTGAGTTGGGGGAGTGGGCCCTCAGCATGGCTCGAAGGGGGGCCCCCACATTTTGTGTTACGCCACTGATTGAGGTGGCACACATAGCATGCATGGACAGCAGGCCTACATTCACGGCAAGTATGCAATGGCCCGCAGGGTTTGAGGAACCCCTAAATCCGAACAGTGTTCTACCCAACTGCCCATGAACCTGGGCTTAACAACTCTGCACTGACTTATGACTCTATCCTGCTGCACCCAGAGTTGCTGCATCACCATTGGAGACTGGAAAACAAAGAAGCTACAACAATGTCCAAGCCAGCTCGCAAATCAAAAGACACCAAACATACAGCCCTTTATATACATGCCTTTATGATTGCCTCAAAACAAATGCAAATCCAAGACCGACACACTGGGGATGAAGAGGCTATAGAGGAAACCTCATCCGCTGGAACCCCACTTACCTCTGACTTTCTGCTGCTGTCCTTAGAATCCTTGAAACAGGACATTAGAGAGACATTTCAACCCGAAGTGGCGGTTCTACGGAAAGACATGCTGGAATCCATCGGAGAGCATAAGAGACCTAGATAGTCTAGTAGAGCGGGTGGACCAGAATGAGATAAGCATTGCCCAGCTCAAATCAGATCTGCCTTAAAGTGATTGAAAACTTTGCAGCCCTAAAAGAAACCAAAGCCCTACAACTGAAGTCATAGCCCATATAACTAACTAACCCCCAAGATTCCATTCCACAGCACCAGGTGCCCTTTCACCACCAACCCCAAAGTAACAAGTCCTGAAATGTTCAAAGAGGACAGACATTTCATGTCTTTGAGCTATAATCATATGATTTGTATCGCGAGGTGCTGGGAGGGATACTTTATAGTTCAAAACGAGAGTGGAGACCTTGGAGCCGGATGACGCAGAAGGGAGTGAGGGAAATGTGTGTGTGAAGGCTAGAGTACCCCAGAACCTCCTATGTGCCAGTCTTGAGGCCTGCCAGGTGCACAGTACAATGATAAAGTAGCAATGTGTTAGGAGCATAGTTAATTCATTCTTTGACCTTCATCAGTGAGAAGAACATGATCTCCACGGCAGCCACGTGATGGAAGACGGACGGACTGGGCTGAAACCAATGACCTGGCATCCCCTATGGGGCAGGCGGATCTTGTATAGATGCACACCAACCAGCCGCGCAGGTTTTTACTGTATGTATTTCATCACTAAGACAATGTGTCTCTTCTTAAGACTCTGCTTGTACCCTCTCTTGGCAGAACGTTCTTAGCAGCAGAGTTCTATGTGTTGCTCGGATCTGGGTGTGAGATTAAAACTTGTTATCCTTACAAAATCTATTTGGGCCTTCCTTCCCTAGTATTCTCTCTGGTGTGAGCGGTCAAGGACTTACCTTCACATGGTTACCGTAAAGTCAAATAGTTAAAAGAGTGACTAAGATCATGTGGTCATTTGTTTATCTGGCCTTACTTATTCTTTTGCGCAAAAATAGAGGGGCGGAAACTAAATGTGGATTATATGCCTATTACTCAGATATTGTTACCATGGAGGTACATTTGCGAAGTATGATTGGTGGTTTGGCAGATTTAGACACAATCAGAGTGCATTGGACTACATTGTTATGTTATTTTGCATTTGTATTGTGCCTTATGTACCATTGGTATGATCTCAAGGCGCTGGTAGGTTGAACGTCCTCGGGAACCGCACTTCGAGTCATTTGAGAGAGATAGAGTCGTAAAGTGCATGGGCGCACCAGGTATGTGTGCAGCTGGTGTGGTTGTTGCATGATAGCTGATTCTTAACGGTAGGTGTGGAGCAGAGGAGATCAATTGAATGTGTTCAGTCTGGAGGGTGGACATTCAGACTGAGTTCTGGCTGCGTTAGGCCTGAGGAGACGCCTAAGCTAGCCAGTGGGTGCTAGTTATCTGTTTTATAAGGATGATGGGTAGTTTGATGGGTAATGTTAGTATGAGAACAGCTTTACCGAATGTGTCATAGTACTGCTGTGTTCTAATTGAATGCTGGTGTATAGGAGAGAGTAAGCATAAAGTGTATGCGACCAGGGACACTCAGTGAAAGTTGGGAATACCTAATACATTCATTTCTTCTACAGTGACACTATTAGTGCATACTTCGGAATTCAACTTTAACACAGTGACGCTATTGGGCACACTTCATCCGCTCGACGCACTTCATGCATTCCATCTGTTCCATGATCTCCCTCCGTTGTATGCACTCCCGCCGTTCTATTCGTAACATCTACTCCATCTGTTCTATCCGCTCCATCCGTTCTATCCACTCCATTTGTTCCATGTGCTCCATCTGCTCCATGCATTCGATCAGTTCCATGGACTCCATCCGTTCCATGGACTCATTTCTTCCATGTACTTTATCGAATGCAGTCATCTCTTCCATGTACTCCATCTGTTTCATGTACTCGGTCTGATTCAAGTACTAGGTCTGATTCATGCATGGTCTGATTCATGCACTCCATCGGTTCCATATACTCCATCTGATCCATATACTCCATATGATCCGTCCACCCGTTCCACCCGCTTCATCCGTTCCACCTGCTTCATCCGTTCCACCCGCTTCATCCGTTCCACCCGCTTCATCCGTTCCACCCACATCATCCGTTCTATCAACATCATCCGTTCTATCAACATCATCCCAACCACCCACATCATCCGTTCCACCTGCTTCACCCATTCCATCCACTTCATCTGTTTCACCCATTTCTTCTGTTCCACCCACTTCATCCGTTCCACCCGCTTTGTCTGTTCCACCCGCTTCGTCCTTTCCACCCGCTTCGTCCGTTCCAACCACATCATCCATTCTATCAACATCATCCATTCTATCAACATCATTCCAACCACCCACATCATCCATCCCACCTGCTTCACCCATTCCATCCACTTCATCTGTTCCATCCACCTCATCCATTCCACCCGCTTCATCTGTTCTACCCGCTTCGTCCATTCCACCCACTTCATCCGTTCTATCAACATCATCCGTTCCACCCGCATCATCCGTTCCACCCGCATCATCCGTTCCACCTGCTTCATCCGCTCCACGCTCTTCATCCGCTCCACAATCTTCATCCGCTCCACAATCTTCATCCACTCTATACTTATCCTCCATTCTACACTCTTCATCCGTTCAACCCACTTTATCCATTCTACCTACGTCCCATGCACTGCATCTATCTCATGCACTTGATTCATCTATTCCATACATTCCGTTCATTCCATTCATTCTGTCTTTCCATGCCATCAATCCGTTCCATGCACTCTATCTATTCCGTGCACTCTGTCCGTATCATGTACTCATCATTTCCATCCTCTCGTCCACTTTTTATTCCTCTCGTCCACTTCGTTCCTCTCATCCATTTCATCCATTTCCTTAATTGCAACCACTTCACTGCTTTCATCCAAATTATTCATATCATCCACTTCACTACTTTCACCCACTTCATTCTTTCTATTCAGTTTATCTGTTTAAATTTACATTAGTTTTCGATTTCTCACTCGGATCATGATGCTGGATTGTTATTTATGATATAACGGCTTTGGGCTAAGGTAATTGAGTTGCTGTTATCTAGTTTGAGTTAAGAGTCGATTTTAGGGGAAGAGCCATGTTTTCAGTAGTTTGCGGAACAACATGAGGTCCTCGGTGAGTCGTATGTGGGGTGGAAGTGGGGGCCATGGCTGAGAATGATGATCCACCTAACCTGACTGAGTTGGTATTTGGTATAGGAGGCCGGCAGAGCTTGATCTTAAAGTACGAGGAGAATGATAGGGTTTTAGTTTTTCTTGAAGATATTGAGGTCCGGTTTTGTGAATTGCTCGGTGAGAGATGCATAAGGTCTTGAAGGTCACCCTTCGGGCAACCGGAAGCCAGTGCAGCGTTTTGAGGGCTGGAGAGATGTGATCGATTGGGCCAAGTGATAGTAGCAGTTTGGCTGCAGCGTTTTGTGCTCTTTGTAGTTTAGTCAGTTGGTTCGCGTGGATCCCGAGTTAGAGAGGGTTAGCATAGTCCAGTCTTGACATAACAATTGATTGGACCGCAGAGATCCTATTGGGAAAGGAGAGGTATGGAAAATGCGTCTTAAAGTTTTAAGGTGGTAGTGGCAGGACTTAGAGACGTTGTTGACTTGGGATGAGAGGGTTAGGTCTGAGTCTAGGGTGCATCCAAGGTTTTTTACTGAATTTGAGGGTGTCGGCGAATTGCCCATGGCAGATGGCCAGGGTAGCGGGTGCTGATTGAGCGAGGTCTAGGAGATTGTTAGCATCAACAAAGGCATTTAGTTGGGAGTAGGTGGTTCTGCAAGGAACCTGTTATTTGAGATGGGGCGGTAGTTTTTGGGCTCGAAAGGGTCGAGGGAAGTTTTTTTTAGAAGGGGCTTGACATGAACAGTTTTGAACGCGTCGGGAAAAATTCCAGAGGAGAGGTAGTCGTTTATGATGGTTCTTGCATGTTCTCCTGCGCAGGTAGATGCAAACATTTCTTTGAGGGTTGTGGCTGGGCAGGGGTCAAGCGGGGAGCTGGATGGTTTGCGGACAGAGAGAAGTTTGAGAAATTGGTCAGTTGATATTGGAGTGAAGGAGTCGAAAGTTGGTTGGGTAGCGGTCGCAGGTGGTGGGATGGCAGGTAGGGTGGGTGGATTGCGTGGTGGGTGCCCCTCTGGCTTGGTGTTTGGATAGGGGATGGGGAGGGGATCCGGTGGAGGGCAGGATGGTTTGGGGAGGGAGGGGATGGGAGGCGGTCGCAAGGGGGTCATTTTCGGTGCACCGTGGTGGGTTGGGTAGACTCATGATTTGGATTAGTTAGAATTGCATTATAGTTGGCGTTGGATGATTTTGTTCACACCTTCACACTTCAACTATACCACCAGAAGTTAATTTTACACACCCTCTATGATTAACAGTACTAATGTTGTACCACAGCGATAATTCGCACTTTCTAAGTTCAACTATACTACCTGGTGATCTTGTTCGCAGTTTTTAAGTTTAACTAAACAATATTATTTACATAATCTAAGTTCAACAATACCGCATTATTCTCACTTTCAAAATTCAATTATACCACATTCTAAATGCAATTATACCACAGATGAGCTATTAAGCGGACTTTCTAAATGAAACTAGACCACAGAAGTTCTAATTTCGCAGACATTCTAGATGTAGCTAACACCACAAGATATGCTATTTAGGCCGACTTTCTAATTTAAACTAGACCACAGAGATGCTATCAGGCAGACTTTCTAAATGCAACTACACCACAGATATGCTATTTCGGGAGACTTTCTAACTACACCACAGATATGCTATTGGGCAGACTTTCTAGATGCAATTGTACCACAGACATGCTATTAGGCAGACTTTCTAACTACACCATAGATATGCTAGTAGGAAGACTTTCTAACTACAGCACAGATGTGGTGTTAGGCAGACATTCAAGATGCAATTATACCTCAGATATGCTATTAGGCAGACTTTCTAAATGGAACTACACCACAGATATGCTATTAGGCAGACTTTCTAGATGCAATTACACCACAGATATGCTATTAGGCAGACTTTCTAAATGTGACTACACCACAGATATGTTATTAGGCAGACTTGCTAGATGCAATTGTACCACAGATGGAAGAGATTTGACAAGTTTTAGAATTAGGTTTGAGTGGTAGGGTAGTATGGTGTGAAGTAATTGGGGTTTTGAAGTATTTACTGTGGGCGTTAATTTCACCTGCAGGAAATATTGAAATGTGGAAAGTTTTCCTCCACATTATTACCAAACTCAATATGGTTGTGTGGTAAAAGAGGCAGTAATTCTGTTACTGCCACATCCTTACCACATAACCATGTATATGAGCCTCATTAGTTCGGTGGTGCGATAATCATGTGGCAGGAATGCCTACAACCAAAAGTTTGGGAGTAAGGTGGAGGAAAAACCTCCAGAAATAAGCTGGGAGGTATTTCTTCCACCCAAAATCGACCAATTCAGCGGCATTACTGCCGGCAGAAATACCACTGTAATCCCCCATGGAGTCCTAGGGACTCCAAATAATGGGGACTAACACCGCCTACAACCACTTGTAATCCGGCAGTACTACCACCGGACCAAGGAGTGGTAATGGTAATAAGTTTTGTGGTATTTCAGATAATTTAGCACTGAGATATCACCAAATTCCGATAATGGAGCCATATGTAGTACTATTTTCAGCTCTGAGGAAGAATGCAGCTATCATTTTGTGTTCCTTTTACCACAAAATCGGACCAATCCTATGGCGTTTAGCAAGACTTTACAATGCAAAATGTCAAATAATGCAAAAATCACCAAGCAACCCGTGCAGTTCTGTGAGTAAACAAGCGCATTAAAAAATGTGGTCAAATAACATACCATGGGCAGATTACAATAGGTCTGTGAGAACCTTCTGATTCTGTTGAGAGAGCTGTCAGCTTTGTTGTATAAACCTATTTGCTGTCACTAACAGATGAATGCTCAAAGTTCACTTTCAAGATAAATCCATATTTTTTGGCTAGTAAATAGGCTTGCCGTATAACCCCACGGTCTGAGCAGTTGCGTTCAATGTGAAGTATTACCCTCACAATACCAACAGGCAAACATCATTTTCGTTTTCACTTTCTTTACAAATTACTTGTGTTGCAAAATACAAAAACGCTTGTCAGCACAAAACAAGACTTCTTTTATGCTGGCAAACGTGTGTGTTTTTCCCTGTGTAATAGTAAAATACAGATGTGCTAGTGTGTCACCATTGCAAATAGTACATATACAGCATAATAATAAAAATACATCTTGGAAATGGTACATAATTTCTACAACAAAATAATAATAATCATTAGTTAAAAAAATAATCCATCATGTCTTTAAATTTCATTCCAAAACTGTGCTCCGTGTTTGCTATTTCAAACTGAAACACTTTACTTGCTTAGTTTTAAAACAATAGTCTTTTTTGAAAGTGTTTGCTTATAAGGAGTGAAACTGTCTGGGCTTGGGCTGGCATTCCAGCCAGGTCACGGCTTTTGTTATTCACAGGCTGTTTGGCATGAGGTGTTTAACACCTGATCACTGCAAGAGCCGGGTTTCCCTAGTGATGTAGGTGGAGGAGGGAAAACGAAGGACTGAGCACTAGGAAGTTTAAAACATTCTGTTGTTCTCAAATACACATTTGTTACCTACTCCAAACACAAATGCAGACTTGGTCAATGTGTATACTTTCGATTTTTAAACCTGGTCTTCGTTCATCATAATGCAACAGAAAAGCATCTTTAAATTCGTTTTAACAGATGAAGCATAGATTGTATTACAGGGTTACATCAATGTGGGTCATTTTAAACCAGATTGCTGTGTATCATCACCCATAACCTACTTCATGTTGTTTCATGTGATGTATTTAAATAATAATGTGTAAGAGCTTTGGACCCCACCACCCCCAAACTGATTCTTAATTAACAAAACAATATTTTAAGTGATTACATTTAAATAGCCCCGTTATTTCAGGTGCCCTTTCAATAATGCAATATAACATTATCTTGCAGAGCACAGCTTCTGTCATTTGGTCAGACTCTTGTTGCTAGTTTCTGTGAGGGATGCAGAGGTTCATGAGAGGAGAAGTAGAAGGGACCAAAGGGGACTCAAAGACAATGATGTCTAGAGCTACAATAGGTGACAAGCCCAAAGCTTCAATTCCTGGCAGGGGCGATTTAGCCCTTTTGCCTGCATTGTGCACACTTCATACTTTTCCAGCATGCATTATGGTATGGTATTCTTTATTTATATAGCGCATATACACAGGCAAGTGTTTCAAAGAGATCAAGGAGGGTGGCAACATGGAGAAAAAAAAAACAGATGCTCAGAGCCCTGGAAATTCTGAGATAATAGTCTGCACAGGCAGAGTAAGTGCATAAAAAATACATTTAATAGTTTGGGAGACAGCAAATAGGCCTGACGGCGATTCTGCAGTTTTAACAGTGCAATTAAGGGGTGAAGACAGGGGAGACAGACAGATGACCTTCAGGCGCGGTGCATACGATGACGCAAGTGCACAGAGGGTGACAGGGACGCAGAGGATCAAGTGAACCCGGTCGGTTGAGACTGGGGTAAGTGCAGAGAGCCACTCTCTTGGGTTAATTTACCAAATGCATTGAGTCTTGGTGGGGTGTAGGGCCCTGAGGCAAGTGTGAGAGAGGACTGGCAGGGGTGCCAGGGACCAGTGAGACTGAGGTACACCCGCTGGCCAGTCAGCATGCTGTAAGGAAGAGGAGGGAGGAAGGGAGAGAAAAAAACAGAACTCGATTAGCAGGGTAGAGGGAGAGAGAAGGAAGAGGAGAAGAGGAGATCCCGCTCAAGACGGAAGGTGGCAGATAGGCTATTCCAGAGGGAGGCACCTGCTGAGGATAAGGATCTCCCTCCAAATCTCTGCTTGGAGACTGGCTCACTCGCAGAAGGTTGGAGGTAGATGAGTGCAGGGCTCGTGAGGGACAGTATTTAGGTAGACAGAGTTGCAGGTAGGTAGGTGCCAGGCCCCAGAAAGCCTTGTGAACAATGCAAAGGATTTTGAATTTGATCCTGCAGCCACAGGGAGCCATGAGGGATTTCAGCAACAGAGAGATGTGGTACCTGGGCTTGATGCCAAGGATAAGACTTGTGGTTGTGTTCTGGATGAGTTGCATACGGTGCAGGGCAGAAGAAGGGAGGTTGAGGAAAAGGCTGTTGCAATAGTCCAGTCTGGAGCGAACCAGTGTTCTGGAGACAGTGAGCCTCTGGGGGAAAGTGGAAAAAGTTGAGTACCTATGAGTAGGTGAAGTTTATAGTTAGACTTTTTAGAGATGTCTGAAATGTGAGAGGAGAAGGAGACAGTGGAGTCAAAGGTGACCCCCAAGGTTTCTAGCTTCGCAGGTGGGTGCGCATGCAGGGCCAAGGGAGACCGGCCAGAGTGACAGTGGGAAAGCGGGAGAGGGGTCCCAATGCAAACGATCTCCGTCTTAGTGGCGTTAAGGCAGAGGTCTTTTGCAGCACACCAAGACTGAATATAGTCGACAGACAGGTATGAGTGAGGAGGAGGAGGTGGCCGAGGGTAGCCTGTAAGATAGTTGCATGTCGTCCACGTAGCACTGCAAGTTACAGGTGCAGCCACCTCCCCCCCCCCACCTCTGGCTGTCTCACATCCTGACATAGCCCTGTCTCTGCTCTACTCTTCAATTTCTGATACGCTTGATGCTCTTGCCCCTGTCATGAGGATCAGTTTGAAGTCCAAAGCCAATTGCAATTCCTGATATGACTCCGACCTAGCTACACTCAAACGCAAGTTTAGGGCAGTTGAGAGGAAATGGAGGGCTTCTTGTTCATCCTCGGACAAACTGGCCTGTTGCCTGCTCCAAAAGTAATACCAACTCACTGTCCTCACCAAGAAGAGAGTCCACATTCAAGCCTGTGTCACTACGGCATCTAACAACTCGGCCAAACTCTTTGAAATCTGCAAGGAGCTGGCCAACCCTGCTGCAGTCTACCCCTCCTGTTTCCTCCCAGGCTCTGTGCAATGTCCTTGCCTTTCACTTTATCTCAAAAGCCCAGGACATCCTGTCCACCATCTCCTCCTCTCCTCTCTCTGCCTGTTCTTGCTGACCCTCCATCAGCAACCCCCTCACCCTCCTCCTCGTCCTTTCCTCTTGTCTTCCCTGATGAGGGCGCTAGACAAGTCAAATCTACGAAAGCCTCATCAAAACAGGTTCATGCCTGTTCCTCTAAAACCATCAAGGAACACAAACACTCTCACTCTGGCCCTTGCTTATTTTTGCAACCACTCCTTTTCCTCAGGACTCTTGCCCTCCCCTCTGAAGAACTCCCTTGTGCACCCTCTTCTCAAGAATCCCACAGCAGATTCTTCTTGTCTGGCTTTCACCCAATTTCCATTACTACCTTTCTGAGCAAACTCCTGGAAAACCTGCCCATTTCTCAGCGTAACCTTCAGTCTGATTCTGTTGTCTGTCTCAATGACCACCAGTCTGATCTGCTCTACAACCTTGACTCTAACATTCCCTCTGTCCTTATCCTACTCAAGTTCTCTTCTGCCTTTTGACATGGTCAACCATACCATCCTGCTCAACCGTCTCTGTGATAACCTGGGTATCAATGATCAGGCTCTGGCCTGGCTGACCTCTTTCCTCTCTGATCAACCCTTCCAGGTCCAACTTGGGTCCTTCCTATCACCTATCTTCCCCAGGGTTCTAACCTCTCACCCTGGCTTTTCAACCAATACCTGGCAAATTCCGCCCACTGCATTGCCATTTTCTGCTAAAATTTCCACTGCTACGCTGATGACAATCAACTAATTTTCAGGCTGCCCTCAGCCACCTCCTCTCTCATCTCTGATTGCCTAACTGCCATTCAAGATTTGTGTACGCCAATGATCTTTATCTGAATGGCAGTAAGACGGAGATCCTCCTCATCGGCACACCTTCGCCATCCTTTCCCCTCTCTCTCTGGCTGGTCTCCCTTGGCCCGCCTCCTACCCCCACCTGCGAGGCTAAGAACCTCTGGGTCTTCTTTGACTCCACACTTTCCTTCTTCGCCCACATCTCAGATGTCTCTAAAAAGTCAAACTTCCTGCTGCACCTCGTCATAGGTACTCTTCCTTTCCTCTCCTTCCCCCAGAAGCTCACAGTCCTCCAAGCTTTGGTTCTCTCTAGGTTGGACTATTGTAACAGCCTCTTTCTAAATCTATTTGCCTCTACTCTCCACCCTCTGCAACTAATCCAGAACAGGACTGCGAGACTTGTCCTTGGCCTCAAGCCCTTGAATCATATCTTTCCAGCTCTGAAATCTCTCCATTGGTTCCCAGTTGATACAATGATTAAATTCAAAACCCTCTGCATTGTACCCAAGGATTTCTGGGGCCTGGGTCCAAAATACCTTCAGCTATGCCTCCACAAATACCTCCTCCTCTACCTCTAACTCCCTCAGAGTCAGTCGTTTGTCAAAGAAACAAGCTGGGGTAGATCTCTGTCTTCGGCTGGGGCCTCCCTCTGGAACAGTCTCACTGCCACTCTAAAACTTGAGGAGAATCATCTCCGGTTCCGTAAGCACCTCAAGACCTTCCTCTTTGCTTCTGCCTTCTTTCCCCCTCTCCCCTGCCGATCTGTTCTCTCTTGGCACTGTGCACCTGGCCACCATCTGTCCTCTGGGCCCAGGTACCTGCTCACTCTGCCACCCTCCGCACTGCATCCGGGCCACCCCTTGCACTGCAGTCTGTATCTGTACCCATACAGCTCCCCCCCTTTTTCTTCCTGCACTTATCAGACCTACTCTGTCTGCTGCCTTAAGCCCAGCACTTGCCACTTGCTGGCTGCACTACCACTGTTTGTTGCCTTTATTATTCATTTATTTATTATCATTTATCTGTTTCTCCTTCCTCCGCTCTTTCCACATCTTCCCCCTTGCATGCACTTTTTCCCACCCCCTCTACCATGCACTTGCGCGTTCTCAATGTCACTATGCCTAGTAAGATCATTGTTTTGTTCTCCCCTAATCTCCTCCTCTCCCTTGCCTTGTCGCACTCTGAAACACTTGTGTATGAGCGTGATAGAAATCAAATATCAATTCAATTCAAAAGTGGCAATCAGACGTGCCAGGGCAGCTATATAGATGTTGAAGAACCAGGGGGATAGGTTAGGTCCCTGGGGAACACCACAGGTTGAGAAAGTGATAATCGAGTGAAAGGCTCAGAGTTCCACCTGGGATGGGCGGTCGGAGAGGAAGCAGGTTAACCACGCCAGAGCCTGATCTGTGATTCCTAGGGTGTCACGGAGACATGCGATCAGGATGTCGTGGTCAACTGTGTCGAAGGCACAGGAGAGGTCAAGGAGAATGAGGATAGAGGGGGTGTTAGTGTCAAGATTTGATAGCAGGTCTAGACAGGTGTTCAGAAGAGCAGTTTCCGTGCCTCTGGGTGCTCTAAAGCCAGATTGACACATATCTCCTTAGGCTTTGAACACCTCCATCATCACACATCATCTGTGTCGTAACCTTAACATCCCTATTATTTGCATTTGTATTAATTTGAAGAACAGAGATGTCAATTACGATCAGAAATCGCTTGCAATAACTCATTTACAGATGGTGGAGGGATTTCCCCCAGGGGTGCCTGCTGTGAGAAACCTGAGGGTATTCTCCAAGCAGACCTTGAGATTCCCTTATTCAGGTGGCCAGGGAAGGGCTGGCGCTCTCAGATCACAACCCTGGAGGGGGACGGGCGAGGGAGGATCACCTGGTTTAGGGGAACCCGGGGTTATGCTCAGTGAAATGCCCCAGGTTAGATGTGGTATTGCAACAGGGAGGAGGACGAAGTCCTTGAGGCCTTTATAGGCTATTCCATTTAAACCCCTTTTCCCACTGTCATTCTCCCTTATCAAAATCCAACAATTTTACATCTCCCAGTGTCCCTATTTTCCAGTTACCTACCCGATTATCCCAGTCATTCTTCTCGCCATCTCTTTGATTGTAATTTTCCAAACTCCCAGTCGACTGTGACAAAAAACTATAGTTCCCACAATCCCTCCTACTCATTTCACCCACACTATAAAAACCCACCCTTCCAAACGCACCACAAACCCTACGATGAGAAATATACTTTCGATAGGATTTTGTCCTCCGACGTATTTCTTATCTTAGATAATTTGTCTCCAGCTTGCTGGCCTCGGAAATGTTTTCTCTGTAGAGGGTGCTGCGCGTCGACGTCCGCCGAGTTGGTGTCCCTCGACAGCCACCATATCGGCGCCGACATCACCATGCCCATAAATAGCCACGCGTGGTGTCCGTTGCTCAGTTCCATTTTTCCGCGCTTCGTGGGGCCTCAGAATATCGTTGCTCAGTTCAGTCATAGAAACCTCTTATATTTGCTCGATAAAACCAACTCGTACTCGATGGCTTCCTCATCCTAACCGACGACTCTGCGGTCCGGCTTCAAAAAATGTCGAGACTGCGGAAAGAAAATGTCGATAACGGATCCTTCCATGATCTGTTTGTGGTGCTTGGGAGTCGAGCACCATTGTTCGGAATGTGAGGACTGCATGTGCATGACGGCGAAAGCCTTGAAGGAGCGCAAGGGGAAGCTCGAGAGAGGTAAGTCAGTCAAAACCTCCTCGATTTCTTCGGCCGAGTCGAGGCATTCCTCTCCTCGCCATCGAAAGCATTCCCATTCTAGGTCTCGAAGTAGCTCCCACCACTCGTCGAGATCTAGACACTCAAAAAAGAGACATCGAAGATCCCCTTCCTCGTCATCTTCTGTTTCCCCAGAAAGGGTCTCCTGCCCCACAAAACACAGCTCTCAGGCTGAGTGGGAGGAATTCAGGAAAAAGATGCTAAGCATCTTCGAGAAATCGGCCTCAACCCCCTCGAAGACAGTTGAGGGTGGTACCCTGGGTGAAAAACCCAAAAAATCAAAACGCTGCGAGTCGTTGCACCCGGCGAAAGAGTCCACCCGAGAGCGCCACGGGCCATCAGGTAGGAAGGAACCATCTTCAACGCCGTTGTCGAAAATCCCTTCGACTCATGGATCGGCACCATCGACGCCGTTATCGAAGGGTTCTTCGATGCATCGGTCGATCGAAATCGACGCCGATAAAAGAAAAAACCACGGCTACTTCACAGCCAACGGTTATACCCAGAGCCTCCAGCACGACGCTGAGAACGTCGTCGACATCCTCGAGCAGGATCCCGATCCGCTCGAGTTCCTCGAGGCCTCTTCCAGTTTTCTCAACGCCTTTCTCTGCGCTTTCGAAGCCTTTCACATCGGTGTCGACGACATTGACGTTTTCTCGGCCAATAATGACAAGTTTGGCTCCTTCTGCTTTATAAATGGGTTTTACTCCATTTTCGAGGTCAGAGTACCACAGATTATCTTCAATCTATGAAGAAGGGGAGGATTCTGACCAAGAAAGACCCTTCGGGCTGCAGAGGACCACACCACCTGTTTCAGAGGATTTTACCTCTGAGGAAAGAAGGCTGAAAGACCTATAGAAATCCTTACATGAGGCAAGTGGATTGGACACTTCCCCAGAAGTCGAATTTGTCAAACCAGACCCAGGGGAACATGCTGAAACCCCCTATAGAACCCTGATGGCAAGAATTATTGAATTCATGGGTTGGTCTGTGCCTTCACCTGTTTTTCAACAGGATGACCTTACAGACGTACTAGATAAAGGTCCACAGGAGGATCCTGTGGTCCCTTGCCATACAGCTTTACAAAGGAAAATTTCATCAAATTGGGAAACTCAATGAGGTTATCCCTGCAGTCAATAAAAAATTGTCAGCCAAGTATAGGGTAGCTGCGGCTGACCCTGAATATTTATCAAAACACCCGACTCCAGAGATCCTGGTGGTTCAAGCGGCAACTTCATCAAGCAGCAGATCCGCTTATCCTACTGTTCCACAGGACAAGGATGACAAAAGGTACTATTCTATGGCAAAAAAAGTCTTTTCTGCTTGTAGTATGGCGTTGAAATCCATCAACGCCACTTGTACGCTCCCCAGGTTCAGTCACACACTGTGGGAGTGTGCTTCATCAGCGGCTGACTGCATACTGGAAGGAGATGAAAGGGACCCTTCCTTAACATCATTAAAGATGGCAAAGATGCCATATGCGAATCTCTTCAAACTGGCATCGATTCCGCTGACAGTATCAGCAGGGCCATGGCGGCAAGTACTACAATCCGCAGGCATGCATGGTTACGAATGTCTGGCTTTGCTCCAGATGTACAGGCCAGACTTTTAAATATGCCCTTTGACGGCTCTTCTTTATTCGGTAAAAAGGCTGATGACAGTCTGGAAAAGTTGCAAACATCTAAAGCAGCAGCAAAATCTTTAGGAGCTGCAATCTGCCAAACTCCTTTTCGCCCTTCAGGAACCTCTGGGAGAGGAAAGTCCTTTCGCTATTATTCTGCATTCGGGAAAGGCAGAGGACAGCCGGCTCAAAGAGGCCAAAGGAGATCCACCCGAGGTGGATGGGTCAAAAGTACTAAGGCCGCAGCAGCAGCAGGTGCCTCTTTACCCTCGGCATCTGCATCAGCCGCCCCCAAACCACTCTGAGGTCTTTCCACACAAAACACCTGTATGGGGCAGGTTAACTCACCATCTGATGGAATGGCAGGCTATTACGTCAGATGCTTGGGCATTGGAGACAGTTACCCAAGGTTACTGCCTACCCTTTCTACGCATCCCTCAGTCATCCACCGGAGCACAGCTCTCCAAAAGTTCCAGATCCGCTCCTCCTGCAGGAAATTGTAGACCTGCTAGAGAAAGGTGCCATAGAACCGGTACCTGTAGCAGAGAGGAACAAGGGCTGGTACTCCCCCTACTTTCTCATACCGAAGAAGGACGGAGAACTGAGACCTATCTTGGACTTACGAGAATTGAACAAGTTCCTCAGGAAGGACAAGTTCAAGATGGTAACTCTCTCTCAGATCCTTCAGGCCCTCCAGATCCAGGACTGGCTGGTATCTCTGGACCTCCAGGATGCTTATTTCCATGTGCCAATCCATCTCAAACACAGGAAATACCCGAGGTTCGCAATTGGCAGCTCTCATTATCCATTCCGAGTTCTGCCATTTGGGCTGACCTCCGCCCCGAGGGTCTTCACCAAGCTAATGTCGGTAGTGGCTGCAAGTCTAAGGAGGGAAGGGATCCACGTCTACCCCTACCTGGACGATTGGCTGATCAGAGCTGTATCTTCGGAACAAGCTCAGATCCAGCTAGATTATGTCTGCCACTTCCTTCACAAACTGGTCTTCTCCCTCAATTTAAAGAAGTCACAGATGATACCATCACAGAGACTCCAGTTCATTGGAGTGGTCCTGGACACTTCCCTGGGAAAAGCCTTGCCACCAGAGGTGAGGGCTCAAGATATTCTGCCGATGGTCAACAAGTTTCAAAATGCCCAACATCTCACAGCCTTTGACTTTTTGAGATTGCTAGGCCTCATGGCATCCTGCAACTTCCTTGTGCCAGAGGCTCGCCTGAGAATGAGATCTCTCCAGTGGGAACTAAGAACCCAGTGGTCACAATACTAAGGAAGAATGGCAGATCTCCTCCGGATTACGGACAAGGTAGCCCACGACCTTCAATGGTGGGCCTATCCAGAGAACATCTTGAAAGGAGAACTGTTTTGGCAACCATGGCCGGAGATAACAGTAGTCACAGACGCCTCACTCACGGGGTGGGGAGCCCATGCCAATGACTTGACCATCAGCGGTCGTTGGTCTCCATCGGAGTCCAGACTACACATCAACCTGTTAGAGCTGAGAGCGATCAGACAAGCACTGAAAGCTATCCTGCCATCAGTACAGGGGAGAAATGTCCTGATAATGACAGACAACACGGTGGCCATGCACTACCTCAACAAAAGAGGAGGCGTAGGGTCACTGCCACTGTGCAGAGAGGCAATGCAGCTCTGGTTTTGGGCAATTCAGGAAGGAATCTCTCTATCGGCAGTTCACCTAGCCGGAGAGAAGAACTTGACAGCGAACGCTCTGAGCAGGCAGAGCACAGTCTCCCACGAGTGGGAGCTAGCTCAGGAAGTCCTTCAAGAGATCTTCACCCTTTGGGGAACCCCTTAGGTGGATCTGTTCGCCACCAGTACCAACAGGAAGTGCGATATGTTCTGTTCAAGGGAATTTCCCCCGAGAGGAGCTCTAGGGGACACATTTGTAGTGGACTGGGAGTTTCCACTCCTTTACGCGTTTCCACCAGTCCCTGTTATTTCTCAAATGATCAGGAGGTTGAGAAGATTCCGGAAAACCATGATCCTAATTGCCCCGGTCTGGGCCAGGAGAACGTGGTACCCGGACCTTCTGGATATGTCCTCTGCCCTCCAATCTGTTTTCCACTCAAAGAGAATCTTCTCTCGCAGAAGGGAGGTCAGGTTCTCCATCCAGACATAAGAACCCTCAACCTTCACGCTTGGCTTCTGAAAGGTTGAGGTACAAGGATTGGGACCTTCCTGATGACGTCATGGAGGTGTTGCTTTCGGCCAGAAGGCCAGCAACAAAGTCTTAATACCACTGCCATTATAACAAATTTTGCAGCTGGTGTAGAAAGAACAATATCAACCCTTTTTCATGCGGTACACCAACAGTGTTATCGTTTCTACTCTACTTGGCAAACTCAGGCCTTCAAGTTGGCACTGTAAAAGGCTATCTCGCGGCGCTATCAATCTTCAAGCGCACTGCGGAGGAACCATTGTATTTCAAACTACCCTTAGAAATACAAGTTCTCAAGGGATTAACTAATGTCTATCCTCCAAGACCATTCCAAGTTCCCTTATGGGACTTAAATTTAGTCTTAAATTTCCTAATGGGTACTCCCTTCGAACTACTCCACTCTTGTTCGCTGAGATTTCTCACTCTTGAAACTGTCCTATTAGTAGCACTAACATCTGCTAGGAGGGTGAGCGAATTACAAGCTCTATCTTGTAAACCCCCCCATACTATTTTCAATAAGGACAAAGTTGTCCTACAGGTGAAGCCTAATTTCCTCCCAAAGGTGGTTTCACTCAGAAAATTATCTTACCTTCGTTCTACGCTCCTCCCCATCCAGGGAAAGAGGAAGAAAGGCTACATAGGCTGGACCCAAGGTGAGCTCTAAGCTTTTACATCAGCAGACTGGGTAGGATTAGGCAAGCAGACCAACTGTTTGTAGGCTACTCGGGTCACAAGTTGGGACTACCCATAACAAAACAGACCATTTCCAGGTGGATTATTTTGGCCATTCTGGAATGTTACAAACTGGCAGGGAAAGAGCCCCCTCAGAATCTTAGGGCTCATTCAACCAGGGGTATCGCAGCCTATTCGGCCCTCCAAAGAGGGGTACTGGTCCGAGACATATGTGCGGCTGCCAAATGGTCGTCCGCACATACATTCACAACCTGGATTCCTCTGCTAGTCAAGAGACCAGATTTGGCAAAGCCGTATTACATTCGGTCCATTCCTAAAAGGGATACATGACATTCTTACTTCCACCTCCAATTACATGCCACTGCTATGGGAGTCTATCTAAGATAAGGAATACGTCGGAGGACACAAGCCCTTCGAAGAACAATTTACTTCTTACCTGGTAACGTTCTATCGATGGGATGTTCCTCCGACGTATTCCTTATCGCCCTCCCATCCATCCCCGCAGTAATACTTCCCGTGTGGTTGCAGTTCACGCTCCTTCAAGGTCAACAGCCAATTCATGCAAGACTTATCTTATGCTACATAACGGAACTGAGCAACGGACGCCGCGCGTGGCTATTTATGGGCATGGTGACGTCGGCGCCGATACGGTGGCTGTTGAGGGACACCAACTCGGTGGACGTCGACGCGCAGCGTCCTCTACAGAGAAAAAATTTCTGAGGGCAGCAAGCTGGAGACGAATTATCTAAGATAAGGAATACGTCGGAGGAACATCCCATCGAAAGAACGTTACCAGGTAAGAAGTAACTAGTTCTTCTGATGAAACTTTTCCCCATCCCGCTCAGCAGGATATTTAGAACCTCTACCACCCCTTTTCTAACATTAACACTTTCACATACTGTAAAAAACAACACTAACAGAACCATTTACCTGACATGTCCTAACACAAGGGTCAGGCAGAGTCAGGCAAATAATTACCCATACCTGACAACCCTTTCCTTTCCCCACAGGGATAAAAGGCAGAGCACGAGAGCACACTATGAGTAAGGCAAACCGCACAATGAGACAGCTATCCTAGTACGGCAATCCAAGAGGAGGAGAAAGGAAGCGAGAACCGAAGGAGCAACAAGGAGAAAAGCAACCTTCCCATTTCCAACACAGACACGCAAAGTCTCTGTGAAAGGAATTGTAAGACTGCAAACAATAGCCAGCGTGTTTTCCAACAGATGTCAAACCCCTCCTATACTAATAATCAGGACAGGGAGAGGCCCCTGCTACTGTTGTACCATCCTAGATTCCAGAGACAAGAAAAGCCAAGCGGTTCATCACAGCCGGTGAGTCGAAGGGAGAACCGATAAGAAACTGAACTGTGGTGAACGAAAGTTGCAAATGGCGAATTGAGGGGAAATCAAAGAACTGTTAACTCCTACTGGGAAAACCAGCTGCAGAGGGGTCCAGCAGCACATAGGTGCTCACTCGAGAGACTCTGGTTAATTTCCCCACGGCTGAAACTGCCAATACCAGAAGGCCTTGGGAAAGTTGAAAGCCACAAGGAAGAGGTTAAAGTGGTCATGCAGGGGTCTAGCAAAATCCTCTGTACAGTCGAAAGTCTTTGACCGGCACGTAATTCGAAAGCTAAGGAAGATGAATCTGCATAGTGAGAAAGGAGAATGAACATTGTGTTGTCAAAATTGAACCTGACAAAGTGATGCCGACAGAAAGGGGCGAAACATGGGGCCCTAATGAACATTGTGGTGACAAGCGTGAACCCAACGGAGGGATGTCCACAGTGGATTGTTTAAAAAGACATTAAGACTTGTGAATGCGAAAGGTGAAATTGTTTTGGACACCAAGCCGTAGTGAACCCGATAGAGGGAGCCAACTTTATAGAATGGTCTGAGTCCAGAAGCGGGGGATCCAGGGGTGAAAAGCCACGTGATTGTAGCAGATGTTATCTTTTTTTTAATGAAGCCATAGTGAAACCAACGGAGGGAGGCCGACAATCGAGATGAGTCAATGCCCAGAAGAGGGAGACGCAGGGGTGAAGAACCATCACCCTAGTACAATCAGACAGGAAGTTTTGTTTATTACTTTGAACCTATCAGACCTTCGGAAGCAAGAAACCTAACCACTGAAGGTCCCGATAGAGCTAGGAATCTTTGTGGATCTGAGCCTTGAAGAGGGGGTCTAGGGTTAAAAAGTCATCACCCAGCGTACATACGGAAAGGAACTTTTTGTTTATTATTTTGAACACAGCAGAACCTCGGAGGCATGAGACTTTTTGTAGAAAAGAGACTTAACCAAAGAATGTCCTGATAGCTGAGAGCAGAACTGTCGTCCCATGCTGTGAAAGCTCGAGAGCGTGCTGTGCTCAGGAATCCTGCCTTGTCCCATGCTCAAAATGTCGAGATGGGAGACCCCAGGCTACCACACCCTGATTTATCATTTGTGAACACTTCTTTCTTTCTTCTCAATCCTGTCCCAAACTCTTTTTGTATTTAGTTGTAAGGATTGGCAATCGTTAGTAAAGGCCCTTTTATTTGACAAGACGCCAGTAGGACAGCCTTATTATTATTTCATGGTCGCAGCTTGCTCCCATCTTAGATTTAGGTTTAGATTAGGCTTTTTTCCAACCTCCCTATACAGTTTAATAAACACCCCTGAACTGTGATTATGTGTGTCTGTCTTTACTGTTGCCACCATGAGTACCTTACCCTGCACAGTAGCACAAAGATATGGACAATAGGTGTGCCAGTTTATGAAGGTGTACAAAAGTGGAACAAATACCAGTGACAAAACAAAACAAACAGAAACAAATATATATCAGAAAACACTTACAAGGGTAGCATTAACCTAAGGGGGAAAGCTCTTCAAACTAAAGAGTACTATATAACTCTTCAATATTACATTATTACGTGTCGCTGGAGGGAGTGGTGGGGTCACGTAGGGATAATGAGGGGCAGGGCAGGAGCAGCTTTCTCATTAGCCAGTAAGTTCAGTTTATGCCAAGCTTTGAAGAAATCTACAGTTGGGCTGTCTTTCATTGTTATGGGCAGCAGCTTCCAGTGGAGCAAGTAGGGAGAAAGAGTGGAAAAGACAGGAGGAAAGGTGTTGCATGGGACAGTGAGTTTGAGTACAGAGGAGGACCAGAGGGAACAGGTTTGTGAGTAGCAGATGTACAATTAGACAGATACTGAGGAGGACTACCATTGATAGCATTGTAGACAAGGAGAATGAACTTGAATAGGGAGTGGTTGTGCATGGAGAGCCACTAGCATATTGTCTGTAGGTAGAAGTGGATGATGATATCGGTAGGATTTATTATATGTGGGTAGAAAAGTTGAGGACATTGTCTGGAGGGTTGAAGGAATAGTACGGAAGGCTTAGGAGTAGGCTTGACCAGTAGTCAAGTTAGTAATAAAAGGAGAAATTTTACAAATGTTGAGGAGGTTAATATGAGCAGCAGAGGTAGTGGTGTTGATGAATTGTTGCATTTGGAGGTCGCTATCAAAGAGGACCCCCAAGGTTGCAAGCCTCATTCAAGAGAGAAAGAAGGAGATGCGGAAAGGAGAAGGTAGGGTTAGCAATGGAAGCCATGAGAGAACAAGTTACTTTCTTACCTGGTAACGTTCTTTCGAGGGGATGTTCCAAAGACGTATTCCACATCTGACAGGTAATCACCACAGCTGTGCTGCTTCGGAACATTTTAGGCTCCTGCGTCAATGACGTCGATGCGCTGTCCTCGAGGGCCTCCGTCGAGCCGACGACACCGGATGTTATAAGTAGGAGCACGACGCACACAGCCTCAGTTGTAGTTTTTTCCCAGAACGTGTGGCACCAATCTTCTGCCAGTATGACTACAGAAAGCCTTGCGGAAACAGAAGCTGCAATTGCATAAAAAATTCTGTAGAGGGGCAGGCTGGGAGGGAATGATGTGGAATACGTTTTCGGAAAATCCCACCGAAAGAACGTTACCAGGTAAGAAAGTAACTTGTTCTTCGAAGGGATTGGTTCCTCCGATGTATTCCACATCTATGACAGACTCCCAAAGCAGTACCAATGTAAGGAGGTGGGAAAAGAATTTAGAATTTTAGAATGCCCAATTAAATTGCAGAATAGAGGACTGCCTTGCCAAAGGCCAAATCTTGCCCATGGATATAATCCAGGATTAGTGTTTTACAAAAGTATGGACAGAGGCCCATGTGGCTGCTTCACAAATGTTATGAATGGGAACACCCCTCTGCAACGCAGTAGAGGCAGCCACACCCCTAGTAGAATAGACCAGCAAGCCTACCGGAGGGTCCTTACCCGCCAAGCAGTGACATTCAGAAATTGTCAAGATAATCCATCTAGACAAAGTCTGTTTAGTAATAGCTTGTCTCAAACGCCTTCCAGCGTATATTACAAAGGGCTGATCGTCCACTCTGACCCGGGACATGCGCGAGATGTAGAAACTTAAATCTCTCCTAGGATCTAACCTATGGAGCCTCCCCTCTTCCTTACCAGGATGCGGAGGAGGATAGAACGCCGGAAGAACAACCTTCTGGCTTAAATTAAATTCCAACACAACTTTCAGAAGAAAAGAGGATGAACCCTAAGTACAACCCTGCCCTTATGGAATACCATGAAGGGTGGCTTAATGGAAAATGCCTGCAACTCACTAACTCTGCGAGCGAAAGTGACCGCAACTAAAAACACAGTTTTCAAGGTCAACAGTCTCGAAGGGCAAGAACGTAAAGGCTCAAACGGAGCTCCCATGGGGAATTTTAGAACCAGGTTCAAATCCCAACCGAGCGCCTGGAAAGGTGACGGTGGAAACACATTAGTGAGCCCTTTGAGAAACTGGGAAATCAAAGGAATCTTAAAATAAGAACACTCCTCAGAGGAGCGCTTAAATATGGACATCGCCGCCAGGTAACCCTTAATGGTACCCACTTGCAGGCCCTTGTGGGCTAAAGAAAGCAAAAAAAACAGAACCACAGGAATGGCACATGAAAAAGGATCCACATTCTGAACCCTGCACCAGTCGGAAAACTTTCTCCAATGGCAACGTTACAGGGACTTTGTTGCTGGCGTTCTTGCCAAAAGCAACACCTCCATCACATCTTCAGGAAGGTCCGAATCCTTATACCTCAACCTTTCAGAAGCCAAGCATGAAGGTTGAGGGACTTGACCTCTGGATGGAGAACCTGACCCCCCCTCCCATGAGAGCAGATCGTCTTGGTAGGCAAGACGGCGTGGAGGGCAGATGGACATGTCGAGAAGTTCCAGGTACAATGTTCTCCGGGCCCTTGCCGGAGCAATGAGGATCATCCGGGAACCGAACCTCAGTAACCTCTGCATCACTTGCAGAATGACAGGGACTGGCGGAAATGCGTACAGCAGTGGGAAGGACCACTCCACTACAAACGCGTCCCCTAAGGCTCCTCTTGGAGGAAATCCCCTCGAGGAGAATCTTTCGCACTTCTGGTTGGTACTGGTGGCGAAGAAATCCACTTGTGGGGTCCCCCAAAGGGCAGAGATCTCCAGGAGAATCTACTGAGCCAGTTCCCACTCATGAGAGACCGTGCTCTGCCTGCTCAGAGTGTCCACCACCACGTTTTCGTCTCTGGCCAGATGAACTGCCGAGATCGACATTTCCTGCTGGATGGCCCAGAATCAGAGCTGCATCACCTCTCTGCACAGAGGTAGAGACCCTGCGCCCCCCTTTTTGTTGAGGTAGTGCATGGCCACTGTGTTGTCTGTTAGAATCAGGACAGTCTTCCCCCGTACAGAAGGCAGAAAAGCCTTCAGGGGTATGCCTAATGGCCCTCAGCTCCAGCAGATTGATATGGAGTGAGGGACGCATTCGTCACGATCGTTACCTCCAGCCAGGGTAGCCAAAATGGAGCCCACTTCATCAGATTGCCTTTGGCGGCCCACCACAGAAGATCCTGGGCGACCGAGGGCGGCACCTGAAAGGGATCCGACATCCTGCCGGAGGACTGCGACCACTGGAGCTTGAGAGCCCATTGCAGAGATCTCATCCGCAACCTGGCCTATGGCACCGGAAGAATGCAGGATGCCATGAGGCCGAGCAACCTCAAGAACTCGAACGCCAGGAGACTCTGGGCAAGTTAAACTTATGCACCATCTGCAGAATGTGATGAGCCCTGACCTGGGGAGGGAAATACTGCCCCAGGGATGTGTTGAGCACTGCTCCGATGTACTGGAGCCACTGGGTAGGTGTCAAGTGGGACTTCTTTAAGTTGAGGGAGAAGCCCAGCCTGTGAAGGGAGTGACAGGTGACTGACAGATGATCCAGGACTTGCTCGGGAGAGCGCGCCCTGATCAACCAATTGTCAAGGTAGGGGTAGACGTGAATCCCCCCTTTCCTGAGATACGCTGCCACCAGCACCATGAGCTTGGTGAAGACTCTCGGGGGGAGGTCAATCCGAACGGCAGGACCCGAAACTGAAAGTGCGAGTCGCCAACCGCAAACCTCAGGTACTTCTTGTGCTTGGGATGAATCGGCACATGAAAATAAGCATCCTTGAGGTCGAGAGACACCAACCAGTCCTGAAGTTGAAGGGCCTGGAGGACGTGAGAAAGAGTAACCATCTTGAACTTGTCCTTCCTGAGGAGCTTGTTCAAACCACGCAAGTCCATGATGGGCCTCAATCCCCTGTCTTTTTTCGGAATCAAAAAATATGGGGAATACCATCCCTTGTTTCTCTCCGCTACAGGCACCAGTTCTATGGCGCCTTTCTCCAGCAGGGACTGAATTTCCTGCGCAAAGAGCAGATCCGGACACTTCAAAGAGAGATTCCCTGGTGGATTGTCGTGAGGCCTCTGCCGGAAAGGAAGACAGTAGCCGTGGGCTATGATCTCCAGAACCCACACATCTGAAGTAATGGCATGCCACTCTACAAGATACTGCGCCAGCCTTCCCCCAACCGGCGAACCATCGGACCTGGCCTCATGACTGAGCTGAAGCGGCTGCGGCAGTGCCTGAGGGCAAAGAGACAACTGCCCGAGCAGCCTTGGCACCTCGAGTACCCTGTTTTCCACCTCTGGCACTCCTATGGTGACCCCTTTGACTTGCAGCTCCCCTCGATCTACTAAAGGAAGAGTAGTATCGAAAGGAACATCACCTCCATTTCTGTCCCCTAGGACGAAAAGGCAGAGGTTGCCGAACTGCAATGCTCAACGACTTCGCTGCAGCTTTGGAGGTCTGCAACCTCTCAAGCTCTCGTCAGCCTTGCTGCCAAAAAGATGTTCACCATCAAAGGGCATGTTGAAAAGCCGGGCTTGTACGTCAGGAGCAAACCCCGACTTCCGCAACCACGCAAATCTGCGCATTACGGTGCTCGCCGCCATGGACCGGCTGACACAATCTGCCACGTCCAGACCCGACTGAACTGATTCACACATGGCCTCCTTGCCATCCTGAACGAGAGCAAGAAAACCATCCCGTTCCTCCCCTTCGGGAATATGTTCACAATTCCACAGAGTGTGAGTGAATCGTGCTAAGGCACACACAGAGTTGGCTGCCTGTAAAGCCATACCCCCTGAAGAAAACACTTTCTTCACCCAGCCATTAAAACGCTTGTCGTCCCCATCAGGAGGGATGGTAGGGTATGACACCTGCTTTGCTGGTGCCTTAGTCTCCTCCACCACCAAACTCTCCGGAGTGGGGTGCGTAGTCAAGTAGCTGGGGTTGCTACTAGCTGGACTGTATTTCTTCGGCAAAGACTTGCTCACTGCCGGGAGACTATCCGGAGCAGACCAAGCCGCCACCACCCTTCTCTGTAAAGCCAAATGAAAATGCAGCATCGGGTCAATGGATGGACCTTGGTCAAGGATATTCATCAGGTCATCCTGCAGAAAATCCACTGGTGGCGCAGACCACCCGAAGTACTCCGTCACCCTCGACATGAGTCGCCTGTACAAAGATTCAGCATGCGTACCAGGCTCAGGCCTGCCAAATTCAACCTCTGGGGAGGTATCAAGACCACTGGCATCATGCAAAGACTGACGCAGGCCTTCCAACTGGCTATGACCAGATAACAGGTCATCAGGAACCTCCTCAGGAACCAAACCTTCCCCAAACCCTTCCTCCACCTCAGAAATATAGTCCAGAGACTGGAACAAATCCCTGGAAGAGGGCACAGAAAAAGGCTCAAGTACAGGCCTTAGCGACTTCTTCAGGGCCTTCCTCAGAGTTTCCACCGATGCACGGGTACCTCCGGTAAAGCCTTCACAAATGGCGTGGAGGGCGTCGATGGATTCGGTGTCGATGTCAAGCGAGGCGCTGATGGCTTCGACACAGGCCTCGAGGATGGAGCCCCGAGCGTGTCCTTCGACAGCCCCGGCGCCGATGGAGTCGATGACTTCCTCGGAGGCGGAGTCTCGAGAGAGTCCCTCGACGGACATGGCGCCGATGGCGTTGACGTCTTCTTAGAAGACCTCATAGACTCAACCGGTCTCGAGGGCGTCGAGGACCGGGACCTAGAGCGGGCATGGCTAGAGCAATCTACCTTGTCCGATAGGGACGCCGAAGGCTCCCGATGATTGCACTGACCGCCCAAGCCCGAAGGCGTGCGAGCAGTGGCCCTAGCACGTTCCTTGCCAGCTTCTTTGGAAGGCGCGGATGGAACGGAGCCCTGTGACTGGAAAATCGCCATCATCTCCGTAAGAAATGCCTCCCATTCCGCGGGAGAAGAATGCTTGTTGGGACAAGCAACCTGCCGACGGGCGGAATCCTCGGACGAGGGCGGGGAAGGCGACCGGTGACAGTGCTTCTGCGAGTGCCTGGAAGAGGCAGAGGAATGGCAAGACCCACTCCGAGACCCATACCCCCTGGAGTTACACTGACGATGTGGAGAGTTGCCCCTCGAATCATCGGTCGAAAGCCCAGTGGATTTTGACTTTCAGGGCTTGGACACCCTACCGACAAAGCTTATTCTTCCGCTCCCGCAAGGCCTCCGATGTTAACGACTGGCAATTGTCACAATCATCCGTAGCGTGGTCCTCACCGAGGCACCAGAGGCAGACGTCGTGCGGGTCTGTCAGCGACATCTTGGAACCGCAGTCCCGACACTTCTTGAAACCCGACCGCGGGACGGAAGAAGACGAAGACATGATATCCTCACAACAAACAGGTTCAAAGAACCGAAAGAAGTACTCAGAAGAACCGAGGTGCACCGAGATCTCCGAAGTGAACAGGTTCGTGGAAAAAACGGAACTGAGGCTACGGGGGTCGTGCGTCCTACTTATAACATCCGGTGACGTCGGCTCGATGGAGGCCCTCGAGGACAGCGTATCGACGTCATCCACGCAGGACGCAGACGCCGAAGATTTTCCAAAGAAGCACAGCTGTGGTGATTACCTGTCATAGATGTGGAATACGTCGGAGGAACCAATCCCTTCGAAAGAGGATTTCCATTTTTGTGGAGTTCAGCATGAGGCAGCTGAGTGTGATCTAGTAATGAATTGCAGTGAGACAGTTGGTAATCCATTCCAAGATGGCTGGGGTGAAGTAGATACATGTTTTGAGTGTCATCAGCAAACAAGTGATGGTGAAAGGTATAGAGGGTGAACAGGAGAGGCCATCTACCATGTTTGTTGCTTCTTTACCATCATTTACAGTTTATACTAATGGAAACTTTGGCATCACAATAGTCACAATCCTTTACAGGAGCGTAACTAAAAGTACAGTTTCCCACATGGGTAGAGGCATAGTCCTCACAGACCATCCTTGTGGGTGCTTTAAAAGCACCACAATACTAGACCCTGTGCCTCTTTACAAGTATGGCAGTGCAGTAAAATACAATGGGCCTCAGCACGAGTCTGTCAGTAACCCTTAAAAGCCTACGTGTTTAACATCATCATAATTACACA